>NC_136069.1:1538706768-1539072768 GCF_964261635.1 Lissotriton helveticus | reverse complement strand
TTTGGTAAGGATTGCACTTTATCAGCAAGACTTTGTACAACAGAAATATATGAGAAACCCAAGCTCTCTTGACTCTACGAGGACGGAATAACGTCCCAGGTGAAGACGAACAGATGCAACTTCCATCAGATGTCATCCTGATGAAGAAGATTATATCTCCAAAAGTAATGTCAGAAGTGGGATTCGAACCCACGCCTCCAGAGGAGAATGCGGCCTAAACACTGCGCCTTAGACCACTCGGCCATCCTGACAGTGAAGAGTCCTAAGAAATGTATAAAAGTCACTCAGAAATTTCTGCATCCATACAAGCTTGAAATAATTTCAACCTTCAAACACAAGGTGCAACTTTTTGCACAGGACAATAAACATAGAAGATCACATATGAAAGCATTTCATTTCACAGATGTACTGTTTTTATGCTTTTAGAATAACTTATACCTCTCACCAGCTATTTAGGGTTCTGTATCCTACTCACAAAATTACCTTGCCTGCGAACTCTCTCTCTATACACAAACAACTACTGCTCAGGAAGTAGGAAGGCAGAAGGTGGGGCAGTTTATGTAAATGTATGCTGTCAATGTGCCTTGCAGATTCATGCAGAATTTCTAGATCCTTGCTGGAAACAAGAGAGCAGGCCTTGTTTCAGATCAACTGTCCCTAGCAAGGAACGTCTGAGCACATCCATTCTTTTGCTCTCTAGCCCCTGGCTTGGGACTCACCCTCACTGGCTGAGGAGTGAAGTTCTGCATACCAACGTTGCATAGGAGGTATGTTTGTGATTGGTTTGAGATGGGTGGGAGGTCAAAAGCAGGGAAAAGCAAGTCACCTTCACTTTTAGTCTCCTCTTCTATGCCTACCTGCCGTTCACTCACTCTGTCTTTGTTTCATTCTCTCCTTCCTCAACACCCCATCTCACTCACTGGCTCTATCATTTGTGCTCTTTCCCCTTGCTCTTCATTTCATAGTGGAAACATCTCTTGAATGGAGCATTAGAAAATGAGGTTACATAAAATTAAAAATCTACTTATTGGAAACCAAAAATATCACAAGACTGAATGTAAGCCATTTCTTCAATAAAAGGGATTTTTTAGGCACCCCCCAAAAAACACATAAAACACCACTAGTGCTAGAAGAATATTATACGAGCTTGAAGATAGAATTGGGCAAATTCATTTGCAGTTGAAACAAGTTTGGTACTTATTCAGATATTATATGCACTGTCAATTTTTAGCTGAGATTCTGAAGGAACGCAGAGACAAAATGGACTTAAAGTTTTGTCATAAGTGGGATTCGAACCCACGCCTCCAGCCTTAACGCAGCACCTTAGACCACTCGGCCATGCTGACCAAATGTTGCTCGTCCATCTACATAGTGAGAAAGATAGTGTGAACAAAAAACAACACACATCTTAGGCCATGAGTGGCTATAGCAAGAAAAAAACTCACTGCACTTTTCCAAAAAGACAACCATATAAGCCCATGTGAGGGAAATGATCTGATTTTCTCCCTCAAGAAAAAAGAAGGTTAAACACAGGTTTGTCAGAAGTGGGATTTGAACCCACGCCTCCAGAATAGACTGCGACCTGAACGCAGCGCCTTAGACCACTCGGCCATCCTGACTTGCATTTGCAGCACCTTCCACAAGCCAGACAGCCATGCAAGTTTGGTACCGCAAAGGCATGCCCTCAATTTATTTATCCCATTATAAGCATTTCCAACAGATCTTTGAACAATCCATACAGAGCAGTACCTATGAAGAACTCTTTAGACCTTTAAAGCGTACAAAGAGAAAGTGCTATTCACCAGCCACTTGAACGGCCCAAAGCTGCTTTGAAATTGAGTCAACAGCCACATCTTGGCTGACTAAAGCAAATTCAACAAGGGATCTCAATGTCACAACATAGGGTGGAATACGCAAATCTAAGCAGCCCCTGATCACAGCCCTGTGGAAATTGCTGTAAGTGTGCTGGAGTCCAGCTGTCTACCAGGTGCTTGGCATTCTTCCAAATTTGCATGGCCTGGCTGGCCAGGGAATACAAGAGCATGACTCTTCTAGATGAGCTCTTACATGGGTCCTAAGCTTATTTGGTAAGGATTGCACTTTATCAGCAAGACTTTGTACAACAGAAATATGAGAAACCCAAGCTCTCTTGACTCTACGAGGACGGAATAACGTCCCAGGTGAAGACGAACAGATGCAACTTCCATCAGATGTTATCCTGATGAAGAAGATTATATCTCCAAAAGTCATGTCAGAAGTGGGATTCGAACCCACGCCTCCAGAGGAGATTTCAGACTAGACACAGCACCTTAGACCACTCGGCCAACCTGACAGTGAGCGTCCTAAGAAATGTATAAAAGTCACTCAGAAATTTCTGCGTCCATGCAAGCTTGAAATAATTTCAAACTTCTAACACAAGGTGCAACTTTTTGCACAGGACAATAAACACAGAAGATCACATATGAAAGCATTTCATTTCACAGGTGTACTGTTTTTATGCTTTTAGATTAACTTATACCTCTCACCAGCTATTTAGGGTTCTGTATCCTACTCCCAAAATTACCTTGCCTGCGACCTCTCTCTCTATACACAAACAACTACTGCGCAGGAAGTAGGAAGGCAGAAGGTGGGGCAGTTTATGCAAATTTATGCTGTCAATGTGCCTTGCAGATTCATGCAGAATTTCTAGATCCTTGCTGGAAACAAGAGAGCAGGCCTTGTTTCAGATCAACTGTCCCTAGCAAGGAACGTCTGAGCACATCCATTCTTTTGCTTTCTAGCCCCTGGCTTGGGACTCACCCTCACTGGCTGAGGAGTGAAGTTCTGCGTACCAACGTTGCATAGAAGGTATGTTTGTGATTGGTTTGAGATGGGTGGGAGGTCAAGAGCAGGGAAAAGCAAGTCACCTTCACTTCTAGTCTCCTCTTCTATGCCTACCTGCCGTTCACTCACTCTGTCTTTGTTTCATTCTCTCCTTCCTCAACACCCCATCTCACTCACTCGCTCTATCATTTGTGCTCTTTCTCCTCGCTCTTCATTTCATAGTGGAAACATCTCTTGAATGGAGCATTAGAAAATGAGGTTACATAAAATTAAAAATCTACTTATTGGAAACCAAAAATATCGCAAGACTGAATGTAAGCCATTTCTTCAATAAAAGGGATTTTTTAGGCACCCCCCAAAAAACACATAAAACACCACTAGTGCTAGAAGAATATTATACGAGCTTGAAGACAGAATTGGGCAAATTCATTTGCAGTTGAAACTGAAGTTTGGTACTTATTCAGATATTATATGCACTGCCAATTTTTAGCTGAGATTCTGAAGGAACGCAGAGACAAAATGGACTTAAAGTTTTGTCAGAAGTGGGATTCGAACCCACACCTCTAGGAGAGACTGCGGCCTTAACGCAGCGCCTTAGACCACTCGGCCATCCTGACCACATGCTGCTTGTTAATCTACATAGTGAGAAAGATAGTGTGAACAAAAAACAACACACATCTTAGGCCATGAGTGGCTATAGCAAGAAAAAAACTCACTGCACTTTTCCAAAAAGACAACCATATAAGCCCATGTGAGGGAAATGATCTGATTTTCTCCCTCAAGAAAAAAGAAGGTTAAACACAGGTTTGCCAGAAGTGGGATTTGAACCCACGCCTCCAGAAGAGACTGCGACCTGAACGCAGCACCTTAGACCACTCGGCCATCCTGACTTGCATTTGCAGCACCTTCCACAAGCCAGACAGCCATGCAAGTGGGGTACCGAAAAGGCATGCCCTCAATTTATTTATCCCATTATAAGCATTTCCAACAGATCTTTGAACAATCCATACAGAGCAGTACCTATGAATCACTCTTTAGACCTTTAATGCGTACAAAGAGAAAGTGCTATTCACCAGCCACTTGAACGGCCCAAAGCTGCTTTGAAATTGAGTCAACAGCCACATCTTGGCTGACTAAAGCAAATTCAACAAGGGATCTCAATGTCACAACATAGGGTGGAATACGCAAATCTAAGCAGCCCCTGATCACAGCCCTGAGGACATTGCTGTAAGTGTGCTGGAGTCCAGCTGTCTACCAGGTGCTTGGCATTCTTCCAAATTTGCATGGCCTGGCTGGCCAGGGAATACAAGAGCATGACTCTTCTAGATGATCTCTTACATGGGTCCTAAGCTCATTTGGTAAGGATTGCACTTTATCAGCAAGACTTTGTACAACAGAAATATAGGACCAACCCAAGCTCTCTTGACTAGACGAGGACGGAATAACGTCCCAGGTGAAGACGAACAGAAGCAACTTCCATCCGATGTTATCCTGATGAAGAAGATTATATCTCCAAAAGTCATGTCAGAAGTGGGATTCGAACCCATGCCTCCAGAGGAGATTGCAGACTAGCCACAGCACCTTAGACCACTCGGCCAACCTGACAATGAAAAGTCCTAAGAAATGTATAAAAGTCACTCAGAAATTTCTGCGTCCATGCAAGCTTGAAATAATTTCAAACTTCAAACACAAGGTGCAACTTTTTGCACAGGACAATAAACACAGAAGATCACATATGAAAGCATTTCATTTCACAGGTGTACTGTTTTTATGCTTTTAGATTAACTTATACCTCTCACCAGCTATTTAGGGTTCTGTATCCTACTCACAAAATTACCTTGCCTGCGACCTCTCTCTCTATACACAAACAACTACTGCGCAGGAAGTAGGAAGGCAGAAGGTGGGGCAGTTTATGCAAATTTATGCTGTCAATGTGCCTTGCGGATTCATGCAGAATTTCTAGATCCTTGCTGGAAACAAGAGAGCAGGCCTTGTTTCAGATCAACTGTCCCTAGCAAGGAACGTCTGAGCACATCCATTCTTTTGCTTTCTAGCCCCTGGCTTGGGACTCACCCTCACTGGCTGAGGAGTGAAGTTCTGCGTACCAACGTTGCATAGAAGGTATGTTTGTGATTGGTTTGAGATGGGTGGGAGGTCAAGAGCAGGGAAAAGCAAGTCACCTTCACTTCTAGTCTCCTCTTCTAGTCTCCTCTTCTATGCCTACCTGCCGTTCACTCACTCTGTCTTTGTTTCATTCTCTCCTTCCTCAACACCCCATCTCACTCACTCGCTCTATCATTTGTGCTCTTTCTTCTCGCTCTTCATTTCATAGTGGAAACATCTCTTGAATTGAGCATTAGAAAATGAGGTTACATAAAATTAAAAATCTACTTATTGGAAACCAAAAATATCGCAAGACTGAATGTAAGCCATTTCTTCAATAAAAGGGATTTTTAGGCACCCCCCAAAAAACACATAAAACACCACTAGTGCTAGAAGAATATTATACGAGCTTGAAGACAGAATTGGGCAAATTCATTTGCAGTTGAAACTGAAGTTTGGTACTTATTCAGATATTATATGCACTGCCAATTTTTAGTTGAGATTCTGAAGGAACGCAGAGACAAAATGGACTTAAAGTTTTGTCAGAAGTGGGATTCGAACCCACACCTCTAGGAGAGACTGCAGCCTTAACGCAGCGCCTTAGACCACTCGGCCATCCTGACCACATGTTGCTTGTTCATCTACATAGTGAGAAAGATAGTGCCAACAAAAAAAACACACATCTTAGGCCATGAGTGGCTATAGCAAGAAAAAAAACTCACTGCACTTTTCCAAAAAGACAACCATATAAGCCCATGTGAGGGAAATGATCTGATTTTCTCCCTCAAGAAAAAAGATTAAACACAGGTTTGTCAGAAGTGGGATTTGAACCCACGCCTCCAGAAGAGACTGCGACCTGAACGCAGCGCCTTAGACCACTGGGCCATCCTGACTTGCATTTGCAGCACCTTCCACAAGCCAGACAGCCATGCAAGTGGGGTACCGAAAAGGCACGCCCTCAATTTATTTATCCCATTATAAGCATTTCCAACGGATCTATGAACAATCCATTCAGAGCAGTACCTATGAAGAACTCTTTAGACCTTTAAAGCGTACAAAGAAAAAGTGCTATTCACCAGCCACTTGAACGGCCCAAAGCTGCTTTGAAATTGAGTCAACAGCCACATCTTGGCTGACTAAAGCAAATTCAACAAGGGATCTCAATGTCACAACATAGGGTGGAATACGCAAATCTAAGCAGCCCCTGATCACAGCCCTGAGGAAATTGCTGTAAGTGTGCTGGAGTCCAGCTGTCTACCAGGTGCTTGGCATTCTTCCAAATTTGCATGGCCTGTCTGGCCAGGGAATACAAGAGAATGACTCTTCTAGATGAGCTCTTACATGGGTCATAAGCTCATTTGGTAAGGATTGCACTTTATCAGCAAGACTTTGTACAACAGAAATATATGAGAAACCCAAGCTCTCTTGACTAGACGAGGACGGAATAACGTCCTAGGTGAAGATGAACAGATGCAACTTCCATCAGATGTTATCCTGATGAAGAAGATTATATCTCCAAAAGTCATGTCAGAAGTGGGATTCGAACCCATGCCTCCAGAGGAGACTGCGGCCTAAACACAGCGCCTTAGACCACTTGGCCATCCTGACAGTGAAGAGTCCTAAGAAATGTATAAAAGTCACTCAGAAATTTCTGCGTCCATGCATGCCCGAAATAATTTCAACCTTCAAACACAAGGTGCAACTTTTTGCACAGGACAATAAACACAGAAGATCACATATGAAAGCATTTCATTTCACAGGTGTACTGTTTTTATGCTTTTAGAATAACTTATACCTCTCACCAGCTATTTAGGGTTCTGTATCCTACTCACAAAATTACCTTGCCTGCGACCTCTCTCTCTATACACAAACAACTACTGCTCAGGAAGTAGGAAGGCAGACGGTGGGGCAGTTTATGCAAATTTGTGCTGTCAATGTGCCTTGCAGATTCATGCAGAATTTCTAGATCCTTGCTGGAAACAAGAGAGCAGGCCTTATTTCAGATCAACTGTCCCTAGCAAGGAACGTCTGAGCACATCCATTCTTTTGCTCTCTAGCCCCTGGCTTGGGACTCACCCTCACTGGCTGAGGAGTGAAGTTCTGCATACCAACGTTGCATAGAAGGTATGTTTGTGATTGGTTTGAGATGGGTGGGAGGTCAAAAGCAGGGAAAAGCAAGTCACCTTCACTTCTAGTCTCCTCTTCTATGCCTACCTGCCGTTCACTCACTCTGTCTTTGTTTCATTCTCTCCTTCCTCAACACCACATCTCACTCACTCGCTCTATCATTCGTGCTCTTTCCCCTTGCTCTTCATTTCATAGTGGAAACATCTCTTGAATGGAGCATTAGAAAATGAGGTTACATAAAATTAAAAATCTACTTATTGGAAACCAAAAATATCACAAGACTGAATGTAAGCCATTTCTTCAATAAAAGGGATTTTTTAGGAACCCCCCCAAAAAACACATAAAACACCACTAGTGCTAGAAGAATATTATATGAGCTTGAAGACACAATTGGGCAAATTCATTTGCAGTTGAAACTGAAGTTTGGTACTTATTCAGATATTATATGCACTGTCAATTTTTAGCTGAGATTCTGAAGGAACGCAGAGACAAAATGGACTTAAAGTTTTGTCAGAAGTGGGATTCTAACCCACGCCTCCAGGAGAGACTGCGGCCTTAATGCAGCGCCTTAGACCACTCTGCCATCCTGACCACATGTTGCTTGTCCATCTACATAGTGAGAAAGATATTGTGAACAAAAAACAACACACATCTTAGGCCATGAGTGGCTATAGCAAGAAAAAACTCACTGCACTTTTCCAAAAGACACCCATATAAGCCCATGTGAGGCAAATGATCTGATTTTCTCCCTCAAGAAAAAAGAAGATTAAACACAGGTTTGTCAGAAGTGGGATTTGAACCCACGCCTCCAGAAGAAACTACGACCTGAACGCAGTGCCTTAGACCACTCGGCCTTCCTGACTTGCATTTGTAGCACCTTCCACAAGCCAGACAGCCATGCAAGTTTGGTACCGAAAAGGCATGCCCTCAATTTATTTATCCCAATATAAGCATTTCCAACAGATCTTTGAACAATCCATACAGAGCAGTACCTATGAAGAACTCTTTAGACCTTTAAAGCGTACAAAGAGAAAGTGCTATTCACCAGCCACTTGAACGGCCCAAAGCTGCTTTGAAATTGAGTCAACAGTCACATCTTGGCTGACTAAAGCAAATTCAACAAGGGATCTCAATGTCACAACATAGGGTGGAATACGCAAATCTAAGCAGCCCCTGATCACAGCCCTGAGGAAATTGCTGTAAGTGTGCTGGAGTCCAGCTGTCTACCAGGTGCTTGGCATTCTTCCAAATTTGCATGGCCTGGCTGGCCAGGGAATACAAGAGCATACTCTTCTAGATAAGCTCTTACATGTGTCCTAAAATCATTTGGTAAGGATTGCACTTTATCAGCAAGACTTTGTACAACAGAAATATATGAGAAACCCAAGCTCTCTTGACTCTACGAGGATGTTATAACGTCCCAGGTGAAGACGAACAGATGCAACTTCCATCAGATGTTATCCTGATGAAGAAGATTATATCTCCAAAAGTCATGTCAGAAGTGGGATTCGAACCCACGCCGCCAGAGGAGACTGCGGCCTAAACACAGCACCTTAGACCACTCGGCCATTCGGACAGTGAAGACTCCTAAGAAATGTATAAAAGTCACCCAGAAATGTCTGCGTCCATGCAAGCTTGAAATAATTTCAACCTTCAAACATAAGGTGCAACTTTTTGCACAGGACAATAAACACAGTAGATCACATATGAAAGCATTTCATTTCACAGGTGTACTGTTTTTATGCTTTTAGAATAACTTATACCTCTCACCAGCTATTTAGGGCTCTGCATCCTACTCACAAAATTACCTTGCCTGCGACCTCTCTCTCTATACACAAACAACTACTGCTCAGGAAGTAGGAAGGCAGAAGGTGGGGCAGTTTATGCAAATTCATTTTTTTTGTTAAAGTAATTTTTATTGTAGACACACTTTACACAGGCCAATAGTCGCACATATTCAGAATCATTCACAGTGCTATAGTCAGGTTCATCCACTTCTCGTGTACACAGCCTGCAGGCCCACATCCCGGGGGCCGGGCGGCGGCAGTAAATTCGCACCCCCATGCCTGGTTGGTCTTCCTCAGGAGTATGGACTCGGATTAGTGTGTGTGCCTACTTGTCTGTCCTCGCCTTAATGAAACCCCGAACTCCCCCCCCAACTTGCCCCTCAGTCCCCAAACCCCTTACCCCTCCCCCCCCCTCCCCTCCTCCCCCCCATCATCCGCTCAGGAACCTCCCGTTGCGTAACTCCAATCTCAGGTACCAGGCTTTCCCCTTCATCGGTCCTATGAACACCAGATTATTGTACTGTGCTGACCCCTGCCGCGTCTAGGCCCTCCCCGTCATCCTCTATCCCACTATCCCTGAGGCCTTGTACCATTACCTCCCAGGCCGTTGCTTGTTCTAGCGCTCTCTCATTGGCTGTTCTGCGCGCCATCTGATACCTATGCGTGCTATCGCAGGCCGCCCACTTCAGGAATTCATTGTACCACCTCCTATACGTCGGGCTCGCCCTAGCCTTCCAGTGTCTGGTTATCTCGCGCTTGGCTACCATCAAACCCATATCTATGAACTTGCTCGAGAGCTTGTTTTGGGGGGTGTGTGGAAACCAATGCAGGATGCACGCCGCTGCATCAAAGTCAACAGTCCGGGCCGTCACCTCGTTCATGGATTCCCCCACGGCTCGCCAATAATCCGACAGGGCCGGGCATGACCAGAGCATATGCACCAGCTCGGCTCCATCAGCCGCGCAGCGGGGGCACCTCGCTTCAGTCGCACCAAAGTATCTCAGGATTCTCCCAGGGGTCATGTACGCCCTGTGCAGTATGTAATAATGGATAACTTGGAAACGAGCATTCCTCGTGCTATTGCGTGCCCTCCGCACCAGCTGCGCCCACGCCGTGTCTGGGATGGGTTTACCTAGGTCAATTTCCCATTTGAGTTTCAGTGCATCGAGAGGCGGCAGGCGCTCGTGGAGCATTCTGTTGTATAAGCAAGATACCGCTTTCACCGTTCCCGCCGCCATCATGGTGTATTGGCACGCCATGGCCGTCTCCGGCTCCGCCAGTCCCAGTCCCCAGTGCTTCTGCATTGCTCTCGTCACAGCAGCATGAAGGAGATAGCCCCCGCGTGGGAGGTCAAAGCGTTCCTGGAGGGCCGAGTACGGGAGGAGCTCCCCGTTTTCGAAGAGGTCCCCTATCACCTGTATGCCTACCTCCTCCCACTGCTGCAGTCGGGACCAATCGCCTCCATGGGGCAATGCTGTCAGCATGCCCAGTGGCATCTCCGGGGCATAGGGGTGCTGAATCCCTGCCCGCCTCCGCGCCCTGTTCCAGCAACGCCGAAATGTATCCTGTTCAAGGGACAGATCCCGGGTGGCGAGTTTCTGTCCTAGCGCAATATAGGCTAGTATGTGTCGTGGCGTGCCCCGCTGTCGTGTATCCTCCGGGCCTCGGTAAACCCGAGCCACCTCCTGCGTGAAGATCTGCAATTGGGCAGCGAGATAATAGAGCTCATAGTCTGGGAGCGCCAAGCCGCCCTCATCTTTCGGGCGGGTGAGCGTCGCCAGCGCCACTCTACATCTGCCCGTCCCCCACAGGAATGAAGTGAGCTGGGAGCGAAGTCGGCGGAAAAAGGAGCTGGGGATCCAGATCGGAAGCGTTCGGAAGAAATATAGCAGCCTCGGGAGGGCCACCATTTTCAGCAGCGCTATCCTACCAGCAATGGATAGCGGAAGTGTGGCCCAGAACGCCATGCTACCCTTCAGCCCCCTGACGCATCTCTCCACATTGCCCTCGAATAAAGCCGTCGCTGTGTGGTAGACGTATACTCCAAGATAGTGGAGACAAGTCGGCTCCCAACGAAGCAGCGGCCTGTGTTCTGGGCGGACCACGTCCTCCCTCAGTGGGAAGAGGCTCGTCTTCGCCCAGTTAACTCTGAGGCCCGAGAGGTCTCCAAAACGCCCTAGCAGCTCCTCCGCCCCCACAAGCTCAGTCGCGTCGTTGTCCAGGAACAGCAGGAGATCATCGGCGTACAGCGAGATAAACTGTCGCCCGTCATCAGTTTGCACACCTGCGAAGTATCGCCCCCTGCGGGCTTCCATAGCCAGCGGTTCGATCGCTAAAGCGAACAGTAACGGGGACAGAGAGCAACCCTGCCGGGTGCCCCTCTCCACTGGGTATTGGTGGGACACCAGGGATCCAACCCGCACTCTCGCTACGGCCGCCGTGTAAAGCACTTGCGTCCACCGGATATATCCTGCGCCCAGCCCGAATCGCGCCATAACTGCATATAGATAATCCCACTCCAGGCTATCGAACGCTTTTTCGATATCGACCGAGAGGGCAAGTGGAGTTCCATTCCCCTCCCGCAGGTCTTCCATGAGTCGGATAAGCCGTCTAATGTTCAGCGTCGTGTTCCGGGTAGGGATAAAGCCGTTCTGGTCCTCGTGGACCAGGGCGGTCATGTGCGGTAGGAGTCTCGATGCCAGTATAGAGCTCAAGATTTTATAGTCGACCGTGAGCATCGAGAGCGGCCTATAGGAGGCCGGACTACTACCTTCCCTGCCAGGTTTCAGTAGCGGGATGACTATCGCTTCCCGCATCGATGGGGGGAGGCGACCCGCGGTCCTCGCCTCTTTGTACACAGCCAGAAGCCGCGGCGCTAAGGCGTCAACATATTTGCCATAAAACTCGATGGGCAGGCCATCTATACCCGGCGTCTTATTACGGGCCATGGACTTAATAGCTGTTCGGATTTCCCCTAATTCGATGTCCCTTCCCAAGTCCGTCGCTTGCTCGTCTTCCAGGCGCGGTAGGGTAAGGTCATCCAGGAAAGCCTCCGCCTCCATTTCCCGGTCGCCCGGGGTGCTACTATAGAGCGTCTCATAGTATCGCTGAAAGCCGTCCACTATGGCCGACTGGGTGTAGGACATATTACCCCCCTCCCCGGCAAGTTGCAAGATAGGGGCGCAGCGTTTCGTGGGGTTGGAGAGCCATGCCAGCAGAGTGCCCGATCGGTCGCCTTCTACATGAGATCTCAGCATGTATGCTCGGTAATCGTAAGCCCGTAGTCTCTCCACTTCAGCCGCTACCGCCTCCCTGGCCGAGCTCACCGTGTCCTGCAGCTCCGGCCTGCCTGGTCGGTCCCTCTCCGCTGCCCTCAGCTTGGCGTCTGCCCTCTCTAGGTCGGTCAGCAGCACCCGCCTCGTGCCTACGAACTGTGTGATGCACTGCCCTCTCATCACCACTTTGAAGGCATCCCATTCCACTGCTCTAGAGCCCGTGGAGCCCTCGTTATTGGCGAAGTATTGTGTCAACCCCTCCTCCAGGGCCGCTCCGAATATCGGGTCCTCCAAAGTCTCCGGCCGGAGCCTCCAGATTGGTACCCTAGCTTTTTCCGTCATCCAGTCTAAATGGATCAGGAGCGGATTGTGGTCCGAGACCGTTCTCGTCAGGTATTCCGACCAGGTAACCTGCGTCAGCACGTCTCGTGTGCACAATATCGCATCCAGCCTAACGTGGAGTTCGTGTACCCCGGAGTAAAACGAGTAATCTCGGTCTGCTGAGTGCTGCGCCCTCCATGCATCGGTCAACCCCCAGCTCTCTTGCCATTCATGTCTACCCTTAGCTATACGGTACACCGGGGAATCTCTCAGGGGAGGGTGGGACCTATCCAGTCGTACATCCGCCACGGAGTTAAAGTCCCCTCCCATGAGTATCGGACCCACCAGGAAGTGCGCCAGTGTCCCCGACAAGCTCGCATAAAAGGCTAATTGGTCTATGTTCGGGGCATATACGCTGCATAGGACTATAGCTTTACCCCGCAACTTGCCCTCCACGACCACAAACCTCCCCTCCGGATCCATCAGCTGTCTAGTCATTTGAAAAGGCGTCCCCGCCCTCACCCAGATCAGAGCGCCCCTTGCGTAGGCCGAGTAAGAGGTGTGGAAAACCTGCCCTCGCCATCTCCTCTGTAGTGCCACCCCTTCCTGCTTCGTGATGTGTGTCTCCTGTAGGAGCGCTATGTGTATCCCTCTCCTCTGTAGGTAGGCGTGCACTGTATGCCTGCGCTGCATTGTGTGTAGTCCCCTCACGTTCCAGGTCATGCATTTCAAAACATTCGAGTTAGCCATTGTCCCATGAGTCACGGTTCTCCTCCCCCTCCCTGTTCACACTCCCGCGGATGATGGTCCCTCCCCGTCCCAAAACAGAACCTCCCAACTGGTCAGCCCTCAAGAAAATCAAAATCAGCGTCTGCAGAATCCCCCCATCACCAAACCCCAACTGTGGTGCTCCCCCTCCCCCCAGAACAGGCCCCAATATCAAGATACCAGACCCCATCCAAACACCCTGAACTCAGAACCCCCAGGTATTTAGTTCACAGCCGAAGCTGCAATCGCCTTAAGGGCGTGCGGAGCGAGGCCTCGCCCAAGAGGGGGCTGCGTGACCCAGGCCCGCCGCCATCCCCCCACTACGGAGAACAGCGCGTAAACGGTCACCCAGCGCCCGCGCCTGGAACTAACCCCCCCGCTAAGCAGGCGGACCTCCCACAAGGCCCAGTCCCCTTACCCAACAGGTCCAAATCAAATGTTCAGGATTTCTTCTGCCGTTTGCGGCGTCACCACCGGATCCTTGGCATCATGGAGCCCCGACAGGTCCGACTCCGAGCCCGAAGCCGATATGATCGTCTCCGTGTCCGTGCCTCGTGTGGATTGAGAGTCACCCCCATTTCCAATGGTAATCACTGCTTGCAGCGCAGCTTTGCGCTCGGCTTCCGTTTGTGAAGCGGTCGGTTTCCCGGCTCCGCGGCGTCGCTTGCGCAGTCTCTGCGATTGGCGCGGCCCCGCCGGTGCTCTTTCCCGTTCCTTTTCCTTCTCCTCCCGGACCTTGGCGCCATCCGTACCCGCTTTGTAGGACTCCCACCAGTCCCAAGCGTCTGCGGCCAGGTTGAAGAACATTGTTTTGTCGTCCACCACAATTCGGAGTCTGGCAGGGAACAGCAACGAGTAGTGGATACCTTCTGTGCGCAGCTCTTTCTTGATCGACAGGAAGGAGGCCCGCTGCTTCTGCGTTTCGAACGTGAAGTCAGGGAACAGCGTAACCCTACTGTTCGCGATTTGGAACGGGCCATCGTCTCGGGCCCTCTGTAGCAGCAGGTCCCTGTCCCTGTAGTGTAGCAGTTTAGCCACGATAGGTCTCGGTGGGAGGCCTGGTTTAGGTGGCCCGGACGGGACCCGATGAGCCCTTTCCAGGGTAAAGAAGGGCGACAAGCCCTCAGGCGCCACCACAGTCCTTAGCCAGTTGTCGCAGTAGGCCAGTAGGTCCGTCCCCCCTTCGCTCTCCGGCACACCTACGATTCGCACGTTACTGCGACGGCTTATGTTCTCCGCGTCCTCTGCACGACGCTCTAATACCTGAATCCGGTCCAGAGCCTCCGTGAGTTTCCCCTCAAGTGTCTTGTGGGCCGGTGCTAGTATCTTCAGGGCCCCCTCAGTCTCCGTCACTCTGTCTTTCAATTTGTCGTGGTCGGCTCGGAGCAGGCCGAGCCCCGACGCCACCTGCGCAATGTCGTCATGCAGCGCCTCTCTCGTTGCTGTGATGGCCTCCAGGATCCGATCCTGCAGCCTCTGCAGGTCCGTGGGCTCCCCCCCGTCTCCTTCCGCCGCTCCCGAAGCCGTCGCCTCCTCTTGCTTGCCTCTAGGCTTCCCCATAATGGCCCACGCGTGGTCTCGGGGCTCGGTGCAGCACCCACTCGTCTCACTGCTCCGCTAGCGTGGCGCGAGCACTCACAAAGCCGGGCCACCCTCCTCGATTAGGCCTCCAGCGTTGGCAGCCAGTGTCGCCGGGCAGGGGACAGCCCCCAGGGGGCACAAGCGTGGGGCTCCAGGCCGTGAGTGGTGCGGCTCCAATTGCGCAGCGCCGCCACGGGTAGGTCCCCCCCCAGCCGTCGTCCGCTACTGTTCGGGGCCCAAGGTTCACCAGCTCTCGTGGCCCTCCAGCAGGCAGTCCTAAGCACTCCCTGGCGTGCTTGCCTCCCTCGCGGTCAAACAGGGCGCCCCTGGACTTTGGGCTCCCTCTCTCTCAACCCCCCCTCCATGTCGCTCCGATTTGCGGCTCACCTCACAGTCCAGGGGGGGGGGGGAGCATGCAGGTTTCCTCCGGTGCGCCGGGCCCCCGCCGCGGCCGTCAGGCCTCAGGATGTCCGCAGCGCGCAGCGCTCTTCCCGCAGCCTCCCGGGCCGCTCGGTCGCGGCCGCTCCGCTGCTCCTCGGCTCCCCCAGGAGGGAGCTCCTCAGGGCCCCCGGGGGGGGGGGGGGGGGGAAAGGGGCGCCTCCTCCCCGGTTTCGGTCCTCGGCGGGTCCCGGCCGGGTCCCCAGGTGTCGGCCCACAGTTTAGGCAGCCGGGCTTCTCGGGTCCGTTACTGCGGACGCCATTTTGGGCGTTCTTTCGGCTTGGCCCCGGCGGCTCTGCAGTGTGGCGGAGGTCGGACCTCGCGGCGGCCCCTCGAGCGCTCCGCTGTTGCACCAGTGACGCCCACGCTCGGCCCGATGAGTTCCAGGCACAGCGCCGGGCTCTCCGCAGCAGCAGGCAGGATAAGTTTGGGGAATAGGCGCGGAGCTCCGGGCTCACGCCGCCATCACCCTCAGCGTGCAAGCCACGCCCCCCTAGTTTATGCAAATTCATGCTGTCAATGTGCCTTGCAGATTCATGCAGAATTTTTAGATCCTTGCTGGAAACAAGAGAGCAGGCCTTGTTTCACATCAACTGTCCCTAGCAAGGAACGTCTGAGCACATCCATTCTTTTGCTCTCTAGCCCCTGGCTTGGGACTCACCCTCACTGGCTGAGGAGTGAAGTTCTGCATAACAACGTTGCATAGAAGGTATGTTTGTGATTGGTTTGAGATGGGTGGGAGGTCAAAAGCAGGGAAAAGCAAGTCACCTTCACTTCTAGTCTCCTCTTCTTTGCCTACCTGCCGTTCACTCACTCTGTCTTTGTTTCATTCTCTCCTTCCTCAACACCCCATCTCACTCACTCGCTCTATCATTCGTGCTCTTTCCCCTTGCTCTTCATTTCATAGTGGAAACATCTCTTGAATGGAGCATTAGAAAATGAGGTTACATAAAATTAAAAATCTACTTATTGGAAACCAAAAATATCACAAGACTGAATGTAAGCCATTTCTCCAATAAAAGGGATTTTTTAGGCACCCCCCCAAAAAACACATAAAACACCACTAGTGCTAGAAGAATATTATACGAGCTTGAAGACAGAATTGGGCAAATTCATTTGCAGTTGAAACTGAAGTTTGGTACTTATTCAGATATTATATGCACTGTCAATTTTTAGCTGAGATTCTGAAGGAACGCAGAGACAAACTGGACTTAAAGTTTTGTCAGAAGTGGGATTTGAACCCACGCCTCCAGGAGAGACTGCGGCCTTAACGCAGCGCCTTATACCACTCGGCCATCCTGACCACATGTTGCTTGTCCCTCTACATAGTGAGAAAGATAGTGTGAACAAAAAACAACACACATCTTAGGCCATGAGTGGCTATAGCAAGAAAAAAACTCACTGCACTTTTCCAAAAGACAACCATATAAGCCCATGTGAGGGAAATGATCTGATTTTCTCCCTCAAGAAAAAAGATTGAACACAGGTTTGTCAGTAGTGGGATTTGTACCCACGCCTCCAGAAGAGACTGCGACCTGAACGCAGCGCCTTAGACCACTGGGCCATCCTGACTTGCATTTGCAGCACCTTCCACAAGCCAGACAGCCATGCAAGTTTGGTACCGAAAAGGCATGCCCTCAAGTTATTTATCCCATTATAAGCATTTCCAACAGATCTTTGAACAATCCATACAGAGCAGTACCCATGAAGAACTCTTTAGACCTTTAAAGCGTACAAAGAGAAAGTGCTATTCACCAGCCACTTGAACGGCCCAAAGCTGCTTTGAAATTGAGTCAACAGCCACATCTTGGCTGACTAAAGCAAATTCAACAAGGGATCTCAATGTCACAACATAGGGTGGAATACGCAAATCTAAGCAGCCCCTGATCACAGCCCTGAGGAAATTGCTGTAAGTGTGCTGGAGTCCAGCTGTCTACCAGGTGCTTGGCATTCTTCCAAATTTGCATGGCCTGGCTGGCCAGGGAATACAAGAGCATGACTCTTCTAGATGAGCTCTTACATAGGTCATAAACTCATTTGGTAAGGATTGCACTTTATCAGCAAGACTTTGTACAACAGAAATATATGAGAAACCCAAGCTCTCTTGACTAGACGAGGACGGAACAACGTCCTAGGTGAAGACGAACAGATGCAACTTCCATCAGATGTTATCCTGATGAAGAAGATTATATCTCCAAAAGTCATGTCAGAAGTAGGAATCGAACCCACGTCTCCAGAGGAGACTGTGGCCTAAACACAGAGCCTTAGACCACTCGGCCATCCTGACAGTAAAGAGTCCTAAGAAATTTATAAAAGTCACTCAGAAATTTCTGCGTCCATGCATGCTTGAAATAATTTCAACCTTCAAACACAAGGTGCAACTTTTTGCACAGGACAATAAACACAGAAGATCACATATGAAAGCATTTCATTTCACAGGTGTACTGTTTTTATGCTTTTAGAATAACTTATACCTCTCACCAGCTATTTAGGGTTCTGTATCCTACTCCCAAAATTACCTTGCCTGCGACCTCTCTCTCTATACACAAACAACTACTGCTCAGGAAGTAGGAAGGCAGAAGGTAGGGCAGTTTATGCAAATTTATGCTGTCAATGTGCCTTGCAGATTCATGCAGAATTTCTAGATCCTTGCTGGAAACAAGAGAGCAGGCCTTGTTCCAGATCAACTGTCCCTAGCAAGGAACGTCTGAGCACATCCATTCTTTTGCTCTTTAGGCCCTGGCTTGGGACTCACCCTCACTGGCTGAGGAGTGAAGTTCTGCATACCAACGTTGCATAGAAGGTATGTTTGTGATTGGTTTGAGATGGGTGGGAGGTCAAGAGCAGGGAAAAGCAAGTCACCTTCACTTCTAGTCTCCTCTTCTATGCCTACCTGCCATTCACTCACTCTGTCTTTGTTTCATTCTCTCCTTCCTCAACACCCCATCTCACTCACTCGCTCTATCATTCGTGCTCTTTCCCATTGCTCTTCATTTCATAGTGGAAACATCTCTTGAATGGAGCATTAGAAAATGAGGTTACATAAAATTAAAAATCTACTTATTGGAAACCAAAAATATCACAAGACTGAATGTAAGCCATTTCTTCAATAAAAGGGATTTTTTAGGTACCCCCCAAAAAACACATAAAACACCACTAGCGCTAGAAGAATATTATACGAGCTTGAAGACAGAATTGGGCAAATTCATTTGCAGTTGAAACTGAAGTTTGGTACTCATTCAGATATTTTATGCACTGTCAATTTTTAGCTGAGATTCTGAAGGAACGCAGAGACAAAATGGACTTAAAGTTTTGTCAGAAGTGGGATTCAAACCCACGCTTCCAGGAGAGACTGCGGCCTTAACGCAGCACCTTAGACCACTCGGCCATCCTGACCACATGTTGCTTGTCCCTCTACATAGTGAGAAAGATAGTGTGAACAAAAAACAACACACATCTTAGGCCATGAGTGGCTATAGCAAGAAAAAAACTCACTGCACTTTTCCAAAAGACAACCATATAAGCCCATGTGAGGGAAATGATCTGATTTTCTCCCTCAAGAAAAAAGATTGAACACAGGTTTGTCAGAAGTGGGATTTGAACCCACGCCTCCAGAAGAGACTGCGACCTGAACACAGCGCCTTAGACCACTGGGCCATCCTGACTTGCATTTGCAGCACCTTCCACAAGCCAGACAGCCATGCAAGTGGGGTACCGAAAAGGCACGCCCTCAATTTATTTATCCCATTATAAGCATTTCCAACGGATCTTTGAACAATCCATTCAGAGCAGTACCTATGAAGAACTCTTTAGACCTTTAAAGCGTACAAAGAGAAAGTGCTATTCACCAGCCACTTGAACGGCCCAAAGCTGCTTTGAAATTGAGTCAACAGCCACATCTTGGCTGACTAAAGCAAATTCAACAAGGGATCTCAATGTCACAACATAGGGTGGAATACGCAAATCTAAGCAGCCCCTGATCACAGCCCTGAGGAAATTGCTGTAAGTGTGCTGGAGTCCAGCTGTCTACCAGGTGCTTGGCATTCTTCCAAATTTGCATGGCCTGTCTGGCCAGGGAATACAAGAGAATGACTCTTCTAGATGAGCTCTTACATGGGTCATAAGCTCATTTGGTAAGGATTGCACTTTATCAGCAAGACTTTGTACAACAGAAATATATGAGAAACCCAAGCTCTCTTGACTAGACGAGGACGGAATAACGTCCTAGGTGAAGATGAACAGATGCAACTTCCATCAGATGTTATCCTGATGAAGAAGATTATATCTCCAAAAGTCATGTCAGAAGTGGGATTCGAACCCACGCCTCCAGAGGAGACTGCGGCCTAAACACAGCGCCTTAGACCACTTGGCCATCCTGACAGTGAAGAGTCCTAAGAAATGTATAAAAGTCACTCAGAAATTTCTGCGTCCATGCATGCCCGAAATAATTTCAACCTTCAAACACAAGGTGCAACTTTTTGCACAGGACAATAAACACAGAAGATCACATATGAAAGCATTTCATTTCACAGGTGTACTGTTTTTATGCTTTTAGAATAACTTATACCTCTCACCAGCTATTTAGGGTTCTGTATCCTACTCACAAAATTACCTTGCCTGCGACCTCTCTCTCTATACACAAACAACTACTGCGCAGGAAGTAGGAAGGCAGAAGGTGGGGCAGTTTATGCAAATTTATGCTGTCAATGTGCCTTGCAGATTCATGCAGAATTTCTAGATCCTTGCTGGAAACAAGAGAGCAGGCCTTATTTCAGATCAACTGTCCCTAGCAAGGAACGTCTGAGCACATCCATTCTTTTGCTCTCTAGCCCCTGGCTTGGGACTCACCCTCACTGGCTGAGGAGTGAAGTTCTGCATACCAACGTTGCATAGAAGGTATGTTTGTGATTGGTTTGAGATGGGTGGGAGGTCAAAAGCAGGGAAAAGCAAGTCACCTTCACTTCTAGTCTCCTCTTCTATGCCTACCTGCCGTTCACTCACTCTGTCTTTGTTTCATTCTCTCCTTCCTCAACACCCCATCTCACTCACTCGCTCTATCATTCGTGCTCTTTCCCCTTGCTCTTCATTTCATAGTGGAAACATCTCTTGAATGGAGCATTAGAAAATGAGGTTACATAAAATTAAAAATCTACTTATTGGAAACCAAAAAAATCACAAGACTGAATGTAAGCCATTTCTTCAATAAAAGGGGTTTTTTAGGCACCCCCCAAAAAACACATAAAACACCACTAGTGCTAGAAGAATATTATATGAGCTTGAAGACACAATTGGGCAAATTCATTTGCAGTTGAAACTGAAGTTTGGTACTTATTCAGATATTATATGCACTGTCAATTTTTAGCTGAGATTCTGAAGGAACGCAGAGACAAAATGGACTTAAAGTTTTGTCAGAAGTGGGATTCTAACCCACGCCTCCAGGAGAGACTGCGGCCTTAATGCAGCGCCTTAGACCACTCTGCCATCCTGACCACATGTTGCTTGTCCATCTACATAGTGAGAAAGATATTGTGAACAAAAAACAACACACATCTTAGGCCATGAGTGGCTATAGCAAGAAAAAAACTCACTGCACTTTTCCAAAAGACACCCATATAAGCCCATGTGAGGGAAATGATCTGATTTTCTCCCTCAAGAAAAAAGAAGATTAAACACCGGTTTGTCAGAAGTGGGATTTGAACCCACGCCTCCAGAAGAAACTACGACCTGAACGCAGTGCCTTAGACCACTCGGCCTTCCTGACTTGCATTTGCAGCACCTTCCACAAGCCAGACAGCCATGCAAGTTTGGTACCGAAAAGGCATGCCCTCAATTTATTTATCCCATTATAAGCATTTCCAACAGATCTTTGAACAATCCATACAGAGCAGTACCTATGAAGAACTCTTTAGACCTTTAAAGCGTACAAAGAGAAAGTGCTATTCACCAGCCACTTGAACGGCCCAAAGCTGCTTTGAAATTGAGTCAACAGCCACATCTTGGCTGACTAAAGCAAATTCAACAAGGGATCTCAATGTCACAACATAGGGTGGAATACGCAAATCTAAGCAGCCCCTGATCAGAGCCCTGAGGAAATTGCTGTAAGTGTGCTGGAGTCCAGCTGTCTACCAGGTGCTGAGCATTCTTCCAAATTTGCATGGCCTGGCTGGCCAGGGAATACAAGAGCATACTCTTCTAGATAAGCTCTTACATGTGTCCTAAAATCATTTGGTAAGGATTGCACTTTATCAGCAAGACTTTGTACAACAGAAATATATGAGAAACCCAAGCTCTCTTGACTCTAAGAGGATGTTATAACGTCCCAGGTGAAGACGAACAGATGCAACTTCCATCAGATGTTATCCTGATGAAGAAGATTATATCTCCAAAAGTCATGTCAGAAGTGGGATTCAAACCCACACCTCCAGAGGAGACTGCGGCCTAAACACAGCGCCTTAGACCACTCGGCCATTCAGACAGTGAAAAATCCTAAGAAATGTATAAAAGTCACCCAGAAATTTCTGCGTCCATGCAAGCTTGAAATAATTTCAACCTTCAAACATAAGGTGCAACTTTTTGCACAGGACAATAAACACAGTAGATCACATATGAAAGCATTTCATTTCACAGGTGTACTGTTTTTATGCTTTTAGAATAACTTATACCTCTCACCAGCTATTTAGGGTTCTGCATCCTACTCACAAAATTACCTTGCCTGCGACCTCTCTCTCTATACACAAACAACTACTGCTCAGGAAGTAGGAAGGCAGAAGGTGGGGCAGTTTATGCAAATTTATGCTGTCAATGTGCCTTGCAGATTCATGCAGAATTTCTAGATCCTTGCTGGAAACAAGAGAGCAGGCCTTGTTTCAGATCAACTGTCCCTAGCAAGGAACGTCTGAGCACATCCATTCTTTTGCTCTCTAGCCCCTGGCTTGGGACTCACCCTCACTGGCTGAGGAGTGAAGTTCTGCATACCAACGTTGCATAGAAGGTATGTTTGTGATTGGTTTGAGATGGGTGGGAGGTCAAAAGCAGGGAAAAGCAAGTCACCTTCACTTCTAGTCTCCTCTTCTATGCCTACCTGCCGTTCACTCACTCTGTCTTTGTTTCATTCTCTCCTTCCTCAACACCCCATCTCACTCACTGGCTCTATCATTCGTGCTCTTTCCCCTTGCTCTTCATTTCATAGTGGAAACATGTCTTGAATGGAGCATTAGAAAATGAGGTTACATAAAATTAAAAATCTACTTATTGGAAACCAAAAATATCACAAGACTGAATGTAAGCCATTTCTTCAATAAAAGGGATTTTTTAGGAACCCCCCCAAAAAACACATAAAACACCACTAGTGCTAGAAGAATATTATATGAGCTTGAAGACACAATTGGGCAAATTCATTTGCAGTTGAAACTGAAGTTTGGTACTTATTCAGATATTATATGCACTGTCAATTTTTAGCTGAGATTCTGAAGGAACGCAGAGACAAAATGGACTTAAAGTTTTGTCAGAAGTGGGATTCTAACCCACGCCTACAGGAGAGACTGCGGCCTTAATGCAGTGCCTTAGACCACTCTGCCATCCTGACCACATGTTGCTTGTCCATCTACATAGTGAGAAAGATATTGTGAACAAAAAACAACACACATCTTAGGCCATGAGTGGCTATAGCAAGAAAAAACTCACTGCACTTTTCCAAAAGACACCCATATAAGCCCATGTGAGGCAAATGATCTGATTTTCTCCCTCAAGAAAAAAAAAGATTAAACACAGGTTTGTCAGAAGTGGGATTTGAACCAACGCCTCCAGAAGAAACTACGACCTGAACGCAGTGCCTTAGACCACTCGGCCTTCCTGACTTGCATTTGTAGCACCTTCCACAAGCCAGACAGCCATGCAAGTTTGGTACCGAAAAGGCATGCCCTCAATTTATTTATCCCAATATAAGCATTTCCAACAGATCTTTGAACAATCCATACAGAGCAGTACCTATGAAGAACTCTTTAGACCTTTAAAGCGTACAAAGAGAAAGTGCTATTCACCAGCCACTTGAACGGCCCAAAGCTGCTTTGAAATTGAGTCAACAGCCACATCTTGGCTGACTAAAGCAAATTCAACAAGGGATCTCAATGTCACAACATAGGGTGGAATACGCAAATCTAAGCAGCCCCTGATCACAGCCCTGAGGAAATTGCTGTAAGTGTGCTGGAGTCCAGCTGTCTACCAGGTGCTTGGCATTCTTCCAAATTTGCATGGCCTGGCTGGCCAGGGAATACAAGAGCATACTCTTCTAGATAAGCTCTTACATGTGTCCTAAAATCATTTGGTAAGGATTGCACTTTATCAGCAAGACTTTGTACAACAGAAATATATGAGAAACCCAAGCTCTCTTGACTCTACGAGGATGTTATAACGTCCCAGGTGAAGACGAACAGATGCAACTTCCATCAGATGTTATCCTGATGAAGAAGATTATATCTCCAAAAGTCATGTCAGAAGTGGGATTCAAACCCACGTCTCCAGAGGAGACTGCGGCCTAAACACAGCAACTTAGACCACTCGGCCATTCAGACAGTGAAGACTCCTAAGAAATGTATAAAAGTCACCCAGAAATTTCTGCGTCCATGCAAGCTTGAAATAATTTCAACCTTCAAACATAAGGTGCAACTTTTTGCACAGGACAATAAACACAGTAGATCACATATGAAAGCATTTCATTTCACAGGTGTACTGTTTTTATGCTTTTAGAATAACTTATACCTCTCACCAGCTATTTAGGGTTCTGCATCCTACTCACAAAATTACCTTGCCTGCGACCTCTCTCTCTATACACAAACAACTACTGCTCAGGAAGTAGGAAGGCAGAAGGTGGGGCAGTTTATGCAAATTCATGCTGTCAATGTGCCTTGCAGATTCATGCAGAATTTCTAGATCCTTGCTGGAAACAAGAGAGCAGGCCTTGTTTCACATCAACTGTCCCTAGCAAGGAACGTCTGAGCACATCCATTCTTTTGCTCTCTAGCCCCTGGCTTGGGACTCACCCTCACTGGCTGAGGAGTGAAGTTCTGCATAACAACGTTGCATAGAAGGTATGTTTGTGATTGGTTTGAGATGGGTGGGAGGTCAAAAGCAGGGAAAAGCAAGTCACCTTCACTTCTAGTCTCCTCTTCTTTGCCTACATGCCGTTCACTCACTCTGTCTTTGTTTCATTCTCTCCTTCCTCAACACCCCATCTCACTCACTCGCTCTATCATTCGTGCTCTTTCCCCTTGCTCTTCATTTCATAGTGGAAACATCTCTTGAATGGAGCATTAGAAAATGAGGTTACATAAAATTAAAAATCTACTTATTGGAAACCAAAAATATCACAAGACTGAATGTAAGCCATTTCTCCAATAAAAGGGATTTTTTAGGCACCCCCCCAAAAAACACATAAAACACCACTAGTGCTAGAAGAATATTATACGAGCTTGAAGACAGAATTGGGCAAATTCATTTGCAGTTGAAACTGAAGTTTGGTACTTATTCAGATATTATATGCACTGTCAATTTTTAGCTGAGATTCTGAAGGAACGCAGAGACAAAATGGACTTAAAGTTTTGTCAGAAGTGGGATTTGAACCCACGCCTCCAGGAGAGACTGCGGCCTTAACGCAGCGCCTTATACCACTCGGCCATCCTGACCACATGTTGCTTGTCCCTCTACATAGTGAGAAAGATAGTGTGAACAAAAAACAACACACATCTTAGGCCATGATTGGCTATAGCAAGAAAAAAACTCACTGCACTTTTCCAAAAGACAACCATATAAGCCCATGTGAGGGAAATGATCTGATTTTCTCCCTCAAGAAAAAAGATTGAACACAGGTTTGTCAGTAGTGGGATTTGTACCCACGCCTCCAGAAGAGACTGCGACCTGAACGCAGCGCCTTAGACCACTGGGCCATATTGACTTGCATTTGCAGCACCTTCCACAAGCCAGACAGCCATGCAAGTTTGGTACCGAAAAGGCATGCCCTCAAGTTATTTATCCCATTATAAGCATTTCCAACAGATCTTTGAACAATCCATACAGAGCAGTACCCATGAAGAACTCTTTAGACCTTTAAAGCGTACAAAGAGAAAGTGCTATTCACCAGCCACTTGAACGGCCCAAAGCTGCTTTGAAATTGAGTCAACAGCCACATCTTGGCTGACTAAAGCAAATTCAACAAAGGATCTCAATGTCACAACATAGGGTGGAATACGCAAATCTAAGCAGCCCCTGATCACAGCCCTGAGGAAATTGCTGTAAGTGTGCTGGAGTCCAGCTGTCTACCAGGTGCTTGGCATTCTTCCAAATTTGCATGGCCTGGCTGGCCAGGGAATACAAGAGCATGACTCTTCTAGATGAGCTCTTACATGGGTCATAAACTCATTTGGTAAGGATTGCACTTTATCAGCAAGACTTTGTACAACAGAAATATATGAGAAACCCAAGCTCTCTTGACTAGACGAGGACGGAACAACGTCCAATGTGAAGACGAACAGATGCAACTTCCATCAGATGTTATCCTGATGAAGAAGATTATATCTCCAAAAGTCATGTCAGAAGTAGGAATCGAACCCACGTCTCCAGAGGAGACTGCGGCCTAAACACAGAGCCTTAGACCACTCGGCCATCCTGACAGTAAAGAGTCCTAAGAAATTTATAAAAGTCACTCAGAAATTTCTGCGTCCATGCATGCTTGAAATAATTTCAACCTTCAAACACAAGGTGCAACTTTTTGCACAGGACAATAAACACAGAAGATCACATATGAAAGCATTTCATTTCACAGGTGTACTGTTTTTATGCTTTTAGAATAACTTATACCTCTCACCAGCTATTTAGGGTTCTGTATCCTACTCACAAAATTACCTTGCCTGCGACCTCTCTCTCTATACACAAACAACTACTGCTCAGGAAGTAGGAAGGCAGAAGGTAGGGCAGTTTATGCAAATTTATGCTGTCAATGTGCCTTGCAGATTCATGCAGAATTTCTAGATCCTTGCTGGAAACAAGAGAGCAGGCCTTGTTCCAGATCAACTGTCCCTAGCAAGGAACGTCTGAGCACATCCATTCTTTTGCTCTTTAGGCCCTGGCTTGGGACTCACCCTCACTGGCTGAGGAGTGAAGTTCTGCATACCAACGTTGAATAGAAGGTATGTTTGTGATTGGTTTGAGATGGGTGGGAGGTCAAGAGCAGGGAAAAGCAAGTCACCTTCACTTCTAGTCTCCTCTTCTATGCCTACCTGCCCGTTCACTCACTCTGTCTTTGTTTCATTCTCTCCTTCCTCAACACCCCATCTCACTCACTCGCTCTATCATTCGTGCTCTTTCCCCTTGCTCTTCATTTCATAGTGGAAACATCTCTTGAATGGAGCATTAGAAAATGAGGTTACATAAAATTAAAAATCTACTTATTGGAAACCAAAAATATCACAAGACTGAATGTAAGCCATTTCTTCAATAAAAGGGATTTTTTAGGCACCCCCCAAAAAACACATAAAACACCACTAGCGCTAGAAGAATATTATACGAGCTTGAAGACAGAATTGGGCAAATTCATTTGCAGTTGAAACTGAAGTTTGGTACTCATTCAGATATTTTATGCACTGCCAATTTTTAGCTGAGATTCTGAAGGAACGCAGAGACAAAATGGACTTAAAGTTTTGTCAGAAGTGGGATTCAAACCCACGCCTCCAGGAGAGACTGCAGCCTTAACGCAGCGCCTTAGACCACTCGGCCATCGTGACCACATGTTGCTTGTCCCTCTACATAGTGAGAAAGATAGTGTGAACAAAAAACAACACACATCTTAGGCCATGAGTGGCTATAGCAAGAAAAAAACTCACTGCACTTTTCCAAAAGACAACCATATAAGCCCATGTGAGGGAAATGATCTGATTTTCTCCCTCAAGAAAAAAGATTGAACACAGGTTTGTCAGAAGTGGGATTTGAACCCACGCCTCCAGAAGAGACTGCGACCTGAACGCAGCGCCTTAGACCACTGGGCCATCCTGACTTGCATTTGCAGCACCTTCCACAAGCCAGACAGCCATGCAAGTGGGGTACCGAAAAGGCACGCCCTCAATTTATTTATCCCATTATAAGCATTTCCAATGGATCTTTGAACAATCCATTCAGAGCAGTACCTATGAAGAACTCTTTAGACCTTTAAAGCATACAAAGAGAAAGTGCTATTCACCAGCCCCTTGAACGGCCCAAAGCTGCTTTGAAATTGAGTCAACAGCCACATCTTGGCTGACTAAAGCAAATTCAACAAGGGATCTCAATGTCACAACATAGGGTGGAATACGCAAATCTAAGCAGCCCCTGATCACAGCCCTGAGGAAATTGCTGTAAGTGTGCTGGAGTCCAGCTGTCTACCAGGTGCTTGGCATTCTTCCAAATTTGCATGGCCTGTCTGGCCAGGGAATACAAGAGAATGACTCTTCTAGATGAGCTCTTACATGGGTCATAAGCTCATTTGGTAAGGATTGCACTTTATCAGCAAGACTTTGTACAACAGAAATATATGAGAAACCCAAGCTCTCTTGACTAGACGAGTACGGAATAACGTCCTAGGTGAAGATGAACAGATGCAACTTCCATCAGATGTTATCCTGATGAAGAAGATTATATCTCCAAAAGTCATGTCAGAAGTGGGATTCGAACCCACGCCTCCAGAGGAGACTGCGGCCTAAACACAGCGCCTTAGACCACTTGGCCATCCTGACAGTGAAGAGTCCTAAGAAATGTATAAAAGTCACTCAGAAATTTCTGCGTCCATGCATGCCCGAAATAATTTCAACCTTCAAACACAAGGTGCAACTTTTTGCACAGGACAATAAACACAGAAGATCACATATGAAAGCATTTCATTTCACAGGTGTACTGTTTTTATGCTTTTAGAATAACTTATACCTCTCAACAGCTATTTAGGGTTCTGTATCCTACTCACAAAATTACCTTGCCTGCGACCTCTCTCTCTATACACAAACAACTACTGCGCAGGAAGTAGGAAGGCAGAAGGTGGGGCAGTTTATGCAAATTTATGCTGTCAATGTGCCTTGCAGATTCATGCAGAATTTCTAGATCCTTGCTGGAAACAAGAGAGCAGGCCTTATTTCAGATCAACTGTCCCTAGCAAGGAACGTCTGAGCACATCCATTCTTTTGCTCTCTAGCCCCTGGCTTGGGACTCACCCTCACTGGCTGAGGAGTGAAGTTCTGCATACCAACGTTGCATAGAAGGTATGTTTGTGATTGGTTTGAGATGGGTGGGAGGTCAAAAGCAGGGAAAAGCAAGTCACCTTCACTTCTAGTCTCCTCTTCTATGCCTACCTGCCGTTCACTCACTCTGTCTTTGTTTCATTCTCTCCTTCCTCAACACCCCATCTCACTCACTCGCTCTATCATTCGTGCTCTTTCCCCTTGCTCTTCATTTCATAGTGGAAACATCTCTTGAATGGAGCATTAGAAAATGAGGTTACATAAAATTAAAAATCTACTTATTGGAAACCAAAAATATCACAAGACTGAATGTAAGCCATTTCTTCAATAAAAGGGATTTTTTAGGAACCCCCCCCAAAAAACACATAAAACACCACTAGTGCTAGAAGAATATTATATGAGCTTGAAGACACAATTGGGCAAATTCATTTGCAGTTGAAACTGAAGTTTGGTACTTATTCAGATATTATATGCACTGTCAATTTTTAGCTGAGATTCTGAAGGAACGCAGAGACAAAATGGACTTAAAGTTTTGTCAGAAGTGGGATTCTAACCCACGCCTCCAGGAGAGACTGCGGCCTTAATGCAGCGCCTTAGACCACTCTGCCATCCTGACCACATGTTGCTTGTCCATCTACATAGTGAGAAAGATATTGTGAACAAAAAACAACACACATCTTAGGCCATGAGTGGCTATAGCAAGAAAAAAACTCTCTGCACTTTTCCAAAAGACACCCATATAAGCCCATGTGAGGGAAATGATCTGATTTTCTCCCTCAAGAAAAAAGAAGATTAAACACCAGTTTGTCAGAAGTGGGATTTGAACCCACGCCTCCAGAAGAAACTACAACCTGAACGCAGTGCCTTAGACCACTCGGCCTTCCTGACTTGCATTTGCAGCACCTTCCACAAGCCAGACAGCCATGCAAGTTTGGTACCGAAAAGGCATGCCCTCAATTTATTTATCCCATTATAAGCATTTCCAACAGATCTTTGAACAATCCATACAGAGCAGTACCTATGAAGAACTCTTTAGACCTTTAAAGCGTACAAAGAGAAAGTGCTATTCACCAGCCACTTGAACGGCCCAAAGCTGCTTTGAAATTGAGTCAACAGCCACATCTTGGCTGACTAAAGCAAATTCAACAAGGGATCTCAATGTCACAACATAGGGTGGAATACGCAAATCTAAGCAGCCCCTGATCAGAGCCCTGAGGAAATTGCTGTAAGTGTGCTGGAGTCCAGCTGTCTACCAGGTGCTGAGCATTCTTCCAAATTTGCATGGCCTGGCTGGCCAGGGAATACAAGAGCATACTCTTCTAGATAAGCTCTTACATGTGTCCTAAAATCATTTGGTAAGGATTGCACTTTATCAGCAAGACTTTGTACAACAGAAATATATGAGAAACCCAAGCTCTCTTGACTCTAAGAGGATGTTATAACGTCCCAGGTGAAGACGAACAGATGCAACTTCCATCAGATGTTATCCTGATGAAGAAGATTATATCTCCAAAAGTCATGTCAGAAGTGGGATTCAAACCCACGCCTCCAGAGGAGACTGCGGCCTAAACACAGCGCCTTAGTCCACTCGGCCATTCAGACAGTGAAAAATCCTAAGAAATGTATAAAAGTCACCCAGAAATTTCTGCGTCCATGCAAGCTTGAAATAATTTCAACCTTCAAACATAAGGTGCAACTTTTTGCACAGGACAATAAACACAGTAGATCACATATGAAAGCATTTCATTTCACAGGTGTACTGTTTTTATGCTTTTAGAATAACTTCTACCTCTCACCAGCTATTTAGGGTTCTGCATCCTACTCACAAAATTACCTTGCCTGCGACCTCTCTCTCTATACACAAACAACTACTGCTCAGGAAGTAGGAAGGCAGAAGGTGGGGCAGTTTATGCAAATTTATGCTGTCAATGTGCCTTGCAGATTAATGCAGAATTTCTAGATCCTTGCTGGAAACAAGAGAGCAGGCCTTGTTTCAGATCAACTGTCCCTAGCAAGGAACGTCTGAGCACATCCATTCTTTTGCTCTCTAGCCCCTGGCTTGGGACTCACCCTCACTGGCTGAGGAGTGAAGTTCTGCATACCAACGTTGCATAGAAGGTATGTTTGTGATTGGTTTGAGATGGGTGGGAGGTCAAAAGCAGGGAAAAGCAAGTCACCTTCACTTCTAGTCTCCTCTTCTATGCCTACCTGCCGTTCACTCACTCTGTTTTTGTTTCATTCTCTCCTTCCTCAACACCACATCTCACTCACTCGCTCTATCATTCGTGCTCTTTCCCCTTGCTCTTCATTTCATAGTGGAAACATGTCTTGAATGGAGCATTAGAAAATGAGGTTACATAAAATTAAAAATCTACTTATTGGAAACCAAAAATATCACAAGACTGAATGTAAGCCATTTCTTCAATAAAAGGGATTTTTTAGGAACCCCCCCAAAAAACACATAAAACACCACTAGTGCTAGAAGAATATTATATGAGCTTGAAGACACAATTGGGCAAATTCATTTGCAGTTGAAACTGAAGTTTGGTACTTATTCAGATATTATATTCACTGTCAATTTTTAGCTGAGATTCTGAAGGAACGCAGAGACAAAATGGACTTAAAGTTTTGTCAGAAGTGGGATTCTAACCCACGCCTCCAGGAGAGACTGCGGCCTTAATGCAGCGCCTTAGACCACTCTGCCATCCTGACCACATGTTGCTTGTCCATCTACATAGTGAGAAAGATATTGTGAACAAAAAACAACACACATCTTAGGCCATGAGTGGCTATAGCAAGAAAAAACTCACTGCACTTTTCCAAAAGACACCCATATAAGCCCATGTGAGGCAAATGATCTGATTTTCTCCCTCAAGAAAAAAGAAGATTACACACAGGTTTGTCAGAAGTGAGATTTGAACCCACGCCTCCAGAAGAAACTACGACCTGAACGCAGTGCCTTAGACCACTCGGCCTTCCTGACTTGCATTTGTAGCACCTTCCACAAGCCAGACAGCCATGCAAGTTTGGTACCGAAAAGGCATGCCCTCAATTTATTTATCCCAATATAAGCATTTCCAACAGATCTTTGAACAATCCATACAGAGCAGTACCTATGAAGAACTCTTTAGACCTTTAAAGCGTACAAAGAGAAAGTGCTATTCACCAGCCACTTGAACGGCCCAAAGCTGCTTTGAAATTGAGTCAACAGCCACATCTTGGCTGACTAAAGCAAATTCAACAAGGGATCTCAATGTCACAACATAGGGTGGAATACGCAAATCTAAGCAGCCCCTGATCACAGCCCTGAGGAAATTGCTGTAAGTGTGCTGGAGTCCAGCTGTCTACCAGGTGCTTGGCATTCTTCCAAATTTGCATGGCCTGGCTGGCCAGGGAATACAAGAGCATACTCTTCTAGATAAGCTCTTACATGTGTCCTAAAATCATTTGGTAAGGATTGCACTTTATCAGCAAGACTTTGTACAACAGAAATATATGAGAAACCCAAGCTCTCTTGACTCTACGAGGATGTTATAACGTCCCAGGTGAAGACGAACAGATGCAACTTCCATCAGATGTTATCCTGATGAAGAAGATTATATCTCCAAAAGTCATGTCAGAAGTGGGATTCGAACCCACGCCTCCAGAGGAGACTGCGGCCTAAACACAGCACCTTAGACCACTCGTCCATTCAGACAGTGAAGACTCCTAAGAAATGTATAAAAGTCACCCAGACATTTCTGCGTCCATGCAAGCTTGAAATAATTTCAACCTTCAAACATAAGGTGCAACTTTTTGCACAGGACAATAAACACAGTAGATCACATATGAAAGCATTTCATTTCACAGGTGTACTGTTTTTATGCTTTTAGAATAACTTATACCTCTCACCAGCTATTTAGGGTTCTGCATCCTACTCACAAAATTACCTTGCCTGCGACCTCTCTCTCTATACACAAACAACTACTGCTCAGGAAGTAGGAAGGCAGAAGGTGGGGCAGTTTATGCAAATTCATGCTGTCAATGTGCCTTGCAGATTCATGCAGAATTTCTAGATCCTTGCTGGAAACAAGAGAGCAGGCCTTGTTTCACATCAACTGTCCCTAGCAAGGAACGTCTGAGCACATCCATTCTTTTGCTCTCTAGCCCCTGGCTTGGGACTCACCCTCACTGGCTGAGGAGTGAAGTTCTGCATAACAACGTTGCATAGAAGGTATGTTTGTGATTGGTTTGAGATGGGTGGGAGGTCAAAAGCAGGGAAAAGCAAGTCACCTTCACTTCTAGTCTCCTCTTCTATGCCTACCTGCCGTTCACCCACTCTGTCTTTGTTTCACTCTCTCCTTCCTCAACACCCCATCTCACTCACTCGCTCTATCATTCGTGCTCTTTCCCCTTGCTCTTCATTTCATAGTGGAAACATCTCTTGAATGGAGCATTAGAAAATGAGGTTACATAAAATTAAAAATCTACTTATTGGAAACCAAAAATATCACAAGACTGAATGTAAGCCATTTCTCCAATAAAAGGGATTTTTTAGGCACCCCCCCAAAAAACACATAAAACACCACTAGTGCTAGAAGAATATTATACGAGCTTGAAGACAGAATTGGGCAAATTCATTTGCAGTTGAAACTGAAGTTTGGTACTTATTCAGATATTATATGCACTGTCAATTTTTAGCTGAGATTCTGAAGGAACGCAGAGACAAAATGGACTTAAAGTTTTGTCAGAAGTGGGATTTGAACCCACGCCTCCAGGAGAGACTGCGGCCTTAACGCAGCGCCTTAGACCACTCGGCCATCCTGACCACATGTTGCTTGTCCCTCTACATAGTGAGAAAGATAGTGTGAACAAAAAACAACACACATCTTAGGCCATGAGTGGCTATAGCAAGAAAAAAACTCACTGCACTTTTCCAAAAGACAACCATATAAGCCCATGTGAGGGAAATGATCTGATTTTCTCCCTCAAGAAAAAAGATTGAACACAGTTTTGTCAGTAGTGGGATTTGTACCCACGCCTCCAGAAGAGACTGCGACCTGAACGCAGCGCCTTAGACCACTGGGCCATCCTGACTTGCATTTGCAGCACCTTCCACAAGCCAGACAGCCATGCAAGTTTGGTACCGAAAAGGCATGCCCTCAAGTTATTTATCCCATTATAAGCATTTCCAACAGATCTTTGAACAATCCATACAGAGCAGTACCCATGAAGAACTCTTTAGACCTTTAAAGCGTACAAAGAGAAAGTGCTATTCACCAGCCACTTGAACGGCCCAAAGCTGCTTTGAAATTGAGTCAACAGCCACATCTTGGCTGACTAAAGCAAATTCAACAAGGGATCTCAATGTCACAACATAGGGTGGAATACGCAAATCTAAGCAGCCCCTGATCACAGCCCTGAGGAAATTGCTGTAAGTGTGCTGGAGTCCAGCTGTCTACCAGGTGCTTGGCATTCTTCCAAATTTGCATGGCCTGGCTGGCCAGGGAATACAAGAGCATGACTCTTCTAGATGAGCTCTTACATGGGTCATAAACTCATTTGGTAAGGATTGCACTTTATCAGCAAGACTTTGTACAATAGAAATATATGAGAAACCCAAGCTCTCTTGACTAGACGAGGACGGAACAACGTCCAATGTGAAGACGAACAGATGCAACTTCCATCAGATGTTATCCTGATGAAGAAGATTATAACTCCAAAAGTCATGTCAGAAGTAGGAATCGAACCCACGTCTCCAGAGGAGACTGCGGCCTAAACACAGAGCCTTAGACCACTCGGCCATCCTGACAGTAAAGAGTCCTAAGAAATTTATAAAAGTCACTCAGAAATTTCTGCGTCCATGCATGCTTGAAATAATTTCAACCTTCAAACACAAGGTGCAACTTTTTGCACAGGACAATAAACACAGAAGATCACATATGAAAGCATTTCATTTCACAGGTGTACTGTTTTTATGCTTTTAGAATAACTTATACCTCTCACCAGCTATTTAGGGTTCTGTATCCTACTCACAAAATTACCTTGCCTGCGACCTCTCTCTCTATACACAAACAACTACTGCTCAGGAAGTAGGAAGGCAGAAGGTAGGGCAGTTTATGCAAATTTATGCTGTCAATGTGCCTTGCAGATTCATGCAGAATTTCTAGATCCTTGCTGGAAACAAGAGAGCAGGCCTTGTTCCAGATCAACTGTCCCTAGCAAGGAACGTCTGAGCACATCCATTCTTTTGCTCTTTAGGCCCTGGCTTGGGACTCACCCTCACTGGCTGAGGAGTGAAGTTCTGCATACCAACGTTGCATAGAAGGTATGTTAGTGATTGGTTTGAGATGGGTGGGAGGTCAAGAGCAGGGAAAAGCAAGTCACCTTCACTTCTAGTCTCCTCTTCTATGCCTACCTGCCATTCACTCACTCTGTCTTTGTTTCATTCTCTCCTTCCTCAACACCCCATCTCACTCACTCGCTCTATCATTTGTGATCTTTCCCATTGCTCTTCATTTCATAGTGGAAACATCTCTTGAATGGAGCATTAGAAAATGAGGTTACATAAAATTAAAAATCTACTTATTGGAAACCAAAAATATCACAAGACTGAATGTAAGCCATTTCTTCAATAAAAGGGATTTTTTAGGCACCCCCCAAAAAACACATAAAACACCACTAGCGCTAGAAGAATATTATACGAGCTTGAAGACAGAATTGGGCAAATTCATTTGCAGTTGAAACTGAAGTTTGGTACTCATTCAGATATTTTATGCACTGCCAATTTTTAGCTGAGATTCTGAAGGAACGCAGAGACAAAATGGACTTAAAGTTTTGTCAGAAGTGGGATTTGAACCCACGCCTCCAGGAGAGACTGCGGCCTTAACGCAGCACCCTAGACCACTCGGCCATCCTGACCACATGTTGCTTGTTCATCTACATAGTGAGAAAGATAGTGTGAACAAAAAAAACACACATCTTAGGCCATGAGTGGCTATAGCAAGAAAAAAACTCACTGCACTTTTCCAAAAGACAACCATATAAGCCCATGTGAGGGAAATGATCTGATTTTCTCCCTCAAGAAAAAAGATTGAACACAGGTTTGTCAGAAGTGGGATTTGAACCCACGCCTCCAGAAGGGACAGTGACCTGAACGCAGCGCCTTAGACCACTGGGCCATCCTGACTTGCATTTGCAGCACCTTCCACAAGCCAGACAGCCATGCAAGTGGGGTACCGAAAAGGCACGCCCTCAATTTATTTATCCCATTATAAGCATTTCCAACGGATCTTTGAACAATCCATTCAGAGCAGTACCTATGAAGAACTCTTTAGACCTTTAAAGCGTACAAAGAGAAAGTGCTATTCACCAGCCACTTGAACGGCCCAAAGCTGCTTTGAAATTGAGTCAACAGCCACATCTTGGCTGACTAAAGCAAATTCAACAAGGGATCTCAATGTCACAACATAGGGTGGAATACGCAAATCTAAGCAGCCCCTGATCACAGCCCTGAGGAAATTGCTGTAAGTGTGCTGGAGTCCAGCTGTCTACCAGGTGCTTGGCATTCTTCCAAATTTGCATGGCCTGTCTGGCCAGGGAATACAAGAGAATGACTCTTCTAGATGAGCTCTTACATGGGTCATAAGCTCATTTGGTAAGGATTGCACTTCATCAGCAAGACTTTGTACAACAGAAATATATGAGAAACCCAAGCTCTCTTGACTAGACGAGGACGGAATAACGTCCTAGGTGAAGATGAACAGATGCAACTTCCATCAGATGTTATCCTGATGAAGAAGATTATATCTCCAAAAGTCATGTCAGAAGTGGGATTCGAACCCACGCCTCCAGAGGAGACTGCGGCCTAAACACAGCGCCTTAGACCACTTGGCCATCCTGACAGTGAAGAGTCCTAAGAAATGTATAAAAGTCACTCAGAAATTTCTGCGTCCATGCATGCCCGAAATAATTTCAACCTTCAAACATAAGGTGCAACTTTTTGCACAGGACAATAAACACAGTAGATCACATATGAAAGCATTTCATTTCACAGGTGTACTGTTTTTATGCTTTTAGAATAACTTATACCTCTCACCAGCTATTTAGGGTTCTGCATCCTACTCACAAAATTACCTTGCCTGCGACCTCTCTCTCTATACACAAACAACTACTGCTCAGGAAGTAGGAAGGCAGAAGGTGGGGCAGTTTATGCAAATTCATGCTGTCAATGTGCCTTGCAGATTCATGCAGAATTTCTAGATCCTTGCTGGAAACAAGAGAGCAGGCCTTGTTTCACATCAACTGTCCCTAGCAAGGAACGTCTGAGCACATCCATTCTTTTGCTCTCTAGCCCCTGGCTTGGGACTCACCCTCACTAGCTGAGGAGTGAAGTTCTGCATAACAACGTTGCATAGAAGGTATGTTTGTGATTGGTTTGAGATGGGTGGGAGGTCAAAAGCAGGGAAAAGCAAGTCACCTTCACTTCTAGTCTCCTCTTCTTTGCCTACCTGCCGTTCACTCACTCTGTCTTTGTTTCATTCTCTCCTTCCTCAACACCCCATCTCACTCACTCGCTCTATCATTCGTGCTCTTTCCCCTTGCTCTTCATTTCATAGTGGAAACATCTCTTGAATGGAGCATTAGAAAATGAGGTTACATAAAATTAAAAATCTACTTATTGGAAACCAAAAATATCACAAGACTGAATGTAAGCCATTTCTCCAATAAAAGGGATTTTTTAGGCACCCCCCCAAAAAACACATAAAACACCACTAGTGCTAGAAGAATATTATACGAGCTTGAAGACAGAATTGGGCAAATTCATTTGCAGTTGAAACTGAAGTTTGGTACTTATTCAGATATTATATGCACTGTCAATTTTTAGCTGAGATTCTGAAGGAACGCAGAGACAAAATGGACTTAAAGTTTTGTCAGAAGTGGGATTTGAACCCACGCCTCCAGGAGAGACTGCGGCCTTAACGCAGCACCTTATACCACTCGGCCATCCTGACCACATGTTGCTTGTCCCTCTACATAGTGAGAAAGATAGTGTGAACAAAAAACAACACACATCTTAGGCCATGAGTGGCTATAGCAAGAAAAAAACTCACTGCACTTTTCCAAAAGACAACCATATAAGCCCATGTGAGGGAAATGATCTGATTTTCTCCCTCAAGAAAAAAGATTGAACACAGGTTTGTCAGTAGTGGGATTTGTACCCACGCCTCCAGAAGAGACTGCGACCTGAACGCAGCGCCTTAGACCACTGGGCCATCCTGACTTGCATTTGCAGCACCTTCCACAAGCCAGACAGCCATGCAAGTTTGGTACCGAAAAGGCATGCCCTCAAGTTATTTATCCCATTATAAGCATTTCCAACAGATCTTTGAACAATCCATACAGAGCAGTACCCATGAAGAACTCTTTAGACCTTTAAAGCGTACAAAGAGAAAGTGCTATTCACCAGCCACTTGAACGGCCCAAAGCTGCTTTGAAATTGAGTCAACAGCCACATCTTGGCTGACTAAAGCAAATTCAACAAGGGATCTCAATGTCACAACATAGGGTGGAATACGCAAATCTAAGCAGCCCCTGATCACAGCCCTGAGGAAATTGCTGTAAGTGTGCTGGAGTCCAGCTGTCTACCAGGTGCTTGGCATTCTTCCAAATTTGCATGGCCTGGCTGGCCAGGGAATACAAGAGCATGACTCTTCTAGATGAGCTCTTACATGGGTCATAAACTCATTTGGTAAGGATTGCACTTTATCAGCAAGACTTTGTACAATAGAAATATATGAGAAACCCAAGCTCTCTTGACTAGACGAGGACGGAACAACGTCCAATGTGAAGACGAACAGATGCAACTTCCATCAGATGTTATCCTGATGAAGAAGATTATAACTCCAAAAGTCATGTCAGAAGTAGGAATCGAACCCACGTCTCCAGAGGAGACTGCGGCCTAAACACAGAGCCTTAGACCACTCGGCCATCCTGACAGTAAAGAGTCCTAAGAAATTTATAAAAGTCACTCAGAAATTTCTGCGTCCATGCATGCTTGAAATAATTTCAACCTTCAAACACAAGGTGCAACTTTTTGCACAGGACAATAAACACAGAAGATCACATATGAAAGCATTTCATTTCACAGGTGTACTGTTTTTATGCTTTTAGAATAACTTATACCTCTCACCAGCTATTTAGGGTTCTGTATCCTACTCACAAAATTACCTTGCCTGCGACCTCTCTCTCTATACACAAACAACTACTGCTCAGGAAGTAGGAAGGCAGAAGGTAGGGCAGTTTATGCAAATTTATGCTGTCAATGTGCCTTGCAGATTCATGCAGAATTTCTAGATCCTTGCTGGAAACAAGAGAGCAGGCCTTGTTCCAGATCAACTGTCCCTAGCAAGGAACGTCTGAGCACATCCATTCTTTTGCTCTTTAGGCCCTGGCTTGGGACTCACCCTCACTGGCTGAGGAGTGAAGTTCTGCATACCAACGTTGCATAGAAGGTATGTTAGTGATTGGTTTGAGATGGGTGGGAGGTCAAGAGCAGGGAAAAGCAAGTCACCTTCACTTCTAGTCTCCTCTTCTATGCCTACCTGCCATTCACTCACTCTGTCTTTGTTTCATTCTCTCCTTCCTCAACACCCCATCTCACTCACTCGCTCTATCATTCGTGCTCTTTCCCATTGCTCTTCATTTCATAGTGGAAACATCTCTTGAATGGAGCATTAGAAAATGAGGTTACATAAAATTAAAAATCTACTTATTGGAAACCAAAAATATCACAAGACTGAATGTAAGCCATTTCTTCAATAAAAGGGATTTTTTAGGCACCCCCCAAAAAACACATAAAACACCACTAGCGCTAGAAGAATATTATACGAGCTTGAAGACAGAATTGGGCAAATTCATTTGCAGTTGAAACTGAAGTTTGGTACTCATTCAGATATTTTATGCACTGCCAATTTTTAGCTGAGATTCTGAAGGAACGCAGAGACAAAATGGACTTAAAGTTTTGTCAGAAGTGGGATTTGAACCCACGCCTCCAGGAGAGACTGCGGCCTTAACGCAGCACCCTAGACCACTCGGCCATCCTGACCACATGTTGCTTGTTCATCTACATAGTGAGAAAGATAGTGTGAACAAAAAAAACACACATCTTAGGCCATGAGTGGCTATAGCAAGAAAAAAACTCACTGCACTTTTCCAAAAGACAACCATATAAGCCCATGTGAGGGAAATGATCTGATTTTCTCCCTCAAGAAAAAAGATTGAACACAGGTTTGTCAGAAGTGGGATTTGAACCCACGCCTCCAGAAGAGACTGCGACCTGAACGCAGCGCCTTAGACCACTGGGCCATCCTGACTTGCAATTGCAGCACCTTCCACAAGCCAGACAGCCATGCAAGTGGGGTACCGAAAAGGCACGCCCTCAATTTATTTATCCCATTATAAGCATTTCCAACGGATCTTTGAACAATCCATTCAGAGCAGTACCTATGAAGAACTCTTTAGACCTTTAAAGCGTACAAAGAGAAAGTGCTATTCACCAGCCACTTGAACGGCCCAAAGCTGCTTTGAAATTGAGTCAACAGCCACATCTTGGCTGACTAAAGCAAATTCAACAAGGGATCTCAATGTCACAACATAGGGTGGAATACGCAAATCTAAGCAGCCCCTGATCACAGCCCTGAGGAAATTGCTGTAAGTGTGCTGGAGTCCAGCTGTCTACCAGGTGCTTGGCATTCTTCCAAATTTGCATGGCCTGTCTGGCCAGGGAATACAAGAGAATGACTCTTCTAGATGAGCTCTTACATGGGTCATAAGCTCATTTGGTAAGGATTGCACTTTATCAGCAAGACTTTGTACAACAGAAATATATGAGAAACCCAAGCTCTCTTGACTAGACGAGGACGGAATAACGTCCTAGGTGAAGATGAACAGATGCAACTTCCATCAGATGTTATCCTGATGAAGAAGATTATATCTCCAAAAGTCATGTCAGAAGTGGGATTCGAACCCACGCCTCCAGAGGAGACTGCGGCCTAAACACAGCGCCTTAGACCACTTGGCCATCCTGACAGTGAAGAGTCCTAAGAAATGTATAAAAGTCACTCAGAAATTTCTGCGTCCATGCATGCCCGAAATAATTTCAACCTTCAAACATAAGGTGCAACTTTTTGCACAGGACAATAAACACAGTAGATCACATATGAAAGCATTTCATTTCACAGGTGTACTGTTTTTATGCTTTTAGAATAACTTATACCTCTCACCAGCTATTTAGGGTTCTGCATCCTACTCACAAAATTACCTTGCCTGCGACCTCTCTCTCTATACACAAACAACTACTGCTCAGGAAGTAGGAAGGCAGAAGGTGGGGCAGTTTATGCAAATTCATGCTGTCAATGTGCCTTGCAGATTCATGCAGAATTTCTAGATCCTTGCTGGAAACAAGAGAGCAGGCCTTGTTTCACATCAACTGTCCCTAGCAAGGAACGTCTGAGCACATCCATTCTTTTGCTCTCTAGCCCCTGGCTTGGGACTCACCCTCACTAGCTGAGGAGTGAAGTTCTGCATAACAACGTTGCATAGAAGGTATGTTTGTGATTGGTTTGAGATGGGTGGGAGGTCAAAAGCAGGGAAAAGCAAGTCACCTTCACTTCTAGTCTCCTCTTCTTTGCCTACCTGCCGTTCACTCACTCTGTCTTTGTTTCATTCTCTCCTTCCTCAACACCCCATCTCACTCACTCGCTCTATCATTCGTGCTCTTTCCCCTTGCTCTTCATTTCATAGTGGAAACATCTCTTGAATGGAGCATTAGAAAATGAGGTTACATAAAATTAAAAATCTACTTATTGGAAACCAAAAATATCACAAGACTGAATGTAAGCCATTTCTCCAATAAAAGGGATTTTTTAGGCACCCCCCCAAAAAACACATAAAACACCACTAGTGCTAGAAGAATATTATACGAGCTTGAAGACAGAATTGGGCAAATTCATTTGCAGTTGAAACTGAAGTTTGGTACTTATTCAGATATTATATGCACTGTCAATTTTTAGCTGAGATTCTGAAGGAACGCAGAGACAAAATGGACTTAAAGTTTTGTCAGAAGTGGGATTTGAACCCACGCCTCCAGGAGAGACTGCGGCCTTAACGCAGCGCCTTATACCACTCGGCCATCCTGACCACATGTTGCTTGTCCCTCTACATAGTGAGAAAGATAGTGTGAACAAAAAACAACACACATCTTAGGCCATGAGTGGCTATAGCAAGAAAAAAACTCACTGCACTTTTCCAAAAGACAACCATATAAGCCCATGTGAGGGAAATGATCTGATTTTCTCCCTCAAGAAAAAAGATTGAACACAGGTTTGTCAGTAGCGGGATTTGTACCCACGCCTCCAGAAGAGACTGCGACCTGAACGCAGCGCCTTAGACCACTGGGCCATCCTGACTTGCATTTGCAGCACCTTCCACAAGCCAGACAGCCATGCAAGTTTGGTACCGAAAAGGCATGCCCTCAAGTTATTTATCCCATTATAAGCATTTCCAACAGATCTTTGAACAATCCATACAGAGCAGTACCCATGAAGAACTCTTTAGACCTTTAAAGCGTACAAAGAGAAAGTGCTATTCACCAGCCACTTGAACGGCCCAAAGCTGCTTTGAAATTGAGTCAACAGCCACATCTTGGCTGACTAAAGCAAATTCAACAAGGGATCTCAATGTCACAACATAGGGTGGAATACGCAAATCTAAGCAGCCCCTGATCACAGCCCTGAGGAAATTGCTGTAAGTGTGCTGGAGTCCAGCTGTCTACCAGGTGCTTGGCATTCTTCCAAATTTGCATGGCCTGGCTGGCCAGGGAATACAAGAGCATGACTCTTCTAGATGAGCTCTTACATGGGTCATAAACTCATTTGGTAAGGATTGCACTTTATCAGCAAGACTTTGTACAATAGAAATATATGAGAAACCCAAGCTCTCTTGACTAGACGAGGACGGAACAACGTCCAATGTGAAGACGAACAGATGCAACTTCCATCAGATGTTATCCTGATGAAGAAGATTATAACTCCAAAAGTCATGTCAGAAGTAGGAATCGAACCCACGTCTCCAGAGGAGACTGCGGCCTAAACACAGAGCCTTAGACCACTCGGCCATCCTGACAGTAAAGAGTCCTAAGAAATTTATAAAAGTCACTCAGAAATTTCTGCGTCCATGCATGCTTGAAATAATTTCAACCTTCAAACACAAGGTGCAACTTTTTGCACAGGACAATAAACACAGAAGATCACATATGAAAGCATTTCATTTCACAGGTGTACTGTTTTTATGCTTTTAGAATAACTTATACCTCTCACCAGCTATTTAGGGTTCTGTATCCTACTCACAAAATTACCTTGCCTGCGACCTCTCTCTCTATACACAAACAACTACTGCTCAGGAAGTAGGAAGGCAGAAGGTAGGGCAGTTTATGCAAATTTATGCTGTCAATGTGCCTTGCAGATTCATGCAGAATTTCTAGATCCTTGCTGGAAACAAGAGAGCAGGCCTTGTTCCAGATCAACTGTCCCTAGCAAGGAACGTCTGAGCACATCCATTCTTTTGCTCTTTAGGCCCTGGCTTGGGACTCACCCTCACTGGCTGAGGAGTGAAGTTCTGCATACCAACGTTGCATAGAAGGTATGTTAGTGATTGGTTTGAGATGGGTGGGAGGTCAAGAGCAGGGAAAAGCAAGTCACCTTCACTTCTAGTCTCCTCTTCTATGCCTACCTGCCATTCACTCACTCTGTCTTTGTTTCATTCTCTCCTACCTCAACACCCCATCTCACTCACTCGCTCTATCATTCGTGCTCTTTCCCATTGCTCTTCATTTCATAGTGGAAACATCTCTTGAATGGAGCATTAGAAAATGAGGTTACATAAAATTAAAAATCTACTTATTGGAAACCAAAAATATCACAAGACTGAATGTAAGCCATTTCTTCAATAAAAGGGATTTTTTAGGCACCCCCCAAAAAACACATAAAACACCACTAGCGCTAGAAGAATATTATACGAGCTTGAAGACAGAATTGGGCAAATTCATTTGCAGTTGAAACTGAAGTTTGGTACTCATTCAGATATTTTATGCACTGCCAATTTTTAGCTGAGATTCTGAAGGAACGCAGAGACAAAATGGACTTAAAGTTTTGTCAGAAGTGGGATTCAAACCCACGCCTCCAGGAGAGACTGCGGCCTTAACGCAGCGCCTTAGACCACTCGGCCATCGTGACCACATGTTGCTTGTCCCTCTACATAGTGAGAAAGATAGTGTGAACAAAAAACAACACACATCTTAGGCCATGAGTGGCTATAGCAAGAAAAAAACTCACTGCACTTTTCCAAAAGACAACCATATAAGCCCATGTGAGGGAAATGATCTGATTTTCTCCCTCAAGAAAAAAGATTGAACACAGGTTTGTCAGAAGTGGGATTTGAACCCACGCCTCCAGAAGAGACTGCGACCTGAACGCAGCGCCTTAGACCACTGGGCCATCCTGACTTGCATTTGCAGCACCTTCCACAAGCCAGACAGCCATGCAAGTGGGGTACCGAAAAGGCACGCCCTCAATTTATTTATCCCATTATAAGCATTTCCAACGGATCTTTGAACAATCCATTCAGAGCAGTACCTATGAAGAACTCTTTAGACCTTTAAAGCGTACAAAGAGAAAGTGCTATTCACCAGCCACTTGAACGGCCCAAAGCTGCTTTGAAATTGAGTCAACAGCCACATCTTGGCTGACTAAAGCAAATTCAACAAGGGATCTCAATGTCACAACATAGGGTGGAATACGCAAATCTAAGCAGCCCCTGATCACAGCCCTGAGGAAATTGCTGTAAGTGTGCTGGAGTCCAGCTGTCTACCAGGTGCTTGGCATTCTTCCAAATTTGCATGGCCTGTCTGGCCAGGGAATACAAGAGAATGACTCTTCTAGATGAGCTCTTACATGGGTCATAAGCTCATTTGGTAAGGATTGCACTTTATCAGCAAGACTTTGTACAACAGAAATATATGAGAAACCCAAGCTCTCTTGACTAGACGAGGACGGAATAACGTCCTAGGTGAAGATGAACAGATGCAACTTCCATCAGATGTTATCCTGATGAAGAAGATTATATCTCCAAAAGTCATGTCAGAAGTGGGATTCGAACCCACGCCTCCAGAGGAGACTGCGGCCTAAACACAGCGCCTTAGACCACTTGGCCATCCTGACAGTGAAGAGTCCTAAGAAATGTATAAAAGTCACTCAGAAATTTCTGCGTCCATGCATGCCCGAAATAATTTCAACCTTCAAACACAAGGTGCAACTTTTTGCACAGGACAATAAACACAGAAGATCACATATGAAAGCATTTCATTTCACAGGTGTACTGTTTTTATGCTTTTAGAATAACTTATACCTCTCAACAGCTATTTAGGGTTCTGTATCCTACTCACAAAATTACCTTGCCTGCGACCTCTCTCTCTATACACAAACAACTACTGCGCAGGAAGTAGGAAGGCAGAAGGTGGGGCAGTTTATGCAAATTTATGCTGTCAATGTGCCTTGCAGATTCATGCAGAATTTCTAGATCCTTGCTGGAAACAAGAGAGCAGGCCTTATTTCAGATCAACTGTCCCTAGCAAGGAATGTCTGAGCACATCCATTCTTTTGCTCTCTAGCCCCTGGCTTGGGACTCACCCTCACTGGCTGAGGAGTGAAGTTCTGCATACCAACGTTGCATAGAAGGTATGTTTGTGATTGGTTTGAGATGGGTGGGAGGTCAAAAGCAGGGAAAAGCAAGTCACCTTCACTTCTAGTCTCCTCTTCTATGCCTACCTGCCGTTCACTCACTCTGTCATTGTTTCATTTTCTCATTCCTCAACACCCCATCTCACTCACTCGCTCTATCATTCGTGCTCTTTCCCCTTGCTCTTCATTTCATAGTGGAAACATCTCTTGAATGGAGCATTAGAAAATGAGGTTACATAATATTAAAAATCTACTTATTGGAAACCAAAAATATCACAAGACTGAATGTAAGCCATTTCTTCAATAAAAGGGATTTTTTAGGAACCCCCCCCAAAAAACACATAAAACACCACTAGTGCTAGAAGAATATTATATGAGCTTGAAGACACAATTGGGCAAATTCATTTGCAGTTGAAACTGAAGTTTGGTACTTATTCAGATATTATATGCACTGTCAATTTTTAGCTGAGATTCTGAAGGAACGCAGAGACAAAATGGACTTAAAGTTTTGTCAGAAGTGGGATTCTAACCCACGCCTCCAGGAGAGACTGCGGCCTTAATGCAGCGCCTTAGACCACTCTGCCATCCTGACCACATGTTGCTTGTCCATCTACATAGTGAGAAAGATATTGTGAACAAAAAACAACACACATCTTAGGCCATGAGTGGCTATAGCAAGAAAAAAACTCTCTGCACTTTTCCAAAAGACACCCATATAAGCCCATGTGAGGGAAATGATCTGATTTTCTCCCTCAAGAAAAAAGAAGATTAAACACCGGTTTGTCAGAAGTGGGATTTGAACCCACGCCTCCAGAAGAAACTACAACCTGAACGCAGTGCCTTAGACCACTCGGCCTTCCTGACTTGCATTTGCAGCACCTTCCACAAGCCAGACAGCCATGCAAGTTTGGTACCGAAAAGGCATGCCCTCAATTTATTTATCCCATTATAAGCATTTCCAACAGATCTTTGAACAATCCATACAGAGCAGTACCTATGAAGAACTCTTTAGACCTTTAAAGCGTACAAAGAGAAAGTGCTATTCACCAGCCACTTGAACGGCCCAAAGCTGCTTTGAAATTGAGTCAACAGCCACATCTTGGCTGACTAAAGCAAATTCAACAAGGGATCTCAATGTCACAACATAGGGTGGAATACGCAAATCTAAGCAGCCCCTGATCAGAGCCCTGAGGAAATTGCTGTAAGTGTGCTGGAGTCCAGCTGTCTACCAGGTGCTGAGCATTCTTCCAAATTTGCATGGCCTGGCTGGCCAGGGAATACAAGAGCATACTCTTCTAGATAAGCTCTTACATGTGTCCTAAAATCATTTGGTAAGGATTGCACTTTATCAGCAAGACTTTGTACAACAGAAATATATGAGAAACCCAAGCTCTCTTGACTCTAAGAGGATGTTATAACGTCCCAGGTGAAGACGAACAGATGCAACTTCCATCAGATGTTATCCTGATGAAGAAGATTATATCTCCAAAAGTCATGTCAGAAGTGGGATTCAAACCCACGCCTCCAGAGGAGACTGCGGCCTAAACACAGCGCCTTAGACCACTCGGCCATTCAGACAGTGAAAAGTCCTAAGAAATGTATAAAAGTCACCCAGAAATTTCTGCGTCCATGCAAGCTTGAAATAATTTCAACCTTCAAACATAAGGTGCAACTTTTTGCACAGGACAATAAACACAGTAGATCACATATGAAAGCATTTCATTTCACAGGTGTACTGTTTTTATGCTTTTAGAATAACTTATACCTCTCACCAGCTATTTAGGGTTCTGCATCCTACTCACAAAATTACCTTGCTTGCGACCTCTCTCTCTATACACAAACAACTACTGCTCAGGAAGTAGGAAGGCAGAAGGTGGGGCAGTTTATGCAAATTTATGCTGTCAATGTGCCTTGCAGATTCATGCAGAATTTCTAGATCCTTGCTGGAAACAAGAGAGCAGGCCTTGTTTCAGATCAACTGTCCCTAGCAAGGAACGTCTGAGCACATCCATTCTTTTGCTCTCTAGCCCCTGGCTTGGGACTCACCCTCACTGGCTGAGGAGTGAAGTTCTGCATAACAACGTTGCATAGAAGGTATGTTTGTGATTGGTTTGAGATGGGTGGGAGGTCAAAAGCAGGGAAAAGCAAGTCACCTTCACTTCTAGTCTCCTCTTCTTTGCCTACCTGCCGTTCACTCACTCTGTCTTTGTTTCATTCTCTCCTTCCTCAACACCCCATCTCACTCACTCGCTCTATCATTCGTGCTCTTTCCCCTTGCTCTTCATTTCATAGTGGAAACATCTCTTGAATGGAGCATTAGAAAATGAGGTTACATAAAATTAAAAATCTACTTATTGGAAACCAAAAATATCACAAGACTGAATGTAAGCCATTTCTCCAATAAAAGGGATTTTTTAGGCACCCCCCCAAAAAAAACACATAAAACACCACTAGTGCTAGAAGAATATTATACGAGCTTGAAGACAGAATTGGGCAAATTCATTTGCAGTTGAAACTGAAGTTTGGTACTTATTCAGATATTATATGCACTGTCAATTTTTAGCTGAGATTCTGAAGGAACGCAGAGACAAAATGGACTTAAAGTTTTGTCAGAAGTGGGATTCGAACCCACGCCTCCAGGAGAGACTGCGGCCTTAACGCAGCGCCTTATACCACTCGGCCATCCTGACCACATGTTGCTTGTCCCTCTACATAGTGAGAAAGATAGTGTGAACAAAAAACAACACACATCTTAGGCCATGAGTGGCTATAGCAAGAAAAAAACTCACTGCACTTTTCCAAAAGACAACCATATAAGCCCATGTGAGGGAAATGATCTGATTTTCTCCCTCAAGAAAAAAGATTGAACACAGGTTTGTCAGTAGTGGGATTTGTACCCACGCCTCCAGAAGAGACTGCGACCTGAACGCAGCGCCTTAGACCACTGGGCCATCCTGACTTGCGTTTGCAGCACCTTCCACAAGCCAGACAGCCATGCAAGTTTGGTACCGAAAAGGCATGCCCTCAAGTTATTTATCCCATTATAAGCATTTCCAACAGATCTTTGAACAATCCATACAGAGCAGTACCTATGAAGAACTCTTTAGACCTTTAAAGCGTACAAAGAGAAAGTGCTATTCACCAGCCACTTGAACGGCCCAAAGCTGCTTTGAAATTGAGTCAACAGCCACATCTTGGCTGACTAAAGCAAATTCAACAAGGGATCTCAATGTCACAACATAGGGTGGAATACGCAAATCTAAGCAGCCCCTGATCACAGCCCTGAGGAAATTGCTGTAAGTGTGCTGGAGTCCAGCTGTCTACCAGGTGCTTGGCATTCTTCCAAATTTGCATGGCCTGGCTGGCCAGGGAATACAAGAGCATGACTCTTCTAGATGAGCTCTTACATGGGTCATAAACTCATTTGGTAAGGATTGCACTTTATCAGCAAGACTTTGTACAACAGAAATATATGAGAAACCCAAGCTCTCTTGACTAGACGAGGACGGAACAACGTCCTAGGTGAAGACGAACAGATGCAACTTCCATCAGATGTTATCCTGATGAAGAAGATTATATCTCCAAAAGTCAAGTCAGAAGTAGGATTCGACCCCACGTCTCCAGAGGAGACTGCGGCCTAAACACAGAGCCTTAGACCACTCGGCCATCCTGACAGTGAAGAGTCCTAAGAAATGTATAAAAGTCACTCAGAAATTTCTGTGTCCATGCATGCTTGAAATAATTTCAACCTTCAAACACAAGGTGCAACTTTTTGCACAGGACAATAAACACAGAAGATCACATATGAAAGCATTTCATTTCACAGGTGTACTGTTTTTATGCTTTTAGAATAACTTATACCTCTCACCAGCTATTTAGGGTTCTGTATCCTACTCACAAAATTACCTTGCCTGCGACCTCTCTCTCTATACACAAACAACTACTGCTCAGGAAGTAGGAAGGCAGAAGGTAGGGCAGTTCATGCAAATTTATGCTGTCAATGTGCCTTGCAGATTCATGCAGAATTTCTAGATCCTTGCTGGAAACAAGAGAGCAGGCCTTGTTCCAGATCAACTGTCCCTAGCAAGGAACGTCTGAGCACATCCATTCTTTTGCTCTCTAGGCCCTGGCTTGGGACTCACCTTCACTGGCTGAGGAGTGAAGTTCTGCATACCAATGTTGCATAGAAGGTATGTTTGTGATTGGTTTGAGATGGGTGGGAGGTCAAGAGCAGGGAAAAGCAAGTCACCTTCACTTCTAGTCTCCTCTTCTATGCCTACCTGCCATTCACTCACTCTGTCTTTGTTTCATTCTCTCCTTCCTCAACACCCCATCTCACTCACTCGCTCTATCATTCGTGCTCTTTCCCCTTGCTCTTCATTTCATAGTGGAAACATCTCTTGAATGGAGCATTAGAAAATGAGGTTACATAAAATTAAAAATCTACTTATTGGAAACCAAAAATATCACAAGACTGAATGTAAGCCATTTCTTCAATAAAATTGATTTTTTAGGCACCCCCCAAAAAACACATAAAACACCACTAGTGCTAGAAGAATATTATACGAGCTTGAAAACAGAATTGGGCAAATTCATTTGCAGTTGAAACTGAAGTTTGGTACTTATTCAGATATTATATGCACTGTCAATTTTTAGCTGAGATTCTGAAGGAACGCAGAGACAAAATGGACTTAAAGTTTTGTCAGAAGTGGGATTTGAACCCACACCTCCAGGAGAGACTGCGGCCTTAACGCAGCGCCTTAGACCACTCGGCCATCCTGACCACATGTTGCTTGTCCCTCTACATAGTGAGAAAGATAGTGTGAACAAAAAACAACACACATCTTAGGCCATGAGTGGCTATAGCAAGAAAAAAACTCACTGCACTTTTCCAAAAGACAACCATATAAGCCCATGTGAGGGAAATGATCTGATTTTCTCCCTCAAGAAAAAAGATTGAACAAAGGTTTGTCAGAAGTGGGATTTGAACCCACGCCTCCAGAAGAGACTGCGACCTGAACGCAGCGCCTTAGACCACTGGGCCATCCTGACTTGCATTTGCAGCACCTTCCACAAGCCAGACAGCCATGCAAGTGGGGTACCGAAAAGGCACGCCCTCAATTTATTTATCCCATTATAAGCATTTCCAACGGATCTTTGAACAATCCATTCAGAGCAGTACCTATGAAGAACTCTTTAGACCTTTAAAGCGTACAAAGAGAAAGTGCTATTCACCAGCCACTTGAACGGCCCAAAGCTGCTTTGAAATTGAGTCAACAGCCACATCTTGGCTGACTAAAGCAAATTCAACAAGGGATCTCAATGTCACAACATAGGGTGGAATACGCAAATCTAAGCAGCCCCTGATCACAGCCCTGAGGAAATTGCTGTAATAGTGCTGGAGTCCAGCTGTCTACCAGGTGCTTGGCATTCTTCCAAATTTGCATGGCCTGTCTGGCCAGGGAATACAAGAGAATGACTCTTCTAGATGAGCTCTTACATGGGTCATAAGCTCATTTGGTAAGGATTGCACTTTATCAGCAAGACTTTGTACAACAGAAATATATGAGAAACCCAAGCTCTCTTGACTAGACGAGGACGGAATAACGTACTAGGTGAAGATGAACAGATGCAACTTCCATCAGATGTTATCCTGATGAAGAAGATTATATCTCCAAAAGTCATGTCAGAAGTGGGATTCAAACCCACTGCCTCCAGAGGAGACTGCGGCCTAAACACAGCGCCTTAGACCACTTGGCCATCCTGACAGTGAAGAGTCCTAAGAAATGTATAAAAGTCACTCAGAAATTTATGCGTCCATGCATGCCCGAAATAATTTCAACCTTCAAACACAAGGTGCAACTTTTTGCACAGGACAATAAACACAGAAGATCACATATGAAAGCATTTCATTTCACAGGTGTACTGTTTTTATGCTTTTAGAATAACTTATACCTCTCACCAGCTATTTAGGGTTCTGTATCCTACTCACAAAATTACCTTGCCTGCGACCTCTCTCTCTATACACAAACAACTACTGCTCAGGAAGTAGGAAGGCAGAAGGTGGGGCAGTTTATGCAAATTTATGCTGTCAATGTGATTGCAGATTCATGCAGAATTTCTAGATCCTTGCTGGAAACAAGAGAGCAGGCCTTATTTCAGATCAACTGTCCCTAGCAAGGAACGTCTGAGCACATCCATTCTTTTGCTCTCTAGCCCCTGACTTGGGACTCACCCTCACTGGCTGAGGAGTGAAGTTCTGCATACCAACGTTGCATAGAAGGTATGTTTGTGATTGGTTTGAGATGGGTGGGAGGTCAAAAGCAGGGAAAAGCAAGTCACCTTCACTTCTAGTCTCCTCTTCTATGCCTACCTGCCGTTCACTCACTTTGTCTTTGTTTCATTCTCTCCTTCCTCAACACCACATCTCACTCACTCGCTCTATCATTCGTGCTCTTTCCCCTTGCTCTTCATTTCATAGTGGAAACATGTCTTGAATGGAGCATTAGAAAATGAGGTTACATAAAATTAAAAATCTACTTATTGGAAACCAAAAATATCACAAGACTGAATGTAAGCCATTTCTTCAATAAAAGGGATTTTTTAGGAACCCCCCCAAAAAACACATAAAACACCACTAGTGCTAGAAGAATATTATATGAGCTTGAAGACACAATTGGGCAAATTCATTTGCAGTTGAAACTGAAGTTTGGTACTTATTCAGATATTATATGCACTGTCAATTTTTAGCTGAGATTCTGAAGGAACGCAGAGACAAAATGGACTTAAAGTTTTGTCAGAAGTGGGATTCTAACCCACGCCTCCAGGAGAGACTGCGGCCTTAATGCAGCGCCTTAGACCACTCTGCCATCCTGACCACATGTTGCTTGTCCATCTACATAGTGAGAAAGATATTGTGAACAAAAAACAACACACATCTTAGGCCATGAGTGGCTATAGCAAGAAAAAACTCACTGCACTTTTCCAAAAGACACCCATATAAGCCCATGTGAGGCAAATGATCTGATTTTCTCCCTCAAGAAAAAAGAAGATTACACACAGGTTTGTCAGAAGTGAGATTTGAACCCACGCCTCCAGAAGAAACTACGACCTGAACGCAGTGCCTTAGACCACTCGGCCTTCCTGACTTGCATTTGTAGCACCTTCCACAAGCCAGACAGCCATGCAAGTTTGGTACCGAAAAGGCATGCCCTCAATTTATTTATCCCAATATAAGCATTTCCAACAGATCTTTGAACAATCCATACAGAGCAGTACCTATGAAGAACTCTTTAGACCTTTAAAGCGTACAAAGAGAAAGTGCTATTCACCAGCCACTTGAACGGCCCAAAGCTGCTTTGAAATTGAGTCAACAGCCACATCTTGGCTGACTAAAGCAAATTCAACAAGGGATCTCAATGTCACAACATAGGGTGGAATACGCAAATCTAAGCAGCCCCTGATCACAGCCCTGAGGAAATTGCTGTAAGTGTGCTGGAGTCCAGCTGTCTACCAGGTGCTTGGCATTCTTCCAAATTTGCATGGCCTGGCTGGCCAGGGAATACAAGAGCATACTCTTCTAGATAAGCTCTTACATGTGTCCTAAAATCATTTGGTAAGGATTGCACTTTATCAGCAAGACTTTGTACAACAGAAATATATGAGAAACCCAAGCTCTCTTGACTCTACGAGGATGTTATAACGTCCCAGGTGAAGACGAACAGATGCAACTTCCATCAGATGTTATCCTGATGAAGAAGATTATATCTCCAAAAGTCATGTCAGAAGTGGGATTCGAACCCACGCCTCCAGAGGAGACTGCGGCCTAAACACAGCACCTTAGACCACTCGGCCATTCAGACAGTGAAGACTCCTAAGAAATGTATAAAAGTCACCCAGACATTTCTGCGTCCATGCAAGCTTGAAATAATTTCAACCTTCAAACATAAGGTGCAACTTTTTGCACAGGACAATAAACACAGTAGATCACATATGAAAGCATTTCATTTCACAGGTGTACTGTTTTTATGCTTTTAGAATAACTTATACCTCTCACCAGCTATTTAGGGTTCTGCATCCTACTCACAAAATTACCTTGCCTGCGACCTCTCTCTCTATACACAAACAACTACTGCTCAGGAAGTAGGAAGGCAGAAGGTGGGGCAGTTTATGCAAATTCATGCTGTCAATGTGCCTTGCAGATTCATGCAGAATTTCTAGATCCTTGCTGGAAACAAGAGAGCAGGCCTTGTTTCACATCAACTGTCCCTAGCAAGGAACGTCTGAGCACATCCATTCTTTTGCTCTCTAGCCCCTGGCTTGGGACTCACCCTCACTGGCTGAGGAGTGAAGTTCTGCATAACAACGTTGCATAGAAGGTATGTTTGTGATTGGTTTGAGATGGGTGGGAGGTCAAAAGCAGGGAAAAGCAAGTCACCTTCACTTCTAGTCTCCTCTTCTTTGCCTACCTGCCGTTCACTCACTCTGTCTTTGTTTCATTCTCTCCTTCCTCAACACCCCATCTCACTCACTCGCTCTATCATTCGTGCTCTTTCCCCTTGCTCTTCATTTCATAGTGGAAACATCTCTTGAATGGAGCATTAGAAAATGAGGTTACATAAAATTAAAAATCTACTTATTGGAAACCAAAAATATCACAAGACTGAATGTAAGCCATTTCTCCAATAAAAGGGATTTTTTAGGCACCCCCCCAAAAAACACATAAAACACCACTAGTGCTAGAAGAATATTATACGAGCTTGAAGACAGAATTGGGCAAATTCATTTGCAGTTGAAACTGAAGTTTGGTACTTATTCAGATATTATATGCACTGTCAATTTTTAGCTGAGATTCTGAAGGAACGCAGAGACAAAATGGACTTAAAGTTTTGTCAGAAGTGGGATTTGAACCCACGCCTCCAGGAGAGACTGCGGCCTTAACGCAGCGCCTTATACCACTCGGCCATCCTGACCACATGTTGCTTGTCCCTCTACATAGTGAGAAAGATAGTGTGAACAAAAAACAACACACATCTTAGGCCATGAGTGGCTATAGCAAGAAAAAAACTCACTGCACTTTTCCAAAAGACAACCATATAAGCCCATGTGAGGGAAATGATCTGATTTTCTCCCTCAAGAAAAAAGATTGAACACAGGTTTGTCAGTAGTGGGATTTGTACCCACGCCTCCAGAAGAGACTGCGACCTGAACGCAGCGCCTTAGACCACTGGGCCATCCTGACTTGCATTTGCAGCACCTTCCACAAGCCAGACAGCCATGCAAGTTTGGTACCGAAAAGGCATGCCCTCAAGTTATTTATCCCATTATAAGCATTTCCAACAGATCTTTGAACAATCCATACAGAGCAGTACCCATGAAGAACTCTTTAGACCTTTAAAGCGTACAAAGAGAAAGTGCTATTCACCAGCCACTTGAACGGCCCAAAGCTGCTTTGAAATTGAGTCAACAGCCACATCTTGGCTGACTAAAGCAAATTCAACAAGGGATCTCAATGTCACAACATAGGGTGGAATACGCAAATCTAAGCAGCCCCTGATCACAGCCCTGAGGAAATTGCTGTAAGTGTGCTGGAGTCCAGCTGTCTACCAGGTGCTTGGCATTCTTCCAAATTTGCATGGCCTGGCTGGCCAGGGAATACAAGAGCATGACTCTTCTAGATGAGCTCTTACATGGGTCATAAACTCATTTGGTAAGGATTGCACTTTATCAGCAAGACTTTGTACAATAGAAATATATGAGAAACCCAAGCTCTCTTGACTAGACGAGGACGGAACAACGTCCAATGTGAAGACGAACAGATGCAACTTCCATCAGATGTTATCCTGATGAAGAAGATTATAACTCCAAAAGTCATGTCAGAAGTAGGAATCGAACCCACGTCTCCAGAGGAGACTGCGGCCTAAACACAGAGCCTTAGACCACTCGGCCATCCTGACAGTAAAGAGTCCTAAGAAATTTATAAAAGTCACTCAGAAATTTCTGCGTCCATGCATGCTTGAAATAATTTCAACCTTCAAACACAAGGTGCAACTTTTTGCACAGGACAATAAACACAGAAGATCACATATGAAAGCATTTCATTTCACAGGTGTACTGTTTTTATGCTTTTAGAATAACTTATACCTCTCACCAGCTATTTAGGGTTCTGTATCCTACTCACAAAATTACCTTGCCTGCGACCTCTCTCTCTATACACAAACAACTACTGCTCAGGAAGTAGGAAGGCAGAAGGTAGGGCAGTTTATGCAAATTTATGCTGTCAATGTGCCTTGCAGATTCATGCAGAATTTCTAGATCCTTGCTGGAAACAAGAGAGCAGGCCTTGTTCCAGATCAACTGTCCCTAGCAAGGAACGTCTGAGCACATCCATTCTTTTGCTCTTTAGGCCCTGGCTTGGGACTCACCCTCACTGGCTGAGGAGTGAAGTTCTGCATACCAACGTTGCATAGAAGGTATGTTAGTGATTGGTTTGAGATGGGTGGGAGGTCAAGAGCAGGGAAAAGCAAGTCACCTTCACTTCTAGTCTCCTCTTCTATGCCTACCTGCCATTCACTCACTCTGTCTTTGTTTCATTCTCTCCTTCCTCAACACCCCATCTCACTCACTCGCTCTATCATTCGTGCTCTTTCCCATTGCTCTTCATTTCATAGTGGAAACATCTCTTGAATGGAGCATTAGAAAATGAGGTTACATAAAATTAAAAATCTACTTATTGGAAACCAAAAATATCACAAGACTGAATGTAAGCCATTTCTTCAATAAAAGGGATTTTTTAGGCACCCCCCAAAAAACACATAAAACACCACTAGCGCTAGAAGAATATTATACAAGCTTGAAGACAGAATTGGGCAAATTCATTTGCAGTTGAAACTGAAGTTTGGTACTCATTCAGATATTTTATGCACTGCCAATTTTTAGCTGAGATTCTGAAGGAACGCAGAGACAAAATGGACTTAAAGTTTTGTCAGAAGTGGGATTCAAACCCACGCCTCCAGGAGAGACTGCGGCCTTAACGCAGCGCCTTAGACCACTCGGCCATCGTGACCACATGTTGCTTGTCCCTCTACATAGTGAGAAAGATAGTGTGAACAAAAAACAACACACATCTTAGGCCATGAGTGGCTATAGCAAGAAACAAGCATTTACAATGCAACGGTTTCGCCTTTGCAAAAGTTTAAGCTATTGGCATTGTAAATGACAAACTTTTTATGTATGTGTTGGTTTTGAAAACAGATAAATACAAGCATTTGCAATGCAATAGGTCTCGACGTTGGGACCTTATACGGTTTTAGTTATACAGTATATTGTGCGGCCTGGAACTTTCAGGGTGCCGAGCCGCTGATAAGCAAGTGGTGTCCTGCGATTTTGGGCAAATCACTTAAAATAAAAGCAGTGATCTCGGAGGGGTGGTGGGGGCGGGATGAAGGGGTAGGGAGAGACAGCACAGGGTGAGCAGGAAACCAGACATAATGTTGAAAATGAAAGCGGTGAAGGGGTGGGAAGAGACGGCACACAATGTGACTGGAACAGCATTTAAGCTTATAAATGACTCCATCTGGCAACACTTAAAAAACGACATCAAACATGCGGTGAAGGGCGTGCAGTAACAGCTGCTGTCTCGGGAGGTTGAGTCTTAGCGTCAGCTCAACATTCTGTGATTTTGGGCAAATCACTCAAAATACAATCAGTTATCTCCGAGGGGTGGTGGTGGCGGGTTGAAGGGGTAGGGAGACACGGCACAGGGCGAGCAGGCTGCCATTAGCAGGAAACTAGGCACAATGGTGAAAATGAAAGTGGTGTTCTGTGATTTTGGGCAAATCACAATAAATACAAGCAGTGATCTTGGATGGGTGGTGGATGCGGGGTGAAGGGATAGAGAGCAACGGCACAGGGTGAGCAGGAACCAAGACGTGATAGTGAAAATAAAAGCGGTGAAGAGGGTGGGGAGAGATGGCACGCAATATGACTGGAACAGCACTTGAGCTTATAAATGACTCCATCTGTCAACATTTAAAAAAACAGCAACGAAACGGCATCAAACATGCTGTGAAGGGCATACGGTCAGAGCTGCAGACTCGGGAGTTCAAGTCTCTGCATCAGCTCAACATCCTGTGATTTTGGGTAAAATCGTAAATCACTTAAAATACAAGCAGCCATCTCGGAGAGGTGGTGGGGGCAGGGTGAAGGGGTAGGGAGAGACGGCACAGGCTGGGCAGGCTGCCACGAGCAGGAAACAAGATGCAATGTTGAAAATGAAAGCAGTGTCCTGTGATTTTGGGCAAATCACTTTAAATTCAAGCCGCGATCTGGGAGGGGTGGTGGGGACGGGGTATAAGAAGAGATGGCACATGGTGAGCAGGCTCTGCCATAAGCAGGAAACAAGATGCTATGGTGAAAATAAAAATGGGCACGTTGATAGAAGGTGCACAGCCTCTAAAGTAAAACAATAATTAAACCAGAGATGCAAATACTGACCGAAAAATGAAGCACAGTGTCCGTGAAGTGTGCGCTGTTTTGATGCACAAGCTGAGGCAAACAAGAAACAAAATTGTGCGCACAATGGAACTTAGAGAACTTGTGACTCGGCTCCGCCATAATTTCATTTTACAACTTTCAGTCCAGTCAGCATTCCTCGGTGTGTGTGTGGGGTGGGGGTAGGCAGCGCTGAGCGCTTGGAAGTTGGAAGTTCTCGGGTATTAAATAGACAAGTACGCAAATCTTTCATCAAGCCTGAGAAAAGGTGAGGAGAGGTAGGCAAACACAACCAAGGGAGCCCGAGAGCGGGGGAGGAGAGCAAGCAGGCCAGCAAACAGCAGTGGAAGTGCGGCCACTGGGAATCCGGTCCATGCTGTGTGAAGAGCTGTTCATAGTTCCTGAGCAGAAAGTGAAACAAGCGTTCACGTGTGAAAAGAAAAAAAAGTTCCAAACCAGAAAGTAAAACAAGAAGTGAGTAAACGTGTAAAGTACACGGCCTGGAGGAAGCTGGCTGGGGAGGAGGAGGAGAAATCTGAGTGAACAGATGGCCGTGAAGCAGGGGGCGGGGCGGGGCAGGACTGTCGAGTCATGGCCTGCGGCCGTGAAAAAGTGATGTGATTAATTAGGGGAGGAGAACTTTGCAGAGGCCGGCCGAGCGCACGCTGGGAAAGCCTGTGGGAGGGCAGCTGATGCCTTTGATGTGGGGAGGGAAATGCGCGTGCTTGTGTGGTCACGTGGTCACGTGACTGACTCTGACTCACATGCACTCGAAGAAAACGCCACGGAGAAAAGCGGTGGTTTGACTATCCGATGGAGCACATGAATTCTCCCCCATTTCCCATTGCTTCGCAATGGAAAAGGACGAGACCTAAAAAGGACCTAGGTAACACAAAACTTTGAAGGCAAATATCCATTGTCAAAGACAACGCGCCCTACCAATTACCCGGAATGAAGGACACCAATAAGATCCTCCAACACAATGTATCCAGATAAGCAGTACATGACTAGTGTAAGCCACCAATAAGTTTATGGTTAAATAGGTTATACCCACATGCACATCTTTCATCATTCTTATGTCTCCTTTGACTCAGAAAGCAAAAAAATAGATAAAATAAAAATAAAAACCAAAACACATGCACCTCCCAAATCGTTGCACCATCTTGCAGTTTCTATTAAGTTGACACGAAGTGGTCAATTAAAGAAGTGCACAAGAACAGGATTATACAACTCTGGAGGCGTATCAGTAACACCAAGGCTCAGGTACTGTACTCACTCAATTACAGCAGTTTCAATTTGATATCTCACCTCATCAAGCATCCACAAAAAGGGCTGCTAGCCCATAACCCGGTGCAAACCTAAGGCAACTGACCAACTTTTCAAAATCTACAGACACTTTAAGGAAAGGAACAATCCTTAAAATAACCTTACAGTAGGTCTGTGGGACTCTGATTTGTAGACAGATATACTTTAATATTATACAAAAACACCTGCTTGCAAAACATTTTGCACTTATCTTCTCCAGTTCTATTAACACACACATACCATTTTCAAAACTTGCGTACCGTCTGAGTGTTCCAGAGACCAGGTTTGATACAAAGCATTATAGGAGGTCGGATGCCCAACTACAGCCTTGCACCTCAGGAATTTTCTCACTTAACTGGCAGGAGAAAAAACGAAACTAACCATGGCCGTACTATGACAAAAAATAATTTGCATTCCATCCCAAACATCAGGAAAAGGCTGATCAAAACTATTTCACTGCAACGCCTGCGAAAAGGCACAAGCAATGTGCAATAATTGCTGCTCGTGTATGACACTGGATTGAAACAGATTTTTCTGGAACAGGGCACTTCAGATCACATACGATCGCTGCCATCGAATTACAACACACAACTGAGACAGGGAACGTACAAGGAATTACAACCTGTCCAACAACAGGTAAACGAATGCAAAACACTTTATCTTACCTAACTTGCGCAGAATCCTCTTGCACTCATCCCTGCTCAGATCCAGGAGTGTTGGCCATACCACGGGCATCTTCCTGCATTCAGGTCACAGAACTGCTTCCTCCCTGCAGAAGCAAGTTACAGGGTATGAAGGGATGGACTTCTCCCAACTAGTGATCGCCAGTTGAGCTTCAAATGTGATGGTTTCCACGAGTGATGTACAAGTGGCCTGTATTTTGCTTATTCGGTGTTAACCTTGAATATGCCAGCTCAAACCTATGCACTGATACCCCATTTGCATGACTCGCTCGCCGCTGGCATCAAACATATGTAGAAGGCGACGCAGCGGAAGAGTACAGAAATTGGAGGCGGGGAATGCAAAAAACAAGAGGCCAGAAAGCACCGCAGGGAAGGGGCGGTGCAGGGGCTGTGGGGGGAGAGCAGTGAAGAGGCTAAGAAAGAAGGGGGAGGGAGGAGCAGCGAAGAACTAATGTGAAGGAAGAAGTACTTAGAGTGAGAGCAGTGCAGTGCGGCAGGGATAATAGGGGTAGTGAAGTGTAAAGTCAGTCAGTCAGTCGAGCATGAAATTGTAAATTGCATTTACATAGGCTTACTACCCCTGACGAGGCGTCGAAGATCTTATATTTATTACAGTAAAAGTCTCGACACAGGAACATAAACGGCGTCCCCTTCAGCTCATACAACCCTAATGACAATCTACTAAAGTACATCACTACAGGGAGTAGTGTTTGGGGAGAGAGCAGCGCAAGGGGGAGAGAAAGCAACACATTGGCGTAGGGTAGCAGCACTGAAAATGCCAAGAAAGCACGGTGAGGCTGGCTAGAAAGAGAGACTTAAGGGCGGATAAGTGCATGTAAATTGGGGAAAGAGCAGTACAACCGTGGAGAGGAGCAGCAGGGCAGATGCTGGGCGATGCAGCGTAAGTCTTGAGGGGCAGACAATATAATAAAAACAATGTTTATGGGCAGTGGAAAGACTTCAAGAGCATCGGGATGACTGTGAGAAGCAATGGGGATATTGGACTGGATACTGCAGTAGATCGGAAGAAGAGTTGTTGTGAGGAAACTGAGGCAATTTATTATGCAGGATTATCATTGGGAGGACAGTAGGCAGACGTCTGTCACTAGGTTGGCTCTGAGGAAGGTCATATATTCCGTCGGCAGGACTGTCAGAGAATGTTGAAGGTAACCCGTAATCGAGCAGGTCTGACTGACATTGGACTACGGAGCTCTCTGGTGACTAGGAGAAGGGGGCGCCATGGCTCAGTGACAGGGGTAGCTTTACCATCTATGGACACATAGACATAAAGCAGCTGCCTGTGAGAAGGAAAGGGCGCTGCCCTGCCAACTTGATCCTCCTCCCATTCCCCGAGGAGCCGTACCCACCTTCCCTGGGAGCATCGGTGAACCAGTGGCTTGCAGACCCACACAACAACAGGGGTAGCCTTCCTAACTGCGGTTCTAAAGATGCTGAAGATGGCGCGGGCACCAGTGCGCGTGCGTGTAGCCATGGCATGCCGGGAGTTGGAGTTTTTAACAAAGACAATTGGCTTCTACCGGTGACATAAGCAAAGGACTTCTGAGAAGAGATGTAAACAATTATAATTAGACATTTCATTATGGTAAATGTTTGAAGCGGCTTACAAAAAACACACACAAGTGAAATGAGGATCACACGTCTGGTAATGTTTCGTGGTTATCTTTTTAAATATGAACACATTAAAAATAAAAATAAAATCATATTATATCGATAAGTACAACTATTTACGGGGGGAAGTTTATTCCCGCATTGTTGTCTGGATGCTTACTTGTGAATACTGGAACACATTTTTAAAACATTTCTATTTAAATTCAGATATGAAACACTAGTGTTCGTTCTGTGTATCGTTCTAATGTTACTACTCAGAAAAATGGATGCATAATCTACAGGCAAGCACGAAAGCCGGAGATTTCGACCAAGGACATATAAAAAGGGGAACACTGCTAAATCTTATAGAGTTTTGCCGCAAATTATATGGGCAATAAAAACAGATAGGGAGTGAACCAGAGCAACCCAATCGTCAAAAGTAACGTGGCACGAGAGTGACCTTTCGGATGTGCAAATAGAAATAAGTCTGAGCACTCCCTATCTTTTCCCCGAGCTCAGCGAGCGACGTAACATCTGTATCAGCTGTTCCAGCAACAGCCACAGACATTCTTTGATAAGAAAACTAGAACACTAACTTGTTTTCTTGACGACAATCCAAAGTAAAGCAGCCGTAGACGGCATGTTGCAGGAAGATAAACTGAGTAGTTCATAGCATTCCCTTTAGTACAGACTGTACAAAACAAGTCAGGTCCCGGGCCGCGCTGTGATTGGCTGACGTCACGGGGGTTTCCCGGCCGGCAGCCAATCACAGCGCGGCCCAGGAATGACGTCACGGGGGTGTCCCGGGCCGGCAGCCAATCGCAGCGCGGCCCGGGACAAAGGGGCGGGGCTTAAAAAAAGCACCAGAAACGCCCCCGAATCGCGTTTTCGTGAGAGAGCGCGATTGACAGCCTCTGTCTCCCAATGGCTAGTCTCCATTTATGGAGCTAGCCAATTGGAAACAGAGGCTGTCCTAACCTCACTATTGAAAACAATAGATTTCGATCTGGGAGGGGCTTCGCCCCTCGCCAGGTTTCGAAACCTAAAAAACTCACTGCACTTTTCCAAAAGACAACCATATAAGCCCATGTGAGGGAAATGATCTGATTTTCTCCCTCAAGAAAAAAGATTGAACACAGGTTTGTCAGAAGTGGGATTTGAACCCACGCCTCCAGAAGAGACTGCGACCTGAACGCAGCGCCTTAGACCACTGGGCCATCCTGACTTGCATTTGCAGCACCTTCCACAAGCCAGACAGCCATGCAAGTGGGGTACCGAAAAGGCACGCCCTCAATTTATTTATCCCATTATAAGCATTTCCAACGGATCTTTGAACAATCCATTCAGAGCAGTACCTATGAAGAACTCTTTAGACCTTTAAAGCGTACAAAGAGAAAGTGCTATTCACCAGCCACTTGAACGGCCCAAAGCTGCTTTGAAATTGAGTCAACAGCCACATCTTGGCTGACTAAAGCAAATTCAACAAGGGATCTCAATGTCACAACATAGGGTGGAATACGCAAATCTAAGCAGCCCCTGATCACAGCCCTGAGGAAATTGCTGTAAGTGTGCTGGAGTCCAGCTGTCTACCAGGTGCTTGGCATTCTTCCAAATTTGCATGGCCTGTCTGGCCAGGGAATACAAGAGAATGACTCTTCTAGATGAGCTCTTACATGGGTCATAAGCTCATTTGGTAAGGATTGCACTTTATCAGCAAGACTTTGTACAACAGAAATATATGAGAAACCCAAGCTCTCTTGACTAGACGAGGACGGAATAACGTCCTAGGTGAAGATGAACAGATGCAACTTCCATCAGATGTTATCCTGATGAAGAAGATTATATCTCCAAAAGTCATGTCAGAAGTGGGATTCGAACCCACGCCTCCAGAGGAGACTGCGGCCTAAACACAGCGCCTTAGACCACTTGGCCATCCTGACAGTGAAGAGTCCTAAGAAATGTATAAAAGTCACTCAGAAATTTCTGCGTCCATGCATGCCCGAAATAATTTCAACCTTCAAACACAAGGTGCAACTTTTTGCACAGGACAATAAACACAGAAGATCACATATGAAAGCATTTCATTTCACAGGTGTACTGTTTTTTATGCTTTTAGAATAACTTATACCTCTCAACAGCTATTTAGGGTTCTGTATCCTACTCACAAAATTACCTTGCCTGCGACCTCTCTCTCTATACACAAACAACTACTGCGCAGGAAGTAGGAAGGCAGAAGGTGGGGCAGTTTATGCAAATTTATGCTGTCAATGTGCCTTGCAGATTCATGCAGAATTTCTAGATCCTTGCTGGAAACAAGAGAGCAGGCCTTATTTCAGATCAACTGTCCCTAGCAAGGAATGTCTGAGCACATCCATTCTTTTGCTCTCTAGCCCCTGGCTTGGGACTCACCCTCACTGGCTGAGGAGTGAAGTTCTGCATACCAACGTTGCATAGAAGGTATGTTTGTGATTGGTTTGAGATGGGTGGGAGGTCAAGAGCAGGGAAAAGCAAGTCACCTTCACTTCTAGTCTCCTCTTCTATGCCTACCTGCCGTTCACTCACTCTGTCTTTGTTTCATTCTCTCCTTCCTCAACACCCCATCTCACTCACTCGCTCTATCATTCGTGCTCTTTCCCCTTGCTCTTCATTTCATAGTGGAAACATCTCTTGAATGGAGCATTAGAAAATGAGGTTACATAAAATTAAAAATCTACTTATTGGAAACCAAAAATATCACAAGACTGAATGTAAGCCATTTCTTCAATAAAAGGGATTTTTTAGGAACCCCCCCCAAAAAACACATAAAACACCACTAGTGCTAGAAGAATATTATATGAGCTTGAAGACACAATTGGGCAAATTCATTTGCAGTTGAAACTGAAGTTTGGTACTTATTCAGATATTATATGCACTGTCAATTTTTAGCTGAGATTCTGAAGGAACGCAGAGACAAAATGGACTTAAAGTTTTGTCAGAAGTGGGATTCTAACCCACGCCTCCAGGAGAGACTGCGGCCTTAATGCAGCGCCTTAGACCACTCTGCCATCCTGACCACATGTTGCTTGTCCATCTACATAGTGAGAAAGATATTGTGAACAAAAAACAACACACATCTTAGGCCATGAGTGGCTATAGCAAGAAAAAAACTCTCTGCACTTTTCCAAAAGACACCCATATAAGCCCATGTGAGGGAAATGATCTGATTTTCTCCCTCAAGAAAAAAGAAGATTAAACACCGGTTTGTCAGAAGTGGGATTTGAACCCATGCCTCCAGAAGAAACTACAACCTGAACGCAGTGCCTTAGACCACTCGGCCTTCCTGACTTGCATTTGCAGCACCTTCCACAAGCCAGACAGCCATGCAAGTTTGGTACCGAAAAGGCATGCCCTCAATTTATTTATCCCATTATAAGCATTTCCAACAGATCTTTGAACAATCCATACAGAGCAGTACCTATGAAGAACTCTTTAGACCTTTAAAGCGTACAAAGAGAAAGTGCTATTCACCAGCCACTTGAACGGCCCAAAGCTGCTTTGAAATTGAGTCAACAGCCACATCTTGGCTGACTAAAGCAAATTCAACAAGGGATCTCAATGTCACAACATAGGGTGGAATACGCAAATCTAAGCAGCCCCTGATCAGAGCCCTGAGGAAATTGCTGTAAGTGTGCTGGAGTCCAGCTGTCTACCAGGTGCTGAGCATTCTTCCAAATTTGCATGGCCTGGCTGGCCAGGGAATACAAGAGCATACTCTTCTAGATAAGCTCTTACATGTGTCCTAAAATCATTTGGTAAGGATTGCACTTTATCAGCAAGACTTTGTACAACAGAAATATATGAGAAACCCAAGCTCTCTTGACTCTAAGAGGATGTTATAACGTCCCAGGTGAAGACGAACAGATGCAACTTCCATCAGATGTTATCCTGATGAAGAAGATTATATCTCCAAAAGTCATGTCAGAAGTGGGATTCAAACCCACGCCTCCAGAGGAGACTGCGGCCTAAACACAGCGCCTTAGACCACTCGGCCATTCAGACAGTGAAAAGTCCTAAGAAATGTATAAAAGTCACCCAGAAATTTCTGCGTCCATGCAAGCTTGAAATAATTTCAACCTTCAAACATAAGGTGCAACTTTTTGCACAGGACAATAAACACAGTAGATCACATATGAAAGCATTTCATTTCACAGGTGTACTGTTTTTATGCTTTTAGAATAACTTATACCTCTCACCAGCTATTTAGGGTTCTGCATCCTACTCACAAAATTACCTTGCTTGCGACCTCTCTCTCTATACACAAACAACTACTGCTAAGGAAGTAGGAAGGCAGAAGGTGGGGCAGTTTATGCAAATTTATGCTGTCAATGTGCCTTGCAGATTCATGCAGAATTTCTAGATCCTTGCTGGAAACAAGAGAGCAGGCCTTGTTTCAGATCAACTGTCCCTAGCAAGGAACGTCTGAGCACATCCATTCTTTTGCTCTCTAGCCCCTGGCTTGGGACTCACCCTCACTGGCTGAGGAGTGAAGTTCTGCATGACAACGTTGCATAGAAGGTATGTTTGTGATTGGTTTGAGATGGGTGGGAGGTCAAAAGCAGGGAAAAGCAAGTCACCTTCACTTCTAGTCTCCTCTTCTTTGCCTACCTGCCGTTCACTCACTCTGTCTTTGTTTCATTCTCTCCTTCCTCAACACCCCATCTCACTCACTCGCTCTATCATTCGTGCTCTTTCCCCTTGCTCTTCATTTCATAGTGGAAACATCTCTTGAATGGAGCATTAGAAAATGAGGTTACATAAAATTAAAAATCTACTTATTGGAAACCAAAAATATCACAAGACTGAATGTAAGCCATTTCTCCAATAAAAGGGATTTTTTAGGCACCCCCCCAAAAAAACACATAAAACACCACTAGTGCTAGAAGAATATTATACGAGCTTGAAGACAGAATTGGGCAAATTCATTTGCAGTTGAAACTGAAGTTTGGTACTTATTCAGATATTATATGCACTGTCAATTTTTAGCTGAGATTCTGAAGGAACGCAGAGACAAAATGGACTTAAAGTTTTGTCAGAAGTGGAATTCGAACCCACACCTGCAGGAGAGACTGCGGCCTTAACGCAGCGCCTTATACCACTCGGCCATCCTGACCACATGTTGCTTGTCCCTCTACATAGTGAGAAAGATAGTGTGAACAAAAAACAACACACATCTTAGGCCATGAGTGGCTATAGCAAGAAAAAAACTCACTGCACTTTTCCAAAAGACAACCATATAAGCCCATGTGAGGGAAATGATCTGATTTTCTCCCTCAAGAAAAAAGATTGAACACAGGTTTGTCAGTAGTGGGATTTGTACCCACGCCTCCAGAAGAGACTGCGACCTGAACGCAGCGCCTTAGACCACTGGGCCATCCTGACTTGCGTTTGCAGCACCTTCCACAAGCCAGACAGCCATGCAAGTTTGGTACCGAAAAGGCATGCCCTCAAGTTATTTATCCCATTATAAGCATTTCCAACAGATCTTTGAACAATCCATACAGAGCAGTACCTATGAAGAACTCTTTAGACCTTTAAAGCGTACAAAGAGAAAGTGCTATTCACCAGCCACTTGAACGGCCCAAAGCTGCTTTGAAATTGAGTCAACAGCCACATCTTGGCTGACTAAAGCAAATTCAACAAGGGATCTCAATGTCACAACATAGGGTGGAATACGCAAATCTAAGCAGCCCCTGATCACAGCCCTGAGGAAATTGCTGTAAGTGTGCTGGAGTCCAGCTGTCTACCAGGTGCTTGGCATTCTTCCAAATTTGCATGGCCTGGCTGGCCAGGGAATACAAGAGCATGACTCTTCTAGATGAGCTCTTACATGGGTCATAAACTCATTTGGTAAGGATTGCACTTTATCAGCAAGACTTTGTACAACAGAAATATATGAGAAACCCAAGCTCTCTTGACTAGACGAGGACGGAACAACGTCCTAGGTGAAGACGAACAGATGCAACTTCCATCAGATGTTATCCTGATGAAGAAGATTATATCTCCAAAAGTCAAGTCAGAAGTAGGATTCGACCCCACGTCTCCAGAGGAGACTGCGGCCTAAACACAGAGCCTTAGACCACTCGGCCATCCTGACAGTGAAGAGTCCTAAGAAATGTATAAAAGTCACTCAGAAATTTCTGTGTCCATGCATGCTTGAAATAATTTCAACCTTCAAACACAAGGTGCAACTTTTTGCACAGGACAATAAACACAGAAGATCACATATGAAAGCATTTCATTTCACAGGTGTACTGTTTTTATGCTTTTAGAATAACTTATACCTCTCACCAGCTATTTAGGGTTCTGTATCCTACTCACAAAATTACCTTGCCTGCGACCTCTCTCTCTATACACAAACAACTACTGCTCAGGAAGTAGGAAGGCAGAAGGTAGGGCAGTTCATGCAAATTTATGCTGTCAATGTGCCTTGCAGATTCATGCAGAATTTCTAGATCCTTGCTGGAAACAAGAGAGCAGGCCTTGTTCCAGATCAACTGTCCCTAGCAAGGAACGTCTGAGCACATCCATTCTTTTGCTCTCTAGGCCCTGGCTTGGGACTCACCCTCACTGGCTGAGGAGTGAAGTTCTGCATACCAACGTTGCATAGAAGGTATGTTTGTGATTGGTTTGAGATGGGTGGGAGGTCAAGAGCAGGGAAAAGCAAGTCACCTTCACTTCTAGTCTCCTCTTCTATGCCTACCTGCCATTCACTCACTCTGTCTTTGTTTCATTCTCTCCTTCCTCAACACCCCATCTCACTCACTCGCTCTATCATTCGTGCTCTTTCCCCTTGCTCTTCATTTCATAGTGGAAACATCTCTTGAATGGAGCATTAGAAAATGAGGTTACATAAAATTAAAAATCTACTTATTGGAAACCAAAAATATCACAAGACTGAATGTAAGCCATTTCTTCAATAAAATTGATTTTTTAGGCACCCCCCAAAAAACACATAAAACACCACTAGTGCTAGAAGAATATTATACGAGCTTGAAAACAGAATTGGGCAAATTCATTTGCAGTTGAAACTGAAGTTTGGTACTTATTCAGATATTATATGCACTGTCAATTTTTAGCTGAGATTCTGAAGGAACGCAGAGACAAAATGGACTTAAAGTTTTGTCAGAAGTGGGATTTGAACCCACACCTCCAGGAGAGACTGCGGCCTTAACGCAGCGCCTTAGACCACTCGGCCATCCTGACCACATGTTGCTTGTCCCTCTACATAGTGAGAAAGATAGTGTGAACAAAAAACAACACACATCTTAGGCCATGAGTGGCTATAGCAAGAAAAAAACTCACTGCACTTTTCCAAAAGACAACCATATAAGCCCATGTGAGGGAAATGATCTGATTTTCTCCCTCAAGAAAAAAGATTGAACACAGGTTTGTCAGAAGTGGGATTTGAACCCACGCCTCCAGAAGAGACTGCGACCTGAACGCAGCGCCTTAGACCACTGGGCCATCCTGACTTGCATTTGCAGCACCTTCCACAAGCCAGACAGCCATGCAAGTGGGGTACCGAAAAGGCACGCCCTCAATTTATTTATCCCATTATAAGCATTTCCAACGGATCTTTGAACAATCCATTCAGAGCAGTACCTATGAAGAACTCTTTAGACCTTTAAAGCGTACAAAGAGAAAGTGCTATTCACCAGCCACTTGAACGGCCCAAAGCTGCTTTGAAATTGAGTCAACAGCCACATCTTGGCTGACTAAAGCAAATTCAACAAGGGATCTCAATGTCACAACATAGGGTGGAATACGCAAATCTAAGCAGCCCCTGATCACAGCCCTGAGGAAATTGCTGTAATAGTGCTGGAGTCCAGCTGTCTACCAGGTGCTTGGCATTCTTCCAAATTTGCATGGCCTGTCTGGCCAGGGAATACAAGAGAATGACTCTTCTAGATGAGCTCTTACATGGGTCATAAGCTCATTTGGTAAGGATTGCACTTTATCAGCAAGACTTTGTACAACAGAAATATATGAGAAACCCAAGCTCTCTTGACTAGACGAGGACGGAATAACGTACTAGGTGAAGATGAACAGATGCAACTTCCATCAGATGTTATCCTGATGAAGAAGATTATATCTCCAAAAGTCATGTCAGAAGTGGGATTCAAACCCACTGCCTCCAGAGGAGACTGCGGCCTAAACACAGCGCCTTAGACCACTTGGCCATCCTGACAGTGAAGAGTCCTAAGAAATGTATAAAAGTCACTCAGAAATTTCTGCGTCCATGCATGCCCGAAATAATTTCAACCTTCAAACACAAGGTGCAACTTTTTGCACAGGACAATAAACACAGAAGATCACATATGAAAGCATTTCATTTCACAGGTGTACTGTTTTTATGCTTTTAGAATAACTTATACCTCTCACCAGCTATTTAGGGTTCTGTATCCTACTCACAAAATTACCTTGCCTGCAACCTCTCTCTCTATACACAAACAACTACTGCTCAGGAAGTAGGAAGGCAGAAGGTGGGGCAGTTTATGCAAATTTATGCTGTCAATGTGATTGCAGATTCATGCAGAATTTCTAGATCCTTGCTGGAAACAAGAGAGCAGGCCTTATTTCAGATCAACTGTCCCTAGCAAGGAACGTCTGAGCACATCCATTCTTTTGCTCTCTAGCCCCTGGCTTGGGACTCACCCTCACTGGCTGAGGAGTGAAGTTCTGCATACCAACGTTGCATAGAAGGTATGTTTGTGATTGGTTTGAGATGGGTGGGAGGTCAAAAGCAGGGAAAAGCAAGTCACCTTCACTTCTAGTCTCCTCTTCTATGCCTACCTGCCGTTCACTCACTTTGTCTTTGTTTCATTCTCTCCTTCCTCAACACCACATCTCACTCACTCGCTCTATCATTCGTGCTCTTTCCCCTTGCTCTTCATTTCATAGTGGAAACATGTCTTGAATGGAGCATTAGAAAATGAGGTTACATAAAATTAAAAATCTACTTATTGGAAACCAAAAATATCACAAGACTGAATGTAAGCCATTTCTTCAATAAAAGGGATTTTTTAGGAACCCCCCCAAAAAACACATAAAACACCACTAGTGCTAGAAGAATATTATATGAGCTTGAAGACACAATTGGGCAAATTCATTTGCAGTTGAAACTGAAGTTTGGTACTTATTCAGATATTATATGCACTGTCAATTTTTAGCTGAGATTCTGAAGGAACGCAGAGACAAAATGGACTTAAAGTTTTGTCAGAAGTGGGATTCTAACCCACGCCTCCAGGAGAGACTGCGGCCTTAATGCAGCGCCTTAGACCACTCTGCCATCCTGACCACCTGTTGCTTGTCCATCTACATAGTGAGAAAGATATTGTGAACAAAAAACAACACACATCTTAGGCCATGAGTGGCTATAGCAAGAAAAATCTCACTGCATTTTTCCAAAAGACACCCATATAAGCCCATGTGAGGCAAATGATCTGATTTTCTCCCTCAAGAAAAAAGAAGATTAAACACAGGTTTGTCAGAAGTGGGATTTCAACCCACGCCTCCAGAAGAAACTACGACCTGAACGCAGTGCCTTAGACCACTCGGCCTTCCTGACTTGCATTTGTAGCACCTTCCACAAGCCAGACAGCCATGCAAGTTTGGTACCGAAAAGGCATGCCCTCAATTTATTTATCCCATTATAAGCATTTCCAACAGATCTTTGAACAATCCATACAGAGCAGTACCTATGAAGAACTCTTTAGACCTTTAAAGCGTACAAAGAGAAAGTGCTATTCACCAGCCACTTGAACGGCCCAAAGCAGCTTTGAAATTGAGTCAACAGCCACATCTTGGCTGACTAAAGCAAATTCAACAAGGGATCTCAATGTCACAACATAGGGTGAAATACGCAAATCTAAGCAGCCTCTGATCACAGCCCTGAGGAAATTGCTGTAAGTGTGCTGGAGTCCAGCTGTCTACCAGGTGCTTGGCATTCTTCCAAATTTGCATGGCCTGGCTGGCCAGGGAATACAAGAGCATACTCTTCTAGATAAGCTCTTACATGTGTCCTAAAATCATTTGGTAAGGATTGCACTTTATCAGCAAGACTTTGTACAACAGAAATATATGAGAAACCCAAGCTCTCTTGACTCTACGAGGATGTTATAACGTCCCAGGTGAAGACGAACAGATGCAACTTCCATCAGATGTTATCCTGATGAAGAAGATTATATCTCCAAAAGTCATGTCAGAAGTGGGATTCAAACCCACATCTCCAGGGGAGACTGCGGCCTAAACACAGCACCTTAGACCACTCGGCCATTCAGACAGTGAAGAGTCCTAAGAAATGTATAAAAGTCACCCAGAAATTTCTGCGTCCATGCAAGCTTGAAATAATTTCAACCTTCAAACATAAGGTGCAACTTTTTGCACAGGACAATAAACACAGTAGATCACATATGAAAGCATTTCATTTCACAGGTGTACTGTTTTTATGCTTTTAGAATAACTTATACCTCTCACCAGCTATTTAGGGTTCTGCATCCCACTCACAAAATTACCTTGCCTGCGACCTCTCTCTCTATACACAAACAACTACTGCTCAGGAAGTAGGAAGGCAGAAGGTGGGGCAGTTTATGCAAATTTATGCTGTCAATGTGCCTTGCAGATTCATGCAGAATTTCTAGATCCTTGCTGGAAACAAGAGAGCAGGCCTTGTTTCAGATCAACTGTCCCTAGCAAGGAACGTCTGAGCACATCCATTCTTTTGCTCTCTAGCCCCTGGCTTGGGACTCACCCTCACTGGCTGAGGAGTGAAGTTCTGCATAACAACGTCCCATAGAAGGTATGTTTGTGATTGGTTTGAGATGGGTGGGAGGTCAAAAGCAGGGAAAAGCAAGTCACCTTCACTTCTAGTCTCCTCTTCTTTGCCTACCTGCCGTTCACTCACTCTGTCTTTGTTTCATTCTCTCCTTCCTCAACACCCCATCTCACTCACTCGCTCTATCATTCGTGCTCTTTCCCCTTGCTCTTCATTTCATAGTGGAAACATCTCTTGAATGGAGCATTAGAAAATGAGGTTACATAAAATTAAAAATCTACTTATTGGAAACCAAAAATATCACAAGACTGAATGTAAGCCATTTCTCCAATAAAAGGGATTTTTTAGGCACCCCCCCCAAAAAACACATAAAACACCACTAGTGCTAGAAGAATATTATACGAGCTTGAAGACAGAATTGGGCAAATTCATTTGCAGTTGAAACTGAAGTTTGGTACTTATTCAGATATTATATGCACTGTCAATTTTTAGCTGAGATTCTGAAGGAACGCAGAGACAAAATGGATTTAAAGTTTTGTCAGAAGTGGGATTCGAACCCACGCCTGCAGGAGAGACTGCAGCCTTAACACAGCGCCTTATACCACTCGCCATCCTGACCACATGTTGCTTGTTCCTCTACATAGTGAGAAAGATAGTGTGAACAAAAAACAACACACATCTTAGGCCATGAGTGGCTATAGCAAGAAAAAAACTCACTGCACTTTTCCAAAAGACAACCATATAAGCCCATGTGAGGGAAATGATCTGATTTTCTCTCTCAAGAATAAAGATTGAACACAGGTTTGTCAGTAGTGGGATTTGTACCCACGCCTCCAGAAGAGACTGCGACCTGAACGCAGTGCCTTAGACCACTGGGCCATCCTGACTTGCATTTGCTGCACCTTCCACAAGCCAGACAGCCATGCAAGTTTGGTACCGAAAAGGCATGCCCTCAAGTTATTTATCCCATTATAAGCATTTCCAACAGATCTTTGAACAATCCATACAGAGCAGTACCTATGAAGAACTCTTTAGACCTTTAAAGCGTACAAAGAGAAAGTGCTATTCACCAGCCACTTGAACGGCCCAAAGCTGCTTTGAAATTGAGTCAACAGCCACATCTTGGCTGACTAAAGCAAATTCAACAAGGGATCTCAATGTCACAACATAGGGTGGAATACGCAAATCTAAGCAGCCCCTGATCACAGCCCTGAGGAAATTGCTGTAAGTGTGCTGGAGTCCAGCTGTCTACCAGGTGCTTGGCATTCTTCCAAATTTGCATGGCCTGGCTGGCCAGGGAATACAAGAGCATGACTCTTCTAGATGAGCTCTTACATGGGTCATAAACTCATTTGGTAAGGATTGCACTTTATCAGCAAGACTTTGTACAACGGAAATATATGAGAAACCCAAGCTCTCTTGACTCTACGAGGATGTTATAACGTCCCAGGTGAAGACGAACAGATGCAACTTCCATCAGATGTTATCCTGATGAAGAAGATTATATCTCCAAAAGTCATGTCAGAAGTGGGATTTGAACCCACGCCTCCAGAGGAGACTGAGGCCTAAACACAGCACCTTAGACCACTCGGCCATCCTGACAATGAAGAGTCCTAAGAAATGTATAAAAGTCACTCAGAAATTTCAGCGTCCATGCAAGCTTGAAATAATTTCAAACTTCAAACACAAGGTGCAACTTTTTGCACAGGACAATAAACACAGAAGATCACATATGAAAGCATTTCATTTCACAGGTGTACTGTTTTTATGCTTTTAGAATAACTTATACCTCTCACCAGCTATTTAGGGTTCTGTATGCTACTCACAAAATTACCTTGCCTGCGACCTCTCTCTCTATACACAAACAACTACTGCGCAGGAAGTAGGAAGGCAGAAGGTGGGGCAGTTTATGCAAATTTATGCTGTCAATGTGCCTTGCAGATTCATGCAGAATTTCTAGATCCTTGCTGGAAACAAGAGAGCAGGCCTTATTTCAGATCAACTGTCCCTAGCAAGGAACGTCTGAGCACATCCATTCTTTTGCTCTCTAGCCCCTGGCTTGGGACTCACCCTCACTGGCTGAGGAGTGAAGTTCTGCATACCAACGTTGCATAGAAGGTATGTTTGTGATTGGTTTGAGATGGGTGGGAGGTCAAAAGCAGGGAAAAGCAAGTCACCTTCACTTCTAGTCTCCTCTTCTATGCCTACCTGCCGTTCACTCACTCCGTCTTTGTTTCATTCTCTCCTTCCTCAACACCCCATCTCACTCACTCGCTCTATCATTCGTGCTCTTTCCCCTTGCTCTTCATTTCATAGTGGAAACATCTCTTGAATGGAGCATTAGAAAATGAGGTTACATAAAATTAAAAATCTACTTATTGGAAACCAAAAATATCACAAGACTGAATGTAAGCCATTTCTTCAATAAAAGGGATTTTTTAGGAACCCCCCCCCCAAAAAACACATAAAACACCACTAGTGCTAGAAGAATATTATATGAGCTTGAAGACACAATTGGGCAAATTCATTTGCAGTTGAAACTGAAGTTTGGTACTTATTCAGATATTATATGCACTGTCAATTTTTAGCTGAGATTCTGAAGGAACGCAGAGACAAAATGGACTTAAAGTTTTGTCAGAAGTGGGATTCTAACCCACGCCTCCAGGAGAGACTGCGGCCTTAACGCAGCGCCTTAGACCACTCTGCCATCCTGACCACATGTTGCTTGTCCATCTACATAGTGAGAAAGATATTGTGAACAAAAAACAACACACATCTTAGGCCATGAGTGGCTATAGCAAGAAAAAAACTCACTGCACTTTTTCAAAAGACACCCATATAAGCCCATGTGAGGGAAATGATCTGATTTTCTCCCTCAAGAAAAAAGAAGGTTAAACACCGGTTTGTCAGAAGTGGGATTTGAACCCACGCCTCCAGAAGAAACTACGACCTGAACGCAGTGCCTTAGACCACTCGGCCTTCCTGACTTGCATTTGTAGCACCGTCCACAAGCCAGACAGCCATGCAAGTTTGGTACCGAAAAGGCATGCCCTCAATTTATTTATCCCAATATAAGCATTTCCAACAGATCTTTGAACAATCCATACAGAGCAGTACCTATGAAGAACTCTTTAGACCTTTAAAGCGTACAAAGAGAAAGTGCTATTCACCAGCCACTTGAACGGCCCAAAGCTGCTTTGAAATTGAGTCAACAGCCACATCTTGGCTGACTAAAGCAAATTCAACAAGGGATCTCAATGTCACAACATAGGGTGGAATACGCAAATCTAAGCAGCCCCTGATCACAGCCCTGAGGAAATTGCTGTAAGTGTGCTGGAGTCCAGCTGTCTACCAGGTGCTTGGCATTCTTCCAAATTTGCATGGCCTGGCTGGCCAGGGAATACAAGAGCATACTCTTCTAGATAAGCTCTTACATGTGTCCTAAAATCATTTGGTAAGGATTGCACTTTATCAGCAAGACTTTGTACAACAGAAATATATGAGAAACCCAAGCTCTCTTGACTCTACGAGGATGTTATAACGTCCCAGGTGAAGACGAAGAGATGCAACTTCCATCAGATGTTATCCTGATGAAGAAGATTATATCTCCAAAAGTCATGTCAGAAGTGGGATTCAAACCCACGCCTCCAGAGGAGACTGCGGCCTAAACACAGCACCTTAGACCACTCGGCCAATCAGACAGTGAAAAGTCCTAAGAAATGTATAAAAGTCACCCAGAAATTTCTGCGTCCATGCAAGCTTGAAATAATTTCAACCTTCAAACATAAGGTGCAACTTTTTGCACAGGACAATAAACACAGTAGATCACATATGAAAGCATTTCATTTCACAGGTGTACTGTTTTTATGCTTTTAGAATAACTTATACCTCTCACCAGCTATTTAGGGTTCTGCATCCCACTCACAAAATTACCTTGCCTGCGACCTCTCTCTCTATACACAAACAACTACTGCTCAGGAAGTAGGAAGGCAGAAGGTGGGGCAGTTTATGCAAATTTATGCTGTCAATGTGCCTTGCAGATTCATGCAGAATTTCTAGATCCTTGCTGGAAACAAGAGAGCAGGCCTTGTTTCAGATCAACTGTCCCTAGCAAGGAACGTCTGAGCACATCCATTCTTTTGCTCTCTAGCCCCTGGCTTGGGACTCACCCTCACTGGCTGAGGAGTGAAGTTCTGCATAACAACGTTGCATAGAAGGTATGTTTGTGATTGGTTTGAGATGGGTGGGAGGTCAAAAGCAGGGAAAAGCAAGTCACCTTCACTTCTAGTCTCCTCTTCTTTGCCTACCTGCCGTTCACTCACTCTGTCTTTGTTTCATTCTCTCCTTCCTCAACACCCCATCTCACTCACTCGCTCTATCATTCGTGCTCTTTCCCCTTGCTCTTCATTTCATAGTGGAAACATCTATTGAATGGAGCATTAGAAAATGAGGTTACATAAAATTAAAAATCTACTTATTGGAAACCAAAAATATCATAAGACTGAATGTAAGCCATTTCTCCAATAAAAGGGATTTTTTAGGCACCCCCCCCAAAAAACACATAAAACACCACTAGTGCTAGAAGAATATTATACGAGCTTGAAGACAGAATTGGGCAAATTCATTTGCAGTTGAAACTGAAGTTTGGTACTTATTCAGATATTATATGCACTGTCAATTTTTAGCTGAGATTCTGAAGGAACGCAGAGACAAAATGGATTTTAAGTTTTGTCAGAAGTGGGACTCGAACCCACGCCTGCAGGAGAGACTGCAGCCTTAACACAGCGCCTTATACCACTCGGCCATCCTGACCACATGTTGCTTGTCCCTCTACATAGTGAGAAAGATAGTGTGAACAAAAAACAACACACATCTTAGGCCATGAGTGGCTATAGCAAGAAAAAAACTCACTGCACTTTTCCAAAAGACAACCATATAAGCCCATGTGAGGGAAATGATCTGATTTTCTCTCTCAAGAATAAAGATTGAACACAGGTTTGTCAGTAGTGGGATTTGTACCCACGCCTCCAGAAGAGACTGCGACCTGAACGCAGCGCCTTAGACCACTGGGCCATCCTGACTTGCATTTGCCGCACCTTCCACAAGCCAGACAGCCATGCAAGTTTGGTACCGAAAAGGCATGCCCTCAAGTTATTTATCCCATTATAAGCATTTCCAACAGATCTTTGAACAATCCATACAGAGCAGTACCTATGAAGAACTCTTTAGACCTTTAAAGCGTACAAAGAGAAAGTGCTATTCACCAGCCACTTGAACGGCCCAAAGCTGCTTTGAAATTGAGTCAACAGCCACATCTTGGCTGACTAAAGCAAATTCAACAAGGGATCTCAATGTCACAACATAGGGTGGAATACGCAAATCTAAGCAGCCCCTGATCACAGCCCTGAGGAAATTGCTGTAAGTGTGCTGGAGTCCAGCTGTCTACCAGGTGCTTGGCATTCTTCCAAATTTGCATGGCCTGGCTGGCCAGGGAATACAAGAGCATGACTCTTCTAGATGAGCTCTTACATGGGTCATAAACTCATTTGGTAAGGATTGCACTTTATCAGCAAGACTTTGTACAACGGAAATATATGAGAAACCCAAGCTCTCTTGACTCTACGAGGATGTTATAACGTCCCAGGTGAAGACGAACAGATGCAACTTCCATCAGATGTTATCCTGATGAAGAAGATTATATCTCCAAAAGTCATGTCTGAAGTGGGATTTGAACCCACGCCTCCAGAGGAGACTGAGGCCTAAACACAGCACCTTAGACCACTCGGCCATCCTGACAATGAAGAGTCCTAAGAAATGTATAAAAGTCACTCAGAAATTTCAGCGTCCATGCAAGCTTGAAATAATTTCAAACTTCAAACACAAGGTGCAACTTTTTGCACAGGACAATAAACACAGAAGATCACATATGAAAGCATTTCATTTCACAGGTGTACTGTTTTTATGCTTTTAGAATAACTTATACCTCTCACCAGCTATTTAGGGTTCTGTATGCTACTCACAAAATTACCTTGCCTGCGACCTCTCTCTCTATACACAAACAACTACTGCGCAGGAAGTAGGAAGGCAGGAGGTGGGGCAGTTTATGCAAATTTATGCTGTCAATGTGCCTTGCAGATTCATGCAGAATTTCTAGATCCTTGCTGGAAACAAGAGAGCAGGCCTTGTTTCAGATCAACTGTCCCTAGCAAGGAACGTCTGAGCACATCCATTCTTTTGCTCTCTAGCCCCTGGCTTGGGACTCACCCTCACTGGCTGAGGAGTGAAGTTCTGCATACCAACGTTGCATAGAAGGTATGTTTGTGATTGGTTTGAGATGGGTGGGAGGTCAAGAGCAGGGAAAAGCAAGTCACCTTCACTTCTAGTCTCCTCTTCTAGTCTCCTCTTCTATGCCTACCTGCCGTTCACTCACTCTGTCTTTGTTTCATTCTCTCCTTCCTCAACACCCCATCTCACTCACTCGCTCTATCATTCGTGCTCTTTCCCCTTGCTCTTCATTTCATAGTGGAAACATCTCTTGAATGGAGCATTAGAAAATGAGGTTACATAAAATTAAAAATCTACTTATTGGAAACCAAAAATATCACAAGACTGAATGTAAGCCATTTCTTCAATAAAAGGGATTTTTTTAGGCACCCCCCCAAAAAACACATAAAACACCACTAGTGCTAGAAGAATATTATACGAGCTTGAAGACAGAATTGGGCAAATTCATTTGCAGTTGAAACTGAAGTTTGGTACTTATTCAGATATTATATGCACTGCCAATTTTTAGCTGAGATTCTGAAGGAACGCAGAGACAAAATGGACTTAAAGTTTTGTCAGAAGTGGGATTCGAACCCACACCTCTAGGAGAGACTGCAGCCTTAACGCAGCGCCTTTGACCACTCGGCCATCCTGACCACATGTTGCTTGTTCATCTACATAGTGAGAAAGATAGTGCGAACAAAAAAAACACACATCTTAGGCCATGAGTGGCTATAGCAAGAAAAAAAACTCACTGCACTTTTCCAAAAAGACAACCATATAAGCCCATGTGAGGGAAATGATCTGATTTTCTCCCTCAAGAAAAAAGATTGAACACAGGTTTGTCAGAAGTGGGATTTGAACCCACGCCTCCAGAAGAGACTGCGACCTGAACGCAGCGCCTTAGACCACTCGGCCATCCTGACTTGCATTTGCAGCACCTTCCACAAGCCAGACAGCCATGCAAGTGGGGTACCGAAAAGGCACGCCCTCAATTTATTTATCCCATTATAAGCATTTCCAATGGATCTTTGAACAATCCATTCAGAGCAGTACCTATGAAGAACTCTTTAGACCTTTAAAGCGTACAAAGAGAAAGTGCTATTCACCAGCCACTTGAACGGCCCAAAGCTGCTTTGAAATTGAGTCAACAGCCACATCTTGGCTGACTAAAGCAAATTCAACAAGGGATCTCAATGTCACAACATAGGGTGGAATACGCAAATCTAAGCAGCCCCTGATCACAGCCCTGAGGAAATTGCTGTAAGTGTGCTGGAGTCCAGCTGTCTACCAGGTGCTTGGCATTCTTCCAAATTTGCATGGCCTGTCTGGCCAGGGAATACAAGAGAATGACTCTTCTAGATGAGCTCTTACATGGGTCATAAGCTCATTTGGTAAGGATTGCACTTTATCAGCAAGACTTTGTACAACAGAAATATATGAGAAACCCAAGCTCTCTTGACTAGACGAGGACGGAATAACGTCCTAGGTGAAGATGAACAGATGCAACTTCCATCAGATGTTATCCTGATGAAGAAGATTATATCTCCAAAAGTCATGTCAGAAGTGGGATTCGAACCCACGCCTCCAGAGGAGACTGCGGCCTAAACACAGCGCCTTAGACCACTTGGCCATCCTGACAGTGAAGAGTCCTAAGAAATGTATAAAAGTCACTCAGAAATTTCTGCGTCCATGCATGCCCGAAATAATTTCAACCTTCAAACACAAGGTGCAACTTTTTGCACAGGACAATAAACACAGAAGATCACATATGAAAGCATTTCATTTCACAGGTGTACTGTTTTTATGCTTTTAGAATAACTTATACCTCTCACCAGCTATTTAGGGTTCTGTATCCTACTCACAAAATTACCTTGCCTGCGACCTCTCTCTCTATACACAAACAACTACTGCGCAGGAAGTAGGAAGGCAGAAGGTGGGGCAGTTTATGCAAATTCATGCTGTCAATGTGCCTTGCAGATTCATGCAGAATTTCTAGATCCTTGCTGGAAACAAGAGAGCAGGCCTTATTTCAGATCAACTGTCCCTAGCAAGGAACGTCTGAGCACATCCATTCTTTTGCTCTCTAGCCCCTGGCTTGGGACTCACCCTCACTGGCTGAGGAGTGAAGTTCTGCATACCAACGTTGCATAGAAGGTATGTTTGTGATTGGTTTGAGATGGGTGGGAGGTCAAAAGCAGGGAAAAGCAAGTCACCTTCACTTCTAGTCTCCTCTTCTATGCCTACCTGCCGTTCACTCACTCTGTCTTTGTTTCATTCTCTCCTTCCTCAACACCCCATCTCACTCACTCGCTCTATCATTCGTGCTCTTTCCCCTTGCTCTTCATTTCATAGTGGAAACATCTCTTGAATGGAGCATTAGAAAATGAGGTTACATAAAATTAAAAATCTACTTATTGGAAACCAAAAATATCACAAGACTGAATGTAAGCCATTTCTTCAATAAAAGGGATTTTTTAGGAACCCCCCCCAAAAAACACATAAAACACCACTAGTGCTAGAAGAATATTATATGAGCTTGAAGACACAATTGGGCAAATTCATTTGCAGTTGAAACTGAAGTTTGGTACTTATTCAGATATTATATGCACTGTCAATTTTTAGCTGAGATTCTGAAGGAACGCAGAGACAAAATGGACCTAAAGTTTTGTCAGAAGTGGGATTCTAACCCACGCCTCCAGGAGAGACTGCGGCCTTAATGCAGCGCCTTAGACCACTCTGCCATCCTGACCACATGTTGCTTGCCCATCTACATAGTGAGAAAGATATTGTGAACAAAAAACAACACACATCTTAGGCCATGAGTGGCTATAGCAAGAAAAAAACTCACTGCACTTTTTCAAAAGACACCCATATAAGCCCATGTGAGGGAAATGATCTGATTTTCTCCCTCAAGAAAAAAGAAGGTTAAACACCGGTTTGTCAGAAGTGGGATTTGAACCCACGCCTCCAGAAGAAACTACGACCTGAACGCAGTGCCTTAGATGTGTGTTGTTTTTTGTTCACGCTATCTTTCTCACTATGTAGATGGACAAGCAACTTTTGGTCAGCATGGCCGAGTGGTCTAAGGTGCTGCGTTAAGGCTGCAGTCTCTCCTGGAGGCGTGGGTTCGAATCCCACTTCTGACATAACTTGAAGTCCATTTTGTCTCTGCGTTCCTTCAGAATCTCAGCTAAAAATTGACAGTGCATATAATATCTGAATAAGTACCAAACTTGTTTCAACTGCAAATGAATTTTCCCAATTCTGTCTTCAAGCTCGTATAATATTCTTCTAGCACTAGTGGTGTTTTATGTGTTTTTTGGGGGGTGCCTAAAAAATCCCTTTTATTGAAGAAATGGCTTACATTCAGTCTTGCGATATTTTTGGTTTCCAATAAGTAGATTTTTAATTTTATGTAACCTCATTTTCTAATGCTTCATTCAAGAGATGTTTCCACTATGAAATGAAGAGCGAGGGGAAAGAGCACAAATGATAGAGCCAGTGAGTGAGATGGGGTGTTGAGGACGGAGAGAATGAAACAAAGACAGAGTGAGTGAACGGCAGGTAGGCATAGAAGAGGAGACTAGAAGAGGAGACTAGAAGTGAAGGTGACTTGCTTTTCCCTGCTCTTGACCTCCCACCCATTTCAAACCAATCACAAACATACCTTCTATGCAACGCTGGTACGCAGAACTTCACTCCTCAGCCAGTGAGGGTGAGTCCCAAGCCAGGGGCTAGAAAGCAAAAGAATGGATGTGCTCAGACGTTCCTTGCTAGGGACAGTTGATCTGAAACAAGGCCTGCTCTCTTGTTTCCAGCAAGGATCTAGAAATTCTGCATGAATCTGCAAGGCACATTGACAGCATAAATTTGCATAAACTGCCCCACCTTCTGCCTTCCTACTTCCTGCGCAGTAGTAGTTTGTGTATAGAGAGAGAGGTCGCAGGCAAGCTAATTTTGTGAGTAGGATACAGAACCCTAAATAGCTGGTGAGAGGTATAAGTTATTCTAAAAGCATAAAAACAGTACACCTGAAATGAAATGCTTTCATATGTGATCTTCTGTGTTTATTGTCCTGTGCAAAAAGTTGCACCTTGTGTTTGAAGTTTGAAATTATTTCAAGCTTGCATGGTCGCAGAAATTTCTGAGTGACTTTTATACATTTCTTAGGACTCTTCACTGTCAGGATGGCCGAGTGGTCTAAGCCGCTGTGTTTAGTCCGTAATCTCCTCTGAAGGCGTTGGTTCGAATCCCACTTCTAACATGACTTTTGGAGATATAATCTTCTTCATCAGGATAACATCTGATGGAAGTTGCATCTGTTCGTCTTCACCTGGGACGTTATTCCGTCCTCGTAGAGTCAAGAGAGCTTGGGTTTCTCATATATTTCTGTTGTACAAAGTCTTGCTGATAAAGTGCAATCCTTCCCAAATGAGCTTAGGACCCATGTAAGAGCTCATCTAGAAGAGTCATGCTCTTGTATTCCCTGGCCAGCCAGGCCATGCAAATTTGGAAGAATGCCAAGCACCTGGTAGACAGCTGGACTCCAGCACACTTACAGCAATTTCCTCAGGGCTGTGATCAGGGGCTGCTTAGATTTGCGTATTCCACCCTATGTTGTGACATTGAGATCCCTTGTTGAATTTGCTTTAGTCAGCCAAGATGTGGCTGTTGACTCAATTTCAAAGCAGCTTTGGGCCGTTCAAGTGGCTGGTGAATAGCACTTTCTCTTTGTACGCTTTAAAGGTCTAAAGAGTTCTTCATAGGTACCGCTCTGTATGGATTGTTCAAAGATCTGTTGGAAATGCTTATAATGGGATAAATAAATTGAGGGCATGCCTTTTCGGTGCCAAACTTGCATGGCTGTCTGGCATGTGGAAGGTGCTGCAAATGCAAGTCAGGATGGCCGAGTGGTCTAAGGCGCTGCGTTTAGGTCGCAGCCTCTTCTGGAGGCGTGGTTTCAAATCCCACTTCTGACAAACCTATGTTTAACCTTCTTTTTTTCTTGAGGGAGAAAATCATATCATTTCCCTCACATGGGCTTATATGGTTGTCTTTTTGGAAAAGTGCAGTGAGTTTTTTTTCTTGCTATAGCCACTCATGGCCTAAGATGTGTGTTTTTTTTGTTCGCACTATCTTTCTCACTATGTAGATGAACAAGCAACATGTGGTCAGGATGGCCGAGTGGTCTATGGCGCTGCATTAAGGCCGCAGTCTCTCCTAGAGGCGTGGGTTTGAATCCCACTTCTGACAAAACTTTAAGTCCATTTTGTCTCTGCGTTCCTTCAGAATCTCAGCTAAAAATTGACAGTGCATATAATATCTGAATAAGTACCAAACTTCAGTTTCAACTGCAAATGAATTTGCCCAATTCTGTCTTCAAGCTCGTATAATATTCTTCTAGAACTAGTGGTGTTTTATATGTTTTTTGGGGGGTGCCTAAAAAATCCCTTTTATTGAAGAAATGGCTTACATTCAGTCTTGTGATATTTTTGGTTTCCAATAAGTAGATTTTAAATTTTATGTAACCTCATTTTCTAATGCTCCATTCAAGAGATGTTTCCACTATGAAATGAAGAGCGAGGGGAAAGAGCACAAATGATAGAGCGAGTGAGTGAGATGGGGTGTTGAGGAAGGAGAGAATGAAACAAAGACAGAGTGAGTGAACGGCAGGTAGGCATAGAAGAGGAGACTAGAAGAGGAGACTAGAAGTGAAGGTGACTTGCTTTTCCCTGCTCATGACCTCCCACCCATCTCAAACCAATCACAAACATGCCTTCTATGCAACGTTGGTACGCAGAACTTCACTCCTCAGCCAGTGAGGGTGAGTCCCAAGCCAGGGGCTAGAAAGCAAAAGAATGGATGTGCTCAGACGTTCCTTGCTAGGGACAGTTGATCTGAAACAAGGCCTGCTCTCTTGTTTCCAGCAAGGATCTAGAAATTCAGCATGAATCTGCAAGGCACATTGACAGCATAAATTTGCATAAACTGCCCCACCTTCTGCCTTCCTACTTCCTGCGCAGTAGTTGTTTGTGTATAGAGAGAGAGGTCGCAGGCAAGGTAATTTTGTGAGTAGGATACAGAACCCTAAATAGCTGGTGAGAGGTATAAGTTATTCTAAAAGCATAAAAACAGTACACCTGTGAAATGAAATGCTTTCATATGTGATCTTCTGTGTTTATTGTCCTGTGCAAAAAGTTGCACCTTGTGTTTGAAGTTTGAAATTATTTCAAGCTTGCATGGACGCAGAAATTTCTGAGTGACTTTTATACATTTCTTAGGACTCTTCACTGTCAGGATGGCCGAGTGGTCTAAGGTGCAGTGTCTAGTCTGCAATCTCCTCTGGAGGCGTGGGTTCGAATCCCACTTCTGACATGACTTTTGGAGATATAATCTTCTTCATCAGGATAACATCTGATGGAAGTTGCATCTGTTCGTCTTCACCTGGGACGTTATTCCGTCCTCGTAGAGTCAAGAGAGCTTGGGTTTCTCATATATTTCTGTTGTACAAAGTCTTGCTGATAAAGTGCAATCCTTACCAAATGAGCTTAGGACCCATGTAAGAGCTCATCTAGAAGAGTCATGCTCTTGTATTCCCCGGCCAGCCAGGCCATGCAAATTTGGAAGAATGCCAAGCACCTGGTAGACAGCTGGACTCCAGCACACTTACAGCAATTTCCTCAGGGCTGTGATCAGGGGCTGCTTAGATTTGCGTATTCCACCCTATGTTGTGACATTGAGATCCCTTGTTGAATTTGCTTTAGTCAGCCAAGATGTGGCTGTTGACTCAATTTCAAAGCAGCTTTGGGCCGTTCAAGTGGCTGGTGAATAGCACTTTCTCTTTGTACGCATTAAAGGTCTAAAGAGTTCTTCATAGGTACTGCTCTGTATGGATTGTTCAAAGATCTGTTGGAAATGCTTATAATGGGATAAATAAATTGAGGGCATGCCTTTTCGGTACCAAACTTGCATGGCTGTCTGGCTTGTGGAAGGTGCTGCAAATGCAAGTCAGGATGGCCGAGTGGTCTAAGGCGCTGCGTTCAGGTCGCAGTCTCCTCTGGAGGCGTGGGTTCAAATCCCACTTCTGACAAACCTGTGTTTAATCTTTTTTCTTGAGGGAGAAAATCAGATCATTTCCCTCACATGGGCTTATATGGTTGTCTTTTTGGAAAAGTGCAGTGAGTTTTTTTCTTGCTATAGCCACTCATGGCCTAAGATGTGTGTTGTTTTTTGTTCACACTATCTTTCTCACTATGTAGAATGACAAGCAACATTTGGTCAGCATGGCAGAGTGGTCTAAGGTGCTGCGTTAAGGCTGGAGGCGTGGGTTCAAATCCCACTTCTGACAAAACTTTAAGTCCATTTTGTCTCTGCGTTCCTTCAGAATCTCAGCTAAAAATTGACAGTGCATATAATATCTGAATAAGTACCAAACTTGTTTCAACTGCAAATGAATTTGCCCAATTCTGTCTTCAAGCTCGTATAATATTCTTCTAGAACTAGTGGTGTTTTATATGTTTTTTGGGGGGTGCCTAAAAAATCCCTTTTATTGAAGAAATGGCTTACATTCAGTCTTGTGATATTTTTGGTTTCCAATAAGTAGATTTTTAATTTTATGTAACCTCATTTTCTAATGCTCCATTCAAGAGATGTTTCCACTATGAAATGAAGAGCAAGGGGCAAGAGCACGAATGATAGAGCGGGTGAGTGAGATGGGGTGTTGAGGAAGGAGAGAATGAAACAAAGACAGAGTGAGTGAACGGCATGTAGGCATAAAAGAGGAGACTAGAAGTGAAGGTGACTTGCTTTTCCCTGATTTTGACCTCCCACCCATCTCAAACCAATCACAAACATACCTTCTATGCAACGTTGGTATGCAGAACTTCACTCCTCAGCCAGTGAGGGTGAGTCCCAAGCCAGGGGCTAGAGAGCAAAAGAATGGATGTGTTCAGACGTTCCTTGCTAGGGACAGTTGATCTGAAACAAGGCCTGCTCTCTTGTTTCCAGCAAGGATCTAGAAATTCTGCATGAATCTGCAAGGCACATTGACAGCATAAATTTGCATAAACTGCCCCACCTTCTGCCTTCCTACTTCCTGAGCAGTAGTTGTTTGTGTATAGAGAGAGAGTTCGCAGGCAAGGTAATTTTGTGAGTAGGATACAGAACCCTAAATAGCTGGTGAGAGGTATAAGTTATTCTAAAAGCATAAAAACAGTACATCTGTGAAATGAAATGCTTTCATATGTGATCTTCTATGTTTATTGTCCTGTGCAAAAAGTTGCACCTTGTGTTTGAAGGTTGAAATTATTTCAAGCTTGCATGGATGCAGAAATTTCTGAGTGACTTTTATACATTTCTTAGGACTCTTCACTGTCAGGATGGCCGAGTGGTCTAAGGTGCTGTGTTTAGGCCGCAGTCTCCTCTGGAGGCGTGGGTTCGAATCCCACTTCTGACATGACTTTTGGAGATATAATCTTCTTCATCAGGATAACATCTGATGGAAGTTGCATCTGTTCGTCTTCACCTGGGACGTTATTCCGTCCTCGTAGAGTCAAGAGAGCTTGGGTTTCTCATATATTTCTGTTGTACAAAGTCTTTCTGATAAAGTGCAATCCTTACCAAATGATTTTAGGACCCATGTACGAGCTCATCTAGAAGAGTCATGCTCTTGTATTCCCTGGCCAGCCAGGCCATGCAAATTTGGAAGAATGCCAAGCACCTGGTAGACAGCTGGACTCCAGCACACTTCCAGCAATTTCCTCAGGGCTGTGATCAGGGGCTGCTTAGATTTGCGTATTCCACCCTATGTTGTGACATTGAGATCCCTTCTTGAATTTGCTTTAGTCAGCCAAGATGTGGCTGTTGACTCAATTTCAAAGCAGCTTTGGGCCGTTCAAGTGGCTGGTGAATAGCACTTTCTCTTTGTACACATTAAAGGTCTAAAGAGTTCTTCATAGGTACTGCTCTGTATGGATTGTTCAAAGATCTGTTGGAAATGCTTATAATGGGATAAATAAATTGAGGGCATGCCTTTTTCGGTACCCCACTTGCATGGCTGTCTGGCTTGTGGAAGGTGCTGCAAAAGAAAGTTAGGATGGCCGAGTGGTCTAAGGCGCTGCGTTCAGGTCGAGACTCTTCTGGAGGCGTGGGTTCAAATCCCACTTCTGACAAACCTGTGTTTAATCTTTTTTCTTGAGGGAGAAAATCAGATCATTTCCCTCACATGGGCTTATATGGTTGTCTTTTTGGAAAAGTGCAGGGAGTTTTTTTTCTTGCTATAGCCACTCATGGCCTAAGATGTGTGTTTTTTTTGTTCGCACTATCTTTCTCACTATGTAGATGAACAAGCAACATGTGGTCAGGATGGCCGAGTGGTCTAAGGCGCTGCGTTAAGGCCGCAGTCTCTCCTAGAGGTGTGGGTTCGAATCCCACTTCTGACAAAACTTTAAGTCCATTTTGTCTCTGCGTTCCTTCAGAATCTCAGCTAAAAATTGGCAGTGCATATAATATCTGAATAAGTACCAAACTTCAGTTTCAACTGCAAATGAATTTGCCCAATTCTGTCTTCAAGCTCGTATAATATTCTTCTAGCACTAGTGGTGTTTTATGTGTTTTTTGGGGGGTGCCTAAAAAATCCCTTTTATTGAAGAAATGGCTTACATTCAGTCTTGCGATATTTTTGGTTTCCAATAAGTAGATTTTTAATTTTATGTAACCTCATTTTCTAATGCTTCATTCAAGAGATGTTTCCACTATGAAATGAAGAGCGAGGGGAAAGAGCACAAATGATAGAGCGAGTGAGTGAGATGGGGTGTTGAGGAAGGAGAGAATGAAACAAAGACAGAGTGAGTGAACGGCGGGTAGGCATAGAAGAGGAGACTAGAAGTGAAGGTGACTTGCTTTTCCCTGCTCTTGACCTCCCACCCATCTCAAACCAATCACAAACATACCTTCCATGCAACATTGGTACGCAGAACTTCACTCCTCAGCCAGTGAGGATGAGTCCCAAGCCAGGGGCTAGAAAGCAAAAGAATGGATGTGCTCAGACGATCCTTGCTAGGGACAATTGATCTGAAACAAGGCCTGCTCTCTTGTTTTCAGCAAGGATCTAGAAATTCTGCATGAATCTGCAAGGCACATTGACAGCATAAATTTGCATAAACTGCCCCACCTTCTGCCTTCCTACTTCCTGCGCAGTAGTAGTTTGTGTATAGAGAGAGAGGTCGCAGGCAAGGTAATTTTGTGAGTAGGATACAGAACCCTAAATAGCTGGTGAGAGGTATAAGTTATTCTAAAAGCATAAAAACAGTACACCTGTGAAATGAAATGCTTTCATATGTGATCTTCTGTGTTTATTGTCCTGTGCAAAAAGTTGCACCTTGTGTTTGAAGTTTGAAATTATTTCAAGCTTGCATGGACGCAGACATTTATGAGTGACTTTTATACATTTCTTAGGACTCTTCACTGTCAGGATGGCCGAGTGGTCTAAGGTGCTGTGTCTAGTCTGCAATCTCCTCTGGAGACGTGGGTTCGAATCCCACTCTGACATGACTTTTGGAGATATAATCTTCTTCATCAGGATAACATCTGATGGAAGTTGCATCTGTTCGTCTTCACCTGGGACGGTATTCCGTCCTCGTAGAGTCAAGAGAGCTTGGGTTTCTCATATATTTCTGTTGTACAAAGTCTTGCTGATAAAGTGCAATCCTTACCAAATGATTTTAGGACCCATGTAAGAGATCATCTAGAAGAGTCATGCTCTTGTATTCCCTGGCCAGCCAGGCCATGCAAATTTGGAAGAATGCCAAGCACCTGGTAGACAGCTGGACTCCAGCACACTTACAGCAATTTCCTCAGGGCTGTGATCAGGGGCTGCTTAGATTTGCATATTCCACCCTATGTTGTGACATTGAGATCCCTTGTTGAATTTGCTTTAGTCAGCCAAGATGTGGCTGTTGACTCAATTTCAAAGCAGCTTTGGGCCGTTCAAGTGGCTGGTGAATAGCACTTTCTCTTTGTACGCATTAAAGGTCTAAAGAGTTCTTCATAGGTACTGCTCTGTATGGATTGTTCAAAGATCCTTTGGAAATGCTTATAATGGGATAAATAAATTGAGGGCATGCCTTTTCGGTACCAAACTTGCATGGCTGTCTGGCTTGTGGAAGGTGCGGCAAATGCAAGTCAGGATGGCCGAGTGGTCTAAGGCGCTGCGTTCAGGTCGCAGTCTCCTCTGGAGGCTTGGGTTCAAATCCCACTTCTGACAAACCTGTGTTTAATCTTTTTTCTTGAGGGAGAAAATCAGATCATTTCCCTCACATGGGCTTATATGGTTGTCTTTTTGGAAAAGTGCAGTGAGTTTTTTTCTTGCTATAGCCACTCATGGCCTAAGATGTGTGTTGTTTTTTGTTCACACTATCTTTCTCACTATGTAGAATGACAAGCAACATTTGGTCAGCATGGCAGAGTGGTCTAAGGTGCTGCGTTAAGGCTGGAGGCGTGGGTTCAAATCCCACTTCTGACAAAACTTTAAGTCCATTTTGTCTCTGCGTTCCTTCAGAATCTCAGCTAAAAATTGACAGTGCATATAATATCTGAATAAGTACCAAACTTGTTTCAACTGCAAATGAATTTGCCCAATTCTGTCTTCAAGCTCGTATAATATTCTTCTAGAACTAGTGGTGTTTTATATGTTTTTTGGGGGGTGCCTAAAAAATCCCTTTTATTGAAGAAATGGCTTACATTCAGTCTTGTGATATTTTTGGTTTCCAATAAGTAGATTTTTAATTTTATGTAACCTCATTTTCTAATGCTCCATTCAAGAGATGTTTCCACTATGAAATGAAGAGCAAGGGGCAAGAGCACGAATGATAGAGCGGGTGAGTGAGATGGGGTGTTGAGGAAGGAGAGAATGAAACAAAGACAGAGTGAGTGAACGGCATGTAGGCATAAAAGAGGAGACTAGAAGTGAGGGTGACTTGCTTTTCCCTGATTTTGACCTCCCACCCATCTCAAACCAATCACAAACATACCTTCTATGCAACGTTGGTATGCAGAACTTCACTCCTCAGCCAGTGAGGGTGAGTCCCAAGCCAGGGGCTAGAGAGCAAAAGAATGGATGTGCTCAGACGTTCCTTGCTAGGGACAGTTGATCTGAAACAAGGCCTGCTCTCTTGTTTCCAGCAAGGATCTAGAAATTCTGCATGAATCTGCAAGGCACATTGACAGCATAAATTTGCATAAACTGCCCCACCTTCTGCCTTCCTACGTCCTGAGCAGTAGTTGTTTGTGTATAGAGAGAGAGGTCGCAGGCAAGGTAATTTTGTGAGTAGGATACAGAACCCTAAATAGCTGGTGAGAGGTATAAGTTATTCTAAAAGCATAAAAACAGTACATCTGTGAAATGAAATGCTTTCATATGTGATCTTCTATGTTTATTGTCCTGTGCAAAAAGTTGCACCTTGTGTTTGAAGGTTGAAATTATTTCAAGCTTGCATGGATGCAGAAATTTCTGAGTGACTTTTATACATTTCTTAGGACTCTTCACTGTCAGGATGGCCGTGTGGTCTAAGGCGCTGTGTTTAGGCCGCAGTCTCCTCTGGAGGCGTGGGTTCGAATCCCACTTCTGACATGACTTTTGGAGATATAATCTTCTTCATCAGGATAACATCTGATGGAAGTTGCATCTGTTCGTCTTCACCTGGGACGTTATTCCGTCCTCGTAGAGTCAAGAGAGCTTGGGTTTCTCATATATTTCTGTTGTACAAAGTCTTTCTGATAAAGTGCAATCCTTACCAAATGATTTTAGGACCCATGTACGAGCTCATCTAGAAGAGTCATGCTCTTGTATTCCCTGGCCAGCCAGGCCATGCAAATTTGGAAGAATGCCAAGCACCTGGTAGACAGCTGGACTCCAGCACACTTACAGCAATTTCCTCAGGGCTGTGATCAGGGGCTGCTTAGATTTGTGTATTCCACCCTATGTTGTGACATTGAGATCCCTTGTTGAATTTGCTTTAGTCAGCCAAGATGTGGCTGTTGACTCAATTTCAAAGCAGCTTTGGGCCGTTCAAGTGGCTGGTGAATAGCACTTTCTCTTTGTACACATTAAAGGTCTAAAGAGTTCTTCATAGGTACTGCTCTGTATGGATTGTTCAAAGATCTGTTGGAAATGCTTATAATGGGATAAATAAATTGAGGGCATGCCTTTTTCGGTACCCCACTTGCATGGCTGTCTGGCTTGTGGAAGGTGCTGCAAAAGAAAGTCAGGATGGCCGAGTGGTCTAAGGCGCTGCGTTCAGGTCGCAGACTCTTCTGGAGGCGTGGGTTCAAATCCCACTTCTGACAAACCTGTGTTTAAGTTTTTTTTCTTGAGGGAGAAAATCAGATCATTTCCCTCACATGGGCTTATATGGTTGTCTTTTTGGAAAAGTGCAGTGAGTTTTTTTTCTTGCTATAGCCACTCATGGCCTAAGATGTGTGTTTTTTTTGTTCGCACTATCTTTCTCACTATGTAGATGAACAAGCAACATGTGGTCAGGATGGCCGAGTGGTCTAAGGCGCTGCGTTAAGGCCGCAGTCTCTCCTAGAGGTGTGGGTTCGAATCCCACTTCTGACAAAACTTTAAGTCCATTTTGTCTCTGCGTTCCTTCAGAATCTCAGCAAAAAATTGGCAGTGCATATAATATCTGAATAAGTACCAAACTTCAGTTTCAACTGCAAATGAATTTGCCCAATTCTGTCTTCAAGCTCGTATAATATTCTTCTAGCACTAGTGGTGTTTTATGTGTTTTTTGGGGGGTGCCTAAAAAATCCCTTTTATTGAAGAAATGGCTTACATTCAGTCTTGCGATATTTTTGGTTTCCAATAAGTAGATTTTTAATTTTATGTAACCTCATTTTCTAATGCTTCATTCAAGAGATGTTTCCACTATGAAATGAAGAGCGAGGGGAAAGAGCACAAATGATAGAGCGAGTGAGTGAGATGGGGTGTTGAGGAAGGAGAGAATGAAACAAAGACAGAGTGAGTGAACGGCAGGTAGGCATAGAAGAGGAGACTAGAAGTGAAGGTGACTTGCTTTTCCCTGCTCTTGACCTCCCACCCATCTCAAACCAATCACAAACATACCTTCCATGCAACATTGGTACGCAGAACTTCACTCCTCAGCCAGTGAGGGTGAGTCCCAAGCCAGGGGCTAGAAAGCAAAAGAATGGATGTGCTCAGACGATCCTTGCTAGGGACAATTGATCTGAAACAAGGCCTGCTCTCTTGTTTTCAGCAAGGATCTAGAAATTCTGCATGAATCTGCAAGGCACATTGACAGCATAAATTTGCATAAACTGCCCCACCTTCTGCCTTCCTACTTCCTGCGCAGTAGTAGTTTGTGTATAGAGAGAGAGGTCGCAGGCAAGGTAATTTTGTGAGTAGGATACAGAACCCTAAATAGCTGGTGAGAGGTATAAGTTATTCTAAAAGCATAAAAACAGTACACCTGTGAAATGAAATGCTTTCATATGTGATCTTCTGTGTTTATTGTCCTGTGCAAAAAGTTGCACCTTGTGTTTGAAGTTTGAAATTATTTCAAGCTTGCATGGACGCAGACATTTCTGAGTGACTTTTATACATTTCTTAGGACTCTTCACTGTCAGGATGGCCGAGTGGTCTAAGGTGCTGTGTCTAGTCTGCAATCTCCTCTGGAGACGTGGGTTCGAATCCCACTCTGACATGACTTTTGGAGATATAATCTTCTTCATCAGGATAACATCTGATGGAAGTTGCATCTGTTCGTCTTCACCTGGGACGGTATTCCGTCCTCGTAGAGTCAAGAGAGCTTGGGTTTCTCATATATTTCTGTTGTACAAAGTCTTGCTGATAAAGTGCAATCCTTACCAAATGATTTTAGGACCCATGTAAGAGATCATCTAGAAGAGTCATGCTCTTGTATTCCCTGGCCAGCCAGGCCATGCAAATTTGGAAGAATGCCAAGCACCTGGTAGACAGCTGTACTCCAGCACACTTACAGCAATGTCCTCAGGGCTGTGATCAGGGGCTGCTTAGATTTGCGTATTCCACCCTATGTTGTGACATTGAGATCCCTTGTTGAATTTGCTTTAGTCAGCCAAGATGTGGCTGTTGACTCAATTTCAAAGCAGCTTTGGGCCGTTCAAGTGGCTGGTGAATAGCACTTTCTCTTTGTACGCTTTAAAGGTCTAAAGAGTTCTTCATAGGTACTGCTCTGTATGGATTGTTCAAAGATCTGTTGGAAATGCTTATAATAGGATAAATAAATTGAGGGCATGCCTTTTCGGTACCAAACTTGCATGGCTGTCTGGCTTGTGGAAGGTGCTGCAAATGCAAATCAGGATGGCCGAGTGGTCTAAGGCGCTGTGTTCAGGTCGCAGTCTCTTCTGGAGGCGTGGGTTCAAATCCCACTTCTGACAAACCTGTATTTAACCTTCTTTTTTCTTGAGGGAGAAAATCAGATCATTTTCCTCACATGGGCTTATATGGTTGTCTTTTTGGAAAAGTGCAGTGAGTTTTTTCTTGCTATAGCCACTCATGGCCTAAGATGTGTGTTGTTTTTTGTTCACACTATCTTTCTCACTATGTAGATGGACAAGCAACATTTGGTCAGCATGGCCGAGTGGTCTAAGGTGCTGCGTTAAGGCTGGAGGCGTAGGTTCGAATCCCACTTCTGACAAAACTTTAAGTCCATTTTGTCTCTGCGTTCCTTCAGAATCTCAGCTAAAAATTGACAGTGCATATAATATCTGAATAAGTACCAAACTTGTTTCAACTGCAAATGAATTTGCCCAATTCTGTCTTCAAGCTCGTATAATATTCTTCTAGCACTAGTGGTGTTTTATATGTTTTTTGGGGGGTGCCTAAAAAATCCCTTTTATTGAAGAAATGGCTTACATTCAGTCTTGTGATATATTTGGTTTCCAATAAGTAGATTTTTAATTTTATGTAACCTCATTTTCTAATGCTCCATTCAAGAGATGTTTCCACTATGAAATGAAGAGCAAGGGGCAAGAGCACGAATGATAGAGCGAGTGAGTGAGATGGGGTGTTGAGGAAGGAGAGAATGAAACAAAGACAGAGTGAGTGAACGGCATGTAGGCATAGAAGAGGAGACTAGAAGTGAAGGTGACTTGCTTTTCCCTGATTTTCACCTCCCACCCATCTCAAACCAATCACAAACATACCTTCTATGCAACGTTGGTATGCAGAACTTCACTCCTCAGCCAGTGAGGGTGAGTCCCAAGCCAGGGGCTAGAGAGCAAAAGAATGGATGTGCTCAGACGTTCCTTGCTAGGGACAGTTGACCTGAAACAAGGCCTGCTCTCTTGTTTCCAGCAAGGATCTAGAAATTCTGCATGAATCTGCAAGGCACATTGACAGCATAAATTTGCATAAACTGCCCCACCTTCTGCCTTCCTACTTCCTGAGCAGTAGTTGTTTGTGTATAGAGAGAGAGTTCGCAGGCAAGGTAATTTTGTGAGTAGGATACAGAACCCTAAATAGCTGGTGAGAGGTATAAGTTATTCTAAAAGCATAAAAACAGTACACCTGTGAAATGAAATGCTTTCATATGTGATCTTCTATGTTTATTGTCCTGTGCAAAAAGTTGCACCTTGTGTTTGAAGGTTGAAATTATTTCAAGCTTGCATGGATGCAGAAATTTCTGAGTGACTTTTATACATTTCTTTGGACTCTTCACTGTCAGGATGGCCGAGTGGTCTAAGGTGCTGTGTTTAGGCCGCAGTCTCCTCTGGAGGCGTGGGTTCGAAGCCCACTTCTGGCATGACTTTTGGAGATATAATCTTCTTCATCAGGATAACATCTGATGGAAGTTGCATCTGTTCGTCTTCACCTGGGACGTTATTCCGTCCTCGTAGAGTCAAGAGAGCTTGGGTTTCTCATATATTTCTGTTGTACAAAGTCTTGCTGATAAAGTGCAATCCTTACCAAATGATTTTAGGACCCATGTAAGAGCTCATCTAGAAGAGTCATGCTCTTGTATTCCCTGGCCAGCCAGGCCATGCAAATTTGGAAGAATGCCAAGCACCTGGTAGACAGCTGGACTCCAGCACACTTACAGCAATTTCCTCAGGGCTGTGATCAGGGGCTGCTTAGATTTGCGTATTCCACCCTATGTTGTGACATTGAGATCCCTTGTTGAATTTGCTTTAGTCAGCCAAGATGTGGCTGTTGACTCAATTTCAAAGCAGCTTTGGGCCGTTCAAGTGGCTGGTGAATAGCACTTTCTCTTTGTACGCATTAAAGGTCTAAAGAGTTCTTCATAGGTACTGCTCTGTATGGATTGTTCAAAGATCTGTTGGAAATGCTTATAATGGGATAAATAAATTGAGGGCATGCCTTTTCGGTACCCCACTTGCATGGCTGTCTGGCTTGTGGAAGGTGCTGCAAATGCAAGTCAGGATGGCCGAGTGGTCTAAGGCGCTGCGTTCAGGTCGCAGTCTCTTCTGGAGGCGTGGGTTCAAATCCCAATTCTGACAAACCTGTGTTTAATCTTTTTTCTTGAGGGAGAAAATCAGATCATTTCTCTCACATGGGCTTATATGGTTGTCTTTTTGGAAAAGTGCAGTGAGTTTTTTTCTTGCTATAGCCACTCATGGCCTAAGATGTGTGTTGTTTTTTGTTCACACTATCTTTCTCACTATGTAGATGGACAAGCAACATTTGGTCAGCATGGCCGAGTGGTCTAAGGTGCTGCGTTAAGGCTGGAGGCGTGGGTTCAAATCCCACTTCTGACAAAACTTTAAGTCCATTTTGTCTCTGCGTTCCTTCAGAATCTCAGCTAAAAATTAACAGTGCATATAATATCTGAATAAGTACCAAACTTGTTTCAACTGCAAATGAATTTGCCCAATTCTGTCTTCAAGCTCGTATAATATTCTTCTAGAACTAGTGGTGTTTTATATGTTTTTTGGGGGGTGCCTAAAAAATCCCTTTTATTGAAGAAATGGCTTACATTCAGTCTTGTGCTATTTTTGGTTTCCAATAAGTAGATTTTTAATTTCATGTAACCTCATTTTCTAATGCTCCATTCAAGAGATGTTTCCACTATGAAATGAAGAGCAAGGGGCAAGAGCACGAATGATAGAGCGGGTGAGTGAGATGGGGTGTTGAGGAAGGAGAGAATGAAACAAAGACAGAGTGAGTGAACGGCATGTAGGCATAGAAGAGGAGACTAGAAGTGAAGGTGACTTTCTTTTCCCTGATTTTGACCTCCCACCCATCTCAAACCAATCACAAACATACCTTCTATGCAACGTTGGTATGCAGAACTTCACTCCTCAGCCAGTGAGGGTGAGTCCCAAGCCAGGGGCTAGAGAGCAAAAGAATGGATGTGCTCAGACGTTCCTTGCTAGGGACAGTTGATCTGAAACAAGGCCTGCTCTCTTGTTTCCAGCAAGGATCTAGAAATTCTGCATGAATCTGCAAGGCACATTGACAGCATAAATTTGCATAAACTGCCCCACCTTCTGCCTTCCTACTTCCTGAGCAGTAGTTGTTTGTGTATAGAGAGAGAGTTCGCAGGCAAGGTAATTTTGTGAGTAGGATACAGAACCCTAAATAGCTGGTGAGAGGTATAAGTTATTCTAAAAGCATAAAAACAGTACACCTGTGAAATGAAATGCTTTCATATGTGATCTTCTATGTTTATTGTCCTGTGCAAAAAGTTGCACCTTGTGTTTGAAGGTTGAAATTATTTCAAGCTTGCATGGATGCATAAATTTCTGAGTGACTTTTATACATTTCTTTGGACTCTTCACTGTCAGGATGGCCGAGTGGTCTAAGGCGCTGTGTTTAGGCCGCAGTCTCCTCTGGAGGCGTGGGTTCGAAGCCCACTTCTGGCATGACTTTTGGAGATATAATCTTCTTCATCAGGATAACATCTGATGGAAGTTGCATCTGTTCGTCTTCACCTGGGACGTTATTCCGTCCTCGTAGAGTCAAGAGAGCTTGGGTTTCTCATATATTTCTGTTGTACAAAGTCTTGCTGATAAAGTGCAATCCTTACCAAATGATTTTAGGACCCATGTAAGAGCTCATCTAGAAGAGTCATGCTCTTGTATTCCCTGGCCAGCCAGGCCATGCAAATTTGGAAGAATGCCAAGCACCTGGTAGACAGCTGGACTCCAGCACACTTACAGCAATTTCCTCAGGGCTGTGATCAGGGGCTGCTTAGATTTGCGTATTCCACCCTATGTTGTGACATTGAGATCCCTTGTTGAATTTGCTTTAGTCAGCCAAGATGTGGCTGTTGACTCAATTTCAAAGCAGCTTTGGGCCGTTCAAGTGGCTGGTGAATAGCACTTTCTCTTTGTACGCATTAAAGGTCTAAAGAGTTCTTCATAGGTACTGCTCTGTATGGATTGTTCAAAGATCTGTTGGAAATGCTTATAATGGGATAAATAAATTGAGGGCATGCCTTTTCGGTACCCCACTTGCATGGCTGTCTGGCTTGTGGAAGGTGCTGCAAATGCAAGTCAGGATGGCCGAGTGGTCTAAGGCGCTGCGTTCAGGTCGCAGTCTCTTCTGGAGGCGTGGGTTCAAATCCCACTTCTGACAAACCTGTGTTTAATCTTTTTTCTTGAGGGAGAAAATCAGATCATTTCTCTCACATGGGCTTATATGGTTGTCTTTTTGGAAAAGTGCAGTGAGTTTTTTTCTTGCTATAGCCACTCATGGCCTAAGATGTGTGTTGTTTTTTGTTCACACTATCTTTCTCACTATGTAGATGGACAAGCAACATTTGGTCAGCATGGCCAAGAGGTCTAAGGTTGTGCGTTAAGGCTGGAGGCGTGGGTTCAAATCCCACTTCTGACAAAACTTTAAGTCCATTTTGTCTCTGCGTTCCTTCAGAATCTCAGCTAAAAATTAACAGTGCATATAATATCTGAATAAGTACCAAACTTGTTTCAACTGCAAATGAATTTGCCCAATTCTGTCTTCAAGCTCGTATAATATTCTTCTAGAACTAGTGGTGTTTTATATGTTTTTTGGGGGGTGCCTAAAAAATCTCTTTTATTGAAGAAATGGCTTACATTCAGTCTTGTGATATTTTTGGTTTCCAATAAGTAGATTTTTAATTTCATGTAACCTCATTTTCTAATGCTCCATTCAAGAGATGTTTCCACTATGAAATGAAGAGCAAGGGGCAAGAGCACGAATGATAGAGCGGGTGAGTGAGATGGGGTGTTGAGGAAGGAGAGAATGAAACAAAGACAGAGTGAGTGAACGGCATGTAGGCATAGAAGAGGAGACTAGAAGTGAAGGTGACTTTCTTTTCCCTGATTTTGACCTCCCACCCATCTCAAACCAATCACAAACATACCTTCTATGCAACGTTGGTATGCAGAACTTCACTCCTCAGCCAGTGAGGGTGAGTCCCAAGCCAGGGGCTAGAGAGCAAAAGAATGGATGTGCTCAGACGTTCCTTGCTAGGGACAGTTGATCTGAAACAAGGCCTGCTCTCTTGTTTCCAGCAAGGATCTAGAAATTCTGCATGAATCTGCAAGGCACATTGACAGCATAAATTTGCATAAACTGCCCCACCTTCTGCCTTCCTACTTCCTGAGCAGTAGTTGTTTGTGTATAGAGAGAGAGTTCGCAGGCAAGGTAATTTTGTGAGTAGGATACAGAACCCTAAATAGCTGGTGAGAGGTATAAGTTATTCTAAAAGCATAAAAACAGTACATCTGTGAAATGAAATGCTTTCATATGTGATCTTCTATGTTTATTGTCCTGTGCAAAAAGTTGCACCTTGTGTTTGAAGGTTGAAATTATTTCAAGCTTGCATGGATGCAGAAATTTCTGAGTGACTTTTATACATTTCTTAGGACTCTTCACTGTCAGGATGGCCGAGTGGTCTAAGGCGCTGTGTTTAGGCCGCAGTCTCCTCTGGAGGCGTGGGTTCGAATCCCACTTCTGACATGACTTTTGGAGATATAATCTTCTTCATCAGGATAACATCTGATGGAAGTTGCATCTGTTCGTCTTCAACCTTTCCTCTTCCCCTTCCTCGGCTTCTAACGTCCAGAAGGTTATGCTTTTTATCCAAGGGTGGATGAACTGCAACCACCTCAAATTAAACCCGGACAAGACCGAATTGGTCCTGATGGGGGGTGGTTGCAGTCCCTGGTCCCCTTCCTTCTGGCCCTCTGCCCTTGGCCCTCCCCCTCTTCCTGTTTCCAAGGTCAAAACCTTGGGCATTTTCATCAATCCCATGCTTACCCTTCACACGCAGACCAATGCAGTTGTGTCTGCCTGTTTTTTCTCCTTTCGGATCATCCGAAGGGTCTCCCGCTTCTTCTCAACCGCTGCACTCAAACTCATCCTCATGGCCATGGTGCTTTCGCGCCTCGACTACGGGAACGTTATTTATAACGGTGCGCCGGCTTACCTGCTCCGTCGGCTCCAACAGATTCAAAATCAGGCGGCTCGCCTGATTTACGGACTCTCCAGGTTCAATCACACGACCCCCTTGCTGCAGTCCCTCCATTGGCTCCCAGTGAGGGAGAGGGCCCTTTTCAAGCTTGGATGCATCACCTACCAGGCCAGATCAGGGACCGCCCCCGTTTTCTTGTGCGAAGCCATTTCCCCCTATCTCCCTTCCAGAGAACTCCGTTCCACTCATTTGGCCCTTTTGTCAGTCCCTCGTTTCAGAAAACAGAAGTCCGGTGGGGCCAGATTTGCAGTGCTGGCTCCATCCTTCTGGAACTCACTTCCATTTACTCTTAGGACGTCATCTTCCTACCTGGAATTCCGCAAGCATCTTAAGACTTTTTTGTTTTCCAGATCTGCAGCTGCTTAGCCCTCTTCCCCACTTCCACTGATCTTCTGCTATCTAGCGCCATGAAACCGATTCTGGTATAAGAGCGCTCTATAAATATTTTAAAATTCAAATTCAAATTCAAAATTCAAAGAGAGCTTGGGTTTCTCATATATTTCTGTTGTACAAAGTCTTGCTGATAAAGTGCAATCCTTACCAAATGATTTTAGGACCCATGTAAGAGCTCATCTAGAAGAGTCATGCTCTTGTATTCCCTGGCCAGCCAGGCCATGCAAATTTGGAAGAATGCCAAGCACCTGGTAGACAGCTGGACTCCAGCACACTTCCAGCAATTTCCTCAGGGCTGTGATCAGGGGCTGCTTAGATTTGCGTATTCCACCCAATGTTGTGACATTGAGATCCCTTGTTGAATTTGCTTTAGTCAGCCAAGATGTGGCTGTTGACTCAATTTCAAAGCAGCTTTGGGCCGTTCAAGTGGCTGGTGAATAGCACTTTCTCTTTGTACGCTTTAAAGGTCTAAAGAGTTCTTCATAGGTACTGCTCTGTATGGATTGTTCAAAGATCTGTTGGAAATGCTTATAATGGGATAAATAAATTGAGGGCATGCCTTTTCGGTACCAAACTTGCATGGCTGTCTGGCTTGTGGAAGGTGCTGCAAATGCAAGTCAGCATGGCCGAGTGGTCTAAGGCGCTGCGTTCAGGTCGCAGTCTCTGCTGGAGGCGTGGGTTCAAATCCCACTTCTGACAAACCTGTGTTTAACCTTCTTTTTTCTTGAGGGAGAAAATCAGATCATTTCCCTCACATGGGCTTATATGGTTGTCTTTTTGGAAAAGTGCAGTGAGTTTTTTTCTTGCTATAGCCACTCATGGCCAAAGATGTGTGTTGTTTTTTGTTCACACTATCTTTCTCACTATGTAGATGGACAAGCAACATTTGGTCAGCATGGCCGAGTGGTCTAAGGTGCTGCGTTAAGGCTGGAGGCGTAGGTTCGAATCCCACTTCTGACAAAACTTTAAGTCCATTTTGTCTCTGCGTTCCTTCAGAATCTCAGCTAAAAATTGACAGTGCATATAATATCTGAATAAGTACCAAACTTGTTTCAACTGCAAATGAATTTGCCCAATTCTGTCTTCAAGCTCGTATAATATTCTTCTAGCACTAGTGGTGTTTAATATGTTTTTTGGGGGGTGCCTAAAAAATCCCTTTTATTGAAGAAATGGCTTACATTCAGTCTTGTGATATTTTTGGTTTCCAATAAGTAGATTTTTAATTTTATGTAACCTCATTTTCTAATGCTCCATTCAAGAGATGTTTCCACTATGACATGAAGAGCAAGGGGCAAGAGCACGAATGATAGAGCGAGTGAGTGAGATGGGGTGTTGAGGAAGGAGAGAATGAAACAAAGACAGAGTGAGTGAACGGCATGTAGGCATAGAAGAGGAGACTAGAAGTGAAGGTGACTTGCTTTTCCCTGATTTTGACCTCCCACCCATCTCAAACCAATCACAAACATACCTTCTATGCAACGCTGGTATGCAGAACTTCACTCCTCAGCCAGTGAGGGTGAGTCCCAAGCCAGGGGCTAGAGAGCAAAAGAATGGATGTGCTCAGACGTTCCTTGCTAGGGACAGTTGATCTGAAACAAGGCCTGCTCTCTTGTTTCCAGCAAGGATCTAGAAATTCTGCATGAATCTGCAAGGCACATTGACAGCATAAATTTGCATAAACTGCCCCACCTTCTGCCTTCCTACTTCCTGAGCAGTAGTTGTTTGTGTATAGAGAGAGAGTTCGCAGGCAAGGTAATTTTGTGAGTAGGATACAGAACCCTAAATAGCTGGTGAGAGGTATAAGTTATTCTAAAAGCATAAAAACAGTACACCTGTGAAATGAAATGCTTTCATATGTGATCTTCTATGTTTATTGTCCTGTGCAAAAAGTTGCACCTTGTGTTTGAAGGTTGGAATTATTTCAAGCTTGCATGGATGCAGAAATTTCTGAGTGACTTTTATACATTTCTTAGGACTCTTCACTGTCAGGATGGCCGAGTGGTCTAAGGCGCTGTGTTTAGGCCGCAGTCTCCTCTGGAGGCATGGGTTCGAATCCCACTTCTGATATGACTTTTGGAGATATAATCTTCTTCATCAGGATAACATCTGATGGAAGTTGCATCTGTTCGTCTTCACCTGGGACGTTATTCCGTCCTCGTAGAGTCAAGAGAGCTTGGGTTTCTCATATATTTCTGTTGTACAAAGTCTTGCTGATAAAGTGCAATCCTTACCAAATGATTTTAGGACCCATGTAAGAGCTCATCTAGAAGAGGCATGCTCTTGTATTCCCTGGCCATCCAGGCCATGCAAATTTGGAAGAATGCCAAGCACCTGGTAGACAGCTGGACTCCAGCACACTTACAGCAATTTCCTCAGGGCTGTGATCAGGGGCTGCTTAGATTTGCGTATTCCACCCTATGTTGTGACATTGAGATCCCTTGTTGAATTTGCTTCAGTCAGCCAAGATGTGGCTGTTGACTCAATTTCAAAGCAGCTTTGGGCCGTTCAAGTGGCTGGTGAATAGCACTTTCTCTTTGTACGCATTAAAGGTCTAAAGAGTTCTTCATAGGTACTGCTCTGTATGGATTGTTCAAAGATCTGTTGGAAATGCTTATAATGGGATAAACAAATTGAGGGCATGCCTTTTCGGTACCCCACTTGCATTGCTGTCTGGCTTGTGGAAGGCGCTGCAAATGCAAGTCAGGATGGCCGAGTGGTCTAAGGCGCTGCGTTCAGGTCGCAGTCTCTTCTGGAGGCGTGGGTTCAAATCCCACTTCTGACAAACCTGTGTTTAATCTTTTTTCTTGAGGGAGAAAATCAGATCATTTCCCTCACATGGGCTTATATGGTTGTCTTTTTGGAAAAGTGCAGAGAGTTTTTTTTCTTGCTATAGCCACTCATGGCCTAAGATGTGTGTTTTTTTTGTTCGCACTATCTTTCTCACTATGTAGATGAACAAGCAACATGTGGTCAGGATGGCCGAGTGGTCTATGGCGCTGTATTAGGGCCGCAGTCTCTCCTAGAGGTGTGGGTTAGAATCCCACTTCTGACAAAACTTTAAGTCCATTTTGTCTCTGCGTTCCTTCAGAATCTCAGCTAAAAATTGACAGTGCATATAATATCTGAATAAGTACCAAACTTGTTTCAACTGCAAATGAATTTGCCCAATTCTGTCTTCAAGCTCGTATAATATTCTTCTAGCACTAGTGGTGTTTTATATGTTTTTTGGGGGGTGCCTAAAAAATCCCTTTTATTGAAGAAATGGCTTACATTCAGTCTTGTGATATTTTTGGTTTCCAATAAGTAGATTTTTAATTTTATGTAACCTCATTTTCTAATGCTCCATTCAAGAGATGTTTCCACTATGAAATGAAGAGCAAGGGGCAAGAGCACGAATGATAGAGCGAGTGAGTGAGATGGGGTGTTGAGGAAGGAGAGAATGAAACAAAGACAGAGTGAGTGAACGGCATGTAGGCATAGAAGAGGAGACTAGAAGTGAAGGTGACTTGATTTTCCCTGATTTTGACCTCCCACCCATCTCAAACCAATCACAAACATACCTTCTATGCAACGTTGGTATGCAGAACTTCACTCCTCAGCCAGTGAGGGTGAGTCCCAAGCCAGGGGCTAGAGAGCAAAAGAATGGATGTGCTCAGACGTTCCTTGCTAGGGACAGTTGATCTGAAACAAGGCCTGCTCTCTTGTTTCCAGCAAGGATCTAGAAATTCTGCATGAATCTGCAAGGCACATTGACAGCATAAATTTGCATAAACTGCCCCACCTTCTGCCTTCCTACTTCCTGAGCAGTAGTTGTTTGTGTATAGAGAGAGAGTTCGCAGGCAAGGTAATTTTGTGAGTAGGATACAGAACCCTAAATAGCTGGTGAGAGGTATAAGTTATTCTAAAAGCATAAAAACAGTACACCTGTGAAATGAAATGCTTTCATATGTGATCTTCTATGTTTATTGTCCTGTGCAAAAAGTTGCACCTTGTGTTTGAAGGTTGGAATTATTTCAAGCTTGCATGGATGCAGAAATTTCTGAGTGACTTTTATACATTTCTTAGGACTCTTCACTGTCAGGATGGCCGAGTGGTCTAAGGCGCTGTGTTTAGGCCACAGTCTCCTCTGGAGGCGTGGGTTCGAATCCCACTTCTGACATGACTTTTGGAGATATAATCTTCTTCATCAGGATAACATCTGATGGAAGTTGCATCTGTTCGTCTTCACCTGGGATGTTATTCCGTCCTCGTAGAGTCAAGACAGCTTGGGTTTCTCATATATTTCTGTTGTACAAAGCCTTGCTGATAAAGTGCAATCCTTACCAAATGATTTTAGGACCCATGTAAGAGCTCATCTAGAAGAGTCATGCTCTTGTATTCCCTGGCCAGCCAGGCCATGCAAATTTGGAAGAATGCCAAGCACCTGGTAGACAGCTGGACTCCAGCACACTTACAGCAATTTCCTCAGGGCTGTGATCAGGGGCTGCTTAGATTTGCGTATTCCACCCTATGTTGTGACATTGAGATCCCTTGTTGAATTTGCTTTAGTCAGCCAAGATGTGGCTGTTGACTCAATTTCAAAGCAGCTTTGGGCCGTTCAAGTGGCTGGTGAATAGCACTTTCTCTTTGTACGCATTAAAGGTCTAAAGAGTTCTTCATAGGTACTGCTCTGTATGGATTGTTCAAAGATCTGTTGGAAATGCTTATAATGGGATATATAAATTGAGGGCATGCCTTTTCGGTACCCCACTTGCATGGCTGTCTGGCTTGTGGAAGGCGCTGCAAATGCAAGTCAGGATGGCCGAGTGGTCTAAGGCGCTGCGTTCAGGTCGCAGTCTCTTCTGGAGGCGTGGGTTCAAATCCCACTTCTGACAAACCTGTGTTTAATCTTTTTTCTTGAGGGAGAAAATCAGATCATTTCCCTCACATGGGCTTATATGGTTGTCTTTTTGGAAAAGTGCAGTGAGTTTTTTTTCTTGCTATAGCCACTCATGGCCTAAGATGTGTGTTTTTTTTGTTCGCACTATCTTTCTCACTATGTAGATGAACAAGCAACATGTGGTCAGGATGGCCGAGTGGTCTATGGCGCTGCATTAAGGCCGCAGTCTCTCCTAGAGGTGTGGGTTAGAATCCCACTTCTGACAAAACTTTAAGTCCATTTTGTCTCTGCGTTCCTTCAGAATCTCAGCTAAAAATTGGCAGTGCATATAATATCTGAATAAGTACCAAACTTCAGTTTCAACTGCAAATGAATTTGCCCAATTCTGTCTTCAAGCTCGTATATTATTCTTCTAGCACTAGTCGTGTTTTATGTGTTTTTTGGGGGGTGCCTAAAAAATCCCTTTTATTGAAGAAATGGCTTACATTCAGTCTTGCGATATTTTTGGTTTCCAATAAGTAGATTTTTAATTTTATGTAACCTCATTTTCTAATGCTCCATTCAAGAGATGTTTCCACTATGAAATGAAGAGCGAGGGGAAAGAGCACAAATGATAGAGCGAGTGAGTGAGATGGGGTGTTGAGGAAGGAGAGAATGAAACAAAGACAGAGTGAGTGAACGGCAGGTAGGCATAGAAGAGGAGACTACAAGAGGAGACTAGAAGTGAAGGTGACTTGCTTTTCCCTGCTCTTGACCTCCCACCCATCTCAAACCAATCACAAACATGCCTTCTATGCAACGTTGGTACGCAGAACTTCACTCCTCAGCCAGTGAGGGTGAGTCCCAAGCCAGGGGCTAGAAAGCAAAAGAATGGATGTGCTCAGACGTTCCTTGCTAGGGACAGTTGATCTGAAACAAGGCCTGCTCTCTTGTTTCCAGCAAGGATCTAGAAATTCAGCATGAATCTGCAAGGCACATTGACAGCATAAATTTGCATAAACTGCCCCACCTTCTGCCTTCCTACTTCCTGCGCAGTAGTTGTTTGTGTATAGAGAGAGAGGTCGCAGGCAAGGTAATTTTGTGAGTAGGATACAGAACCCTAAATAGCTGGTGAGAGGTATAAGTTATTCTAAAAGCATAAAAACAGTACACCTGTGAAATGAAATGCTTTCATATGTGATCTTCTGTGTTTATTGTCCTGTGCAAAAAGTTGCACCTTGTGTTTGAAATTATTTCAAGCTTGCATGGACGCAGAAATTTCTGAGTGACTTTTATACATTTCTTAGGACTCTTCACTGTCAGGATGGCCGAGTGGTCTAAGGTGCTGTGTCTAGTCTGCAATCTCCTCTGGAGGCGTGGGTTCGAATCCCACTTCTGACATGACTTTTGGAGATATAATCTTCTTCATCAGGATAACATCTGATGGAAGTTGCATCTGTTCGTCTTCACCTGGGACGTTATTCCGTCCTCGTAGAGTCAAGAGAGCTTGGGTTTCTCATATATTTCTGTTGTACAAAGTCTTGCTGATAAAGTGCAATCCTTACCAAATGAGCTTAGGACCCATGTAAGAGCTCATCTAGAAGAGTCATGCTCTTGTATTCCCTGGCCAGCCAGGCCATGCAAATTTGGAAGAATGCCAAGCACCTGGTAGACAGCTGGACTCCAGCACACTTACAGCAATTTCCTCAGGGCTGTGATCAGGGGCTGCTTAGATTTGCGTATTCCACCCTATGTTGTGACATTGAGATCCCTTGTTGAATTTGCTTTAGTCAGCCAAGATGTGGCTGTTGACTCAATTTCAAAGCAGCTTTGGGCCGTTCAAGTGGCTGGTGAATAGCACTTTCTCTTTGTACGCATTAAAGGTCTAAAGGGTTCTTCATAGGTACTGCTCTGTATGGATTGTTCAAAGATCTGTTGGAAATGCTTATAATGGGATAAATAAATTGAGGGCATGCCTTTTCGGTACCCCACTTGCATGGCTGTCTGGCTTGTGGAAGGCGCTGCAAATGCAAGTCAGGATGGCCGAGTGGTCTAAGGCGCTGCGTTCAGGTTGCAGTCTCTTCTGGAGGCGTGGGTTCAAATCCCACTTCTGACAAACCTGTGTTTAATCTTTTTTCTTGAGGGAGAAAATCAGATCATTTCCCTCACATGGGCTTATATGGTTGTCTTTTTGGAAAAGTGCAGTGAGTTTTTTTTCTTGCTATAGCCACTCATGGCCTAAGATGTGTGTTTTTTTTGTTCGCACTATCTTTCTCACTATGTAGATGAACAAGCAACATGTGGTCTGGATGGCCGAGTGGTCTATGGCGCTGTATTAAGGCCGCAGTCTCTCCTAGAGGTGTGGGTTAGAATCCCACTTCTGACAAAACTTTAAGTCCATTTTGTCTCTGCGTTCCTTCAGAATCTCAGCTAAAAATTGACAGTGCATATAATATCTGAATAAGTACCAAACTTGTTTCAACTGCAAATGAATTTGCCCAATTCTGTCTTCAAGCTCGTATAATATTCTTCTAGCACTAGTGGTGTTTTATATGTTTTTTGGGGGGTGCCTAAAAAATCCCTTTTATTGAAGAAATGGCTTACATTCAGTCTTGTGATATTTTTGGTTTCCAATAAGTAGATTTTTAATTTTATGTAACCTCATTTTCTAATGCTCCATTCAAGAGATGTTTCCACTATGAAATGAAGAGCAAGGGGCAAGAGCACGAATGATAGAGCGAGTGAGTGAGATGGGGTGTTGAGGAAGGAGAGAATGAAACAAAGACAGAGTGAGTGAACGGCATGTAGGCATAGAAGAGGAGACTAGAAGTGAAGATGACTTGCTTTTCCCTGATTTTGACCTCCCACCCATCTCAAACCAATCACAAACATACCTTCTATGCAACGTTGGTATGCAGAACTTCACTCCTCAGCCAGTGAGGGTGAGTCCCAAGCCAGGGGCTAGAGAGCAAAAGAATGGATGTGCTCAGACGTTCCTTGCTAGGGACAGTTGATCTGAAACAAGGCCTGCTCTCTTGTTTCCAGCAAGGATCTAGAAATTCTGCATGAATCTGCAAGGCACATTGACAGCATAAATTTGCATAAACTGCCCCACCTTCTGCCTTCCTACTTCCTGAGCAGTAGTTGTTTGTGTATAGAGAGAGAGTTCGCAGGCAAGGTAATTTTGTGAGTAGGATACAGAACCCTAAATAGCTGGTGAGAGGTATAAGTTATTCTAAAAGCATAAAAACAGTACACCTGTGAAATGAAATGCTTTCATATGTGATCTTCTATGTTTATTGTCCTGTGCAAAAAGTTGCACCTTGTGTTTGAAAGTTGGAATTATTTCAAGCTTGCATGGATGCAGAAATTTCTGAGTGACTTTTATACATTTCTTAGGACTCTTCACTGTCAGGATGGCCGAGTGGTCTAAGGCGCTGTGTTTAGGCCTCAGTCTCCTCTGGAGGCGTGGGTTCGAATCCCACTTCTGACATGACTTTTGGAGATATAATCTTCTTCATCAGGATAACATCTGATGGAAGTTGCATCTGTTCGTCTTCACCTGGGACGTTATTCCGTCCTCGTAGAGTCAAGAGAGCTTGGGTTTCTCATATATTTCTGTTGTACAAAGTCTTGCTGATAAAGTGCAATCCTTACCAAATGATTTTAGGACCCATGTAAGAGCTCATCTAGAAGAGTCATGCTCTTGTATTCCCTGGCCAGCCAGGCCATGCAAATTTGGAAGAATGCCAAGCACCTGGTAGACAGCTGGACTCCAGCACACTTACAGCAATTTCCTCAGGGCTGTGATCAGGGGCTGCTTAGATTTGCGTATTCCACCCTATGTTGTGACATTGAGATCCCTTCTTGAATTTGCTTTAGTCAGCCAAGATGTGGCTGTTGACTCAATTTCAAAGCAGCTTTGGGCCGTTCAAGTGGCTGGTGAATAGCACTTTCTCTTTGTACACATTAAAGGTCTAAAGAGTTCTTCATAGGTACTGCTCTGTATGGATTGTTCAAAGATCTGTTGGAAATGCTTATAATGGGATAAATAAATTGAGGGCATGCCTTTTTCGGTACCCCACTTGCATGGCTGTCTGGCTTGTGGAAGGTGCTGCAAAAGAAAGTTAGGATGGCCGAGTGGTCTAAGGCGCTGCGTTCAGGTCGCAGACTCTTCTGGAGGCGTGGGTTCAAATCCCACTTCTGACAAACCTGTGTTTAATCTTTTTTCTTGAGGGAGAAAATCAGATCATTTCCCTCACATGGGCTTATATGGTTGTCTTTTTGGAAAAGTGCAGGGAGTTTTTTTTCTTGCTATAGCCACTCATGGCCTAAGATGTGTGTTTTTTTTGTTCGCACTATCTTTCTCACTATGTAGATGAACAAGCAACATGTGGTCAGGATGGCCGAGTGGTCTAAGGCGCTGCGTTAAGGCCGCAGTCTCTCCTAGAGGTGTGGGTTCGAATCCCACTTCTGACAAAACTTTAAGTCCATTTTGTCTCTGCGTTCCTTCAGAATCTCAGCAAAAAATTGGCAGTGCATATAATATCTGAATAAGTACCAAACTTCAGTTTCAACTGCAAATGAATTTGCCCAATTCTGTCTTCAAGCTCGTATAATATTCTTCTAGCACTAGTGGTGTTTTATGTGTTTTTTGGGGGGTGCCTAAAAAATCCCTTTTATTGAAGAAATGGCTTACATTCAGTCTTGCGATATTTTTGGTTTCCAATAAGTAGATTTTTAATTTTATGTAACCTCATTTTCTAATGCTTCATTCAAGAGATGTTTCCACTATGAAATGAAGAGCGAGGGGAAAGAGCACAAATGATAGAGCGAGTGAGTGAGATGGGGTGTTGAGGAAGGAGAGAATGAAACAAAGACAGAGTGAGTGAACGGCGGGTAGGCATAGAAGAGGAGACTAGAAGTGAAGGTGACTTGCTTTTCCCTGCTCTTGACCTCCCACCCATCTCAAACCAATCACAAACATACCTTCCATGCAACATTGGTACGCAGAACTTCACTCCTCAGCCAGTGAGGGTGAGTCCCAAGCCAGGGGCTAGAAAGCAAAAGAATGGATGTGCTCAGACGATCCTTGCTAGGGACAATTGATCTGAAACAAGGCCTGCTCTCTTGTTTTCAGCAAGGATCTAGAAATTCTGCATGAATCTGCAAGGCACATTGACAGCATAAATTTGCATAAACTGCCCCACCTTCTGCCTTCCTACTTCCTGCGCAGTAGTAGTTTGTGTATAGAGAGAGAGGTCGCAGGCAAGGTAATTTTGTGAGTAGGATACAGAACCCTAAATAGCTGGTGAGAGGTATAAGTTATTCTAAAAGCATAAAAACAGTACACCTGTGAAATGAAATGCTTTCATATGTGATCTTCTGTGTTTATTGTCCTGTGCAAAAAGTTGCACCTTGTGTTTGAAGTTTGAAATTATTTCAAGCTTGCATGGACGCAGACATTTATGAGTGACTTTTATACATTTCTTAGGACTCTTCACTGTCAGGATGGCCGAGTGGTCTAAGGTGCTGTGTCTAGTCTGCAATCTCCTCTGGAGACGTGGGTTCGAATCCCACTCTGACATGACTTTTGGAGATATAATCTTCTTCATCAGGATAACATCTGATGGAAGTTGCATCTGTTCGTCTTCACCTGGGACGGTATTCCGTCCTCGTAGAGTCAAGAGAGCTTGGGTTTCTCATATATTTCTGTTGTACAAAGTCTTGCTGATAAAGTGCAATCCTTACCAAATGATTTTAGGACCCATGTAAGGGATCATCTAGAAGAGTCATGCTCTTGTATTCCCTGGCCAGCCAGGCCATGCAAATTTGGAAGAATGCCAAGCACCTGGTAGACAGCTGGACTCCAGCACACTTACAGCAATTTCCTCAGGGCTGTGATCAGGGGCTGCTTAGATTTGCGTATTCCACCCTATGTTGTGACATTGAGATCCCTTGTTGAATTTGCTTTAGTCAGCCAAGATGTGGCTGTTGACTCAATTTCAAAGCAGCTTTGGGCCGTTCAAGTGGCTGGTGAAAAGCACTTTCTCTTTGTACGCATTAAAGGTCTAAAGAGTTCTTCATAGGTACTGCTCTGTATGGATTGTTCAAAGATCTGTTGGAAATGCTTATAATGGGATAAATAAATTGAGGGCATGCCTTTTCGGTACCAAACTTGCATGGCTGTCTGGCTTGTGGAAGGTGCGGCAAATGCAAGTCAGGATGGCCGAGTGGTCTAAGGCGCTGCGTTCAGGTCGCAGTCTCCTCTGGAGGCGTGGGTTCAAATCCCACTTCTGACAAACCTGTGTTTAATCTTTTTTCTTGAGGGAGAAAATCAGATCATTTCCCTCACATGGGCTTATATGGTTGTCTTTTTGGAAAAGTGCAGTGAGTTTTTTTCTTGCTATAGCCACTCATGGCCTAAGATGTGTGTTGTTTTTTGTTCACACTATCTTTCTCACTATGTAGAATGACAAGCAACATTTGGTCAGCATGGCAGAGTGGTCTAAGGTGCTGCGTTAAGGCTGGAGGCGTGGGTTCAAATCCCACTTCTGACAAAACTTTAAGTCCATTTTGTCTCTGCGTTCCTTCAGAATCTCAGCTAAAAATTGACAGTGCATATAATATCTGAATAAGTACCAAACTTGTTTCAACTGCAAATGAATTTGCCCAATTCTGTCTTCAAGCTCGTATAATATTCTTCTAGAACTAGTGGTGTTTTATATGTTTTTTGGGGGGTGCCTAAAAAATCCCTTTTATTGAAGAAATGGCTTACATTCAGTCTTGTGATATTTTTGGTTTCCAATAAGTAGATTTTTAATTTTATGTAACCTCATTTTCTAATGCTCCATTCAAGAGATGTTTCCACTATGAAATGAAGAGCAAGGGGCAAGAGCACGAATGATAGAGCGGGTGAGTGAGATGGGGTGTTGAGGAAGGAGAGAATGAAACAAAGACAGAGTGAGTGAACGGCATGTAGGCATAAAAGAGGAGACTAGAAGTGAGGGTGACTTGCTTTTCCCTGATTTTGACCTCCCACCCATCTCAAACCAATCACAAACATACCTTCTATGCAACGTTGGTATGCAGAACTTCACTCCTCAGCCAGTGAGGGTGAGTCCCAAGCCAGGGGCTAGAGAGCAAAAGAATGGATGTGCTCAGACGTTCCTTGCTAGGGACAGTTGATCTGAAACAAGGCCTGCTCTCTTGTTTCCAGCAAGGATCTAGAAATTCTGCATGAATCTGCAAGGCACATTGACAGCATAAATTTGCATAAACTGCCCCACCTTCTGCCTTCCTACGTCCTGAGCAGTAGTTGTTTGTGTATAGAGAGAGAGGTCGCAGGCAAGGTAATTTTGTGAGTAGGATACAGAACCCTAAATAGCTGGTGAGAGGTATAAGTTATTCTAAAAGCATAAAAACAGTACATCTGTGAAATGAAATGCTTTCATATGTGATCTTCTATGTTTATTGTCCTGTGCAAAAAGTTGCACCTTGTGTTTGAAGGTTGAAATTATTTCAAGCTTGCATGGATGCAGAAATTTCTGAGTGACTTTTATACATTTCTTAGGACTCTTCACTGTCAGGATGGCCGAGTGGTCTAAGGCGCTGTGTTTAGGCCGCAGTCTCCTCTGGAGGCGTGGGTTCGAATCCCACTTCTGACATGACTTTTGGAGATATAATCTTCTTCATCAGGATAACATCTGATGGAAGTTGCATCTGTTCGTCTTCACCTGGGACGTTATTCCGTCCTCGTAGAGTCAAGAGAGCTTGGGTTTCTCATATATTTCTGTTGTACAAAGTCTTTCTGATAAAGTGCAATCCTTACCAAATGATTTTAGGACCCATGTACGAGCTCATCTAGAAGAGTCATGCTCTTGTATTCCCTGGCCAGCCAGGCCATGCAAATTTGGAAGAATGCCAAGCACCTGGTAGACAGCTGGACTCCAGCACACTTACAGCAATTTCCTCAGGGCTGTGATCAGGGGCTGCTTAGATTTGCGTATTTCACCCTATGTTGTGACATTGAGATCCCTTCTTGAATTTGCTTTAGTCAGCCAAGATGTGGCTGTTGACTCAATTTCAAAGCAGCTTTGGGCCGTTCAAGTGGCTGGTGAATAGCACTTTCTCTTTGTACACATTAAAGGTCTAAAGAGTTCTTCATAGGTACTGCTCTGTATGGATTGTTCAAAGATCTGTTGGAAATGCTTATAATGGGATAAATAAATTGAGGGCATGCCTTTTTCGGTACCCCACTTGCATGGCTGTCTGGCTTGTGGAAGGTGCTGCAAAAGAAAGTCAGGATGGCCGAGTGGTCTAAGGCGCTGCGTTCAGGTCGCAGACTCTTCTGGAGGCGTGGGTTCAAATCCCACTTCTGACAAACCTGTGTTTAATTTTTTTTCTTGAGGGAGAAAATCAGATCATTTCCCTCACATGGGCTTATATGGTTGTCTTTTTGGAAAAGTGCAGTGAGTTTTTTTTCTTGCTATAGCCACTCATGGCCTAAGATGTGTGTTTTTTTTGTTCGCACTATCTTTCTCACTATGTAGATGAACAAGCAACATGTGGTCAGGATGGCCGAGTGGTCTAAGGCGCTGCGTTATGGCCGCAGTCTCTCCTAGAGGTGTGGGTTCGAATCCCACTTCTGACAAAACTTTAAGTCCATTTTGTCTCTGCGTTCCTTCAGAATCTCAGCAAAAAATTGGCAGTGCATATAATATCTGAATAAGTACCAAACTTCAGTTTCAACTGCAAATGAATTTGCCCAATTCTGTCTTCAAGCTCGTATAATATTCTTCTAGCACTAGTGGTGTTTTATGTGTTTTTTGGGGGGTGCCTAAAAAATCCCTTTTATTGAAGAAATGGCTTACATTCAGTCTTGCGATATTTTTGGTTTCCAATAAGTAGATTTTTAATTTTATGTAACCTCATTTTCTAATGCTTCATTCAAGAGATGTTTCCACTATGAAATGAAGAGCGAGGGGAAAGAGCACAAATGATAGAGCGAGTGAGTGAGATGGGGTGTTGAGGAAGGAGAGAATGAAACAAAGACAGAGTGAGTGAACGGCAGGTAGGCATAGAAGAGGAGACTAGAAGTGAAGGTGACTTGCTTTTCCCTGCTCTTGACCTCCCACCCATCTCAAACCAATCACAAACATACCTTCCATGCAACATTGGTACGCAGAACTTCACTCCTCAGCCAGTGAGGGTGAGTCCCAAGCCAGGGGCTAGAAAGCAAAAGAATGGATGTGCTCAGACGATCCTTGCTAGGGACAATTGATCTGAAACAAGGCCTGCTCTCTTGTTTTCAGCAAGGATCTAGAAATTCTGCATGAATCTGCAAGGCACATTGACAGCATAAATTTGCATAAACTGCCCCACCTTCTGCCTTCCTACTTCCTGCGCAGTAGTAGTTTGTGTATAGAGAGAGAGGTCGCAGGCAAGGTAATTTTGTGAGTAGGATACAGAACCCTAAATAGCTGGTGAGAGGTATAAGTTATTCTAAAAGCATAAAAACAGTACACCTGTGAAATGAAATGCTTTCATATGTGATCTTCTGTGTTTATTGTCCTGTGCAAAAAGTTGCACCTTGTGTTTGAAGTTTGAAATTATTTCAAGCTTGCATGGACGCAGACATTTCTGAGTGACTTTTATACATTTCTTAGGACTCTTCACTGTCAGGATGGCCGAGTGGTCTAAGGTGCTGTGTCTAGTCTGCAATCTCCTCTGGAGACGTGGGTTCGAATCCCACTCTGACATGACTTTTGGAGATATAATCTTCTTCATCAGGATAACATCTGATGGAAGTTGCATCTGTTCGTCTTCACCTGGGACGGTATTCCGTCCTCGTAGAGTCAAGAGAGCTTGGGTTTCTCATATATTTCTGTTGTACAAAGTCTTGCTGATAAAGTGCAATCCTTACCAAATGATTTTAGGACCCATGTAAGAGATCATCTAGAAGAGTCATGCTCTTGTATTCCCTGGCCAGCCAGGCCATGCAAATTTGGAAGAATGCCAAGCACCTGGTAGACAGCTGTACTCCAGCACACTTACAGCAATGTCCTCAGGGCTGTGATCAGGGGCTGCTTAGATTTGCGTATTCCACCCTATGTTGTGACATTGAGATCCCTTGTTGAATTTGCTTTAGTCAGCCAAGATGTGGCTGTTGACTCAATTTCAAAGCAGCTTTGGGCCGTTCAAGTGGCTGGTGAATAGCACTTTCTCTTTGTACGCTTTAAAGGTCTAAAGAGTTCTTCATAGGTACTGCTCTGTATGGATTGTTCAAAGATCTGTTGGAAATGCTTATAATAGGATAAATAAATTGAGGGCATGCCTTTTCGGTACCAAACTTGCATGGCTGTCTGGCTTGTGGAAGGTGCTGCAAATGCAAATCAGGATGGCCGAGTGGTCTAAGGCGCTGTGTTCAGGTCGCAGTCTCTTGTGGAGGCGTGGGTTCAAATCCCACTTCTGACAAACCTGTATTTAACCTTCTTTTTTCTTGAGGGAGAAAATCAGATCATTTTCCTCACATGGGCTTATATGGTTGTCTTTTTGGAAAAGTGCAGTGAGTTTTTTCTTGCTATAGCCACTCATGGCCTAAGATGTGTGTTGTTTTTTGTTCACACTATCTTTCTCACTATGTAGATGGACAAGCAACATTTGGTCAGCATGGCCGAGTGGTCTAAGGTGCTGCGTTAAGGCTGGAGGCGTAGGTTCGAATCCCACTTCTGACAAAACTTTAAGTCCATTTTGTCTCTGCGTTCCTTCAGAATCTCAGCTAAAAATTGACAGTGCATATAATATCTGAATAAGTACCAAACTTGTTTCAACTGCAAATGAATTTGCCCAATTCTGTCTTCAAGCTCGTATAATATTCTTCTAGCACTAGTGGTGTTTTATATGTTTTTTGGGGGGTGCCTAAAAAATCCCTTTTATTGAAGAAATGGCTTACATTCAGTCTTGTGATATATTTGGTTTCCAATAAGTAGATTTTTAATTTTATGTAACCTCATTTTCTAATGCTCCATTCAAGAGATGTTTCCACTATGAAATGAAGAGCAAGGGGCAAGAGCACGAATGATAGAGCGAGTGAGTGAGATGGGGTGTTGAGGAAGGAGAGAATGAAACAAAGACAGAGTGAGTGAACGGCATGTAGGCATAGAAGAGGAGACTAGAAGTGAAGGTGACTTGCTTTTCCCTGATTTTCACCTCCCACCCATCTCAAACCAATCACAAACATACCTTCTATGCAACGTTGGTATGCAGAACTTCACTCCTCAGCCAGTGAGGGTGAGTCCCAAGCCAGGGGCTAGAGAGCAAAAGAATGGATGTGCTCAGACGTTCCTTGCTAGGGACAGTTGACCTGAAACAAGGCCTGCTCTCTTGTTTCCAGCAAGGATCTAGAAATTCTGCATGAATCTGCAAGGCACATTGACAGCATAAATTTGCATAAACTGCCCCACCTTCTGCCTTCCTACTTCCTGAGCAGTAGTTGTTTGTGTATAGAGAGAGAGTTCGCAGGCAAGGTAATTTTGTGAGTAGGATACAGAACCCTAAATAGCTGGTGAGAGGTATAAGTTATTCTAAAAGCATAAAAACAGTACACCTGTGAAATGAAATGCTTTCATATGTGATCTTCTATGTTTATTGTCCTGTGCAAAAAGTTGCACCTTGTGTTTGAAGGTTGAAATTATTTCAAGCTTGCATGGATGCAGAAATTTCTGAGTGACTTTTATACATTTCTTTGGACTCTTCACTGTCAGGATGGCCGAGTGGTCTAAGGTGCTGTGTTTAGGCCGCAGTCTCCTCTGGAGGCGTGGGTTCGAAGCCCACTTCTGGCATGACTTTTGGAGATATAATCTTCTTCATCAGGATAACATCTGATGGAAGTTGCATCTGTTCGTCTTCACCTGGGACGTTATTCCGTCCTCGTAGAGTCAAGAGAGCTTGGGTTTCTCATATATTTCTGTTGTACAAAGTCTTGCTGATAAAGTGCAATCCTTACCAAATGATTTTAGGACCCATGTAAGAGCTCATCTAGAAGAGTCATGCTCTTGTATTCCCTGGCCAGCCAGGCCATGCAAATTTGGAAGAATGCCAAGCACCTGGTAGACATCTGGACTCCAGCACACTTACAGCAATTTCCTCAGGGCTGTGATCAGGGGTTGCTTAGATTTGCGTATTCCACCCTATGTTGTGACATTGAGATCCCTTGTTGAATTTGCTTTAGTCAGCCAAGATGTGGCTGTTGACTCAATTTCAAAGCAGCTTTGGGCCGTTCAAGTGGCTGGTGAATAGCACTTTCTCTTTGTACGCATTAAAGGTCTAAAGAGTTCTTCATAGGTACTGCTCTGTATGGATTGTTCAAAGATCTGTTGGAAATGCTTATAATGGGATAAATAAATTGAGGGCATGCCTTTTCGGTACCCCACTTGCATGGCTGTCTGGCTTGTGGAAGGTGCTGCAAATGCAAGTCAGGATGGCCGAGTGGTCTAAGGCGCTGCGTTCAGGTCGCAGTCTCTTCTGGAGGCGTGGGTTCAAATCCCACTTCTGACAAACCTGTGTTTAATCTTTTTTCTTGAGGGAGAAAATCAGATCATTTCTCTCACATGGGCTTATATGGTTGTCTTTTTGGAAAAGTGCAGTGAGTTTTTTTCTTGCTATAGCCACTCATGGCCTAAGATGTGTGTTGTTTTTTGTTCACACTATCTTTCTCACTATGTAGATGGACAAGCAACATTTGGTCAGCATGGTCGAGTGGTCTAAGGTGCTGCGTTAAGGCTGGAGGCGTGGGTTCAAATCCCACTTCTGACAAAACTTTAAGTCCATTTTGTCTCTGCGTTCCTTCAGAATCTCAGCTAAAAATTAACAGTGCATATAATATCTGAATAAGTACCAAACTTGTTTCAACTGCAAATGAATTTGCCCAATTCTGTCTTCAAGCTCGTATAATATTCTTCTAGAACTAGTGGTGTTTTATATGTTTTTTGGGGGGTGCCTAAAAAATCCCTTTTATTGAAGAAATGGCTTACATTCAGTCTTGTGATATTTTTGGTTTCCAATAAGTAGATTTTTAATTTCATGTAACCTCATTTTCTAATGCTCCATTCAAGAGATGTTTCCACTATGAAATGAAGAGCAAGGGGCAAGAGCACGAATGATAGAGCAGGTGAGTGAGATGGGGTGTTGAGGAAGGAGAGAATGAAACAAAGACAGAGTGAGTGAACGGCATGTAGGCATAGAAGAGGAGACTAGAAGTGAAGGTGACTTTCTTTTCCCTGATTTTGACCTCCCACCCATCTCAAACCAATCACAAACATACCTTCTATGCAACGTTGGTATGCAGAACTTCACTCCTCAGCCAGTGAGGGTGAGTCCCAATCCAGGGGCTAGAGAGCAAAAGAATGGATGTGCTCAGACGTTCCTTGCTAGGGACAGTTGATCTGAAACAAGGCCTGCTCTCTTGTTTCCAGCAAGGATCTAGAAATTCTGCATGAATCTGCAAGGCACATTGACAGCATAAATTTGCATAAACTGCCCCACCTTCTGCCTTCCTACTTCCTGAGCAGTAGTTGTTTGTGTATAGAGAGAGAGTTCGCAGGCAAGGTAATTTTGTGAGTAGGATACAGAACCCTAAATAGCTGGTGAGAGGTATAAGTTATTCTAAAAGCATAAAAACAGTACACCTGTGAAATGAAATGCTTTCATATGTGATCTTCTATGTTTATTGTCCTGTGCAAAAAGTTGCACCTTGTGTTTGAAGGTTGAAATTATTTCAAGCTTGCATGGATGCAGAAATTTCTGAGTGACTTTTATACATTTCTTTGGACTCTTCACTGTCAGGATGGCCGAGTGGTCTAAGGCGCTGTGTTTAGGCCGCAGTCTCCTCTGGAGGCGTGGGTTCGAAGCCCACTTCTGGCATGACTTTTGGAGATATAATCTTCTTCATCAGGATAACATCTGATGGAAGTTGCATCTGTTCGTCTTCACCTGGGACGTTATTCCGTCCTCGTAGAGTCAAGAGAGCTTGGGTTTCTCATATATTTCTGTTGTACAAAGTCTTGCTGATAAAGTGCAATCCTTACCAAATGATTTTAGGACCCATGTAAGAGCTCATCTAGAAGAGTCATGCTCTTGTATTCCCTGGCCAGCCAGGCCATGCAAATTTGGAAGAATGCCAAGCACCTGGTAGACAGCTGGACTCCAGCACACTTACAGCAATTTCCTCAGGGCTGTGATCAGGGGCTGCTTAGATTTGCGTATTCCACCCTATGTTGTGACATTGAGATCCCTTGTTGAATTTGCTTTAGTCAGCCAAGATGTGGCTGTTGACTCAATTTCAAAGCAGCTTTGGGCCGTTCAAGTGGCTGGTGAATAGCACTTTCTCTTTGTACGCATTAAAGGTCTAAAGAGTTCTTCATAGGTACTGCTCTGTATGGATTGTTCAAAGATCTGTTGGAAATGCTTATAATGGGATAAATAAATTGAGGGCATGCCTTTTCGGTACCCCACTTGCATGGCTGTCTGGCTTGTGGAAGGTGCTGCAAATGCAAGTCAGGATGGCCGAGTGGTCTAAGGCGCTGCGTTCAGGTCGCAGTCTCTTCTGGAGGCGTGGGTTCAAATCCCACTTCTGACAAACCTGTGTTTAATCTTTTTTCTTGAGGGAGAAAATCAGATCATTTCTCTCACATGGGCTTATATGGTTGTCTTTTTGGAAAAGTGCAGTGAGTTTTTTTCTTGCTATAGCCACTCATGGCCTAAGATGTGTGTTGTTTTTTGTTCACACTATCTTTCTCACTATGTAGATGGACAAGCAACATTTGGTCAGCATGGCCGAGAGGTCTAAGGTGCTGCGTTAAGGCTGGAGGCGTGGGTTCAAATCCCACTTCTGACAAAACTTTAAGTCCATTTTGTCTCTGCGTTCCTTCAGAATCTCAGCTAAAAATTAACAGTGCATATAATATCTGAATAAGTACCAAACTTGTTTCAACTGCAAATGAATTTGCCCAATTCTGTCTTCAAGCTCGTATAATATTCTTCTAGAACTAGTGGTGTTTTATATGTTTTTTGGGGGGTGCCTAAAAAATCTCTTTTATTGAAGAAATGGCTTACATTCAGTCTTGTGATATTTTTGGTTTCCAATAAGTAGATTTTTAATTTCATGTAACCTCATTTTCTAATGCTCCATTCAAGAGATGTTTCCACTATGAAATGAAGAGCAAGGGGCAAGAGCACGAATGATAGAGCGGGTGAGTGAGATGGGGTGTTGAGGAAGGAGAGAATGAAACAAAGACAGAGTGAGTGAACGGCATGTAGGCATAGAAGAGGAGACTAGAAGTGAAGGTGACTTTCTTTTCCCTGATTTTGACCTCCCACCCATCTCAAACCAATCACAAACATACCTTCTATGCAACGTTGGTATGCAGAACTTCACTCCTCAGCCAGTGAGGGTGAGTCCCAAGCCAGGGGCTAGAGAGCAAAAGAATGGATGTGCTCAGACGTTCCTTGCTAGGGACAGTTGATCTGAAACAAGGCCTGCTCTCTTGTTTCCAGCAAGGATCTAGAAATTCTGCATGAATCTGCAAGGCACATTGACAGCATAAATTTGCATAAACTGCCCCACCTTCTGCCTTCCTACTTCCTGAGCAGTAGTTGTTTGTGTATAGAGAGAGAGTTCGCAGGCAAGGTAATTTTGTGAGTAGGATACAGAACCCTAAATAGCTGGTGAGAGGTATAAGTTATTCTAAAAGCATAAAAACAGTACACCTGTGAAATGAAATGCTTTCATATGTGATCTTCTATGTTTATTGTCCTGTGCAAAAAGTTGCACCTTGTGTTTGAAGGTTGGAATTATTTCAAGCTTGCATGGATGCAGAAATTTCTGAGTGACTTTTATACATTTCTTAGGACTCTTCACTGTCAGGATGGCCGAGTGGTCTAAGGCGCTGTGTTTAGGCCGCAGTCTCCTCTGGAGGCATGGGTTCGAATCCCACTTCTGATATGACTTTTGGAGATATAATCTTCTTCATCAGGATAACATCTGATGGAAGTTGCATCTGTTCGTCTTCACCTGGGACGTTATTCCGTCCTCGTAGAGTCAAAAGAGCTTGGGTTTCTCATATATTTCTGTTGTACAAAGTCTTGCTGATAAAGTGCAATCCTTACCAAATGATTTTAGGACCCATGTAAGAGCTCATCTAGAAGAGGCATGCTCTTGTATTCCCTGGCCATCCAGGCCATGCAAATTTGGAAGAATGCCAAGCACCTGGTAGACAGCTGGACTCCAGCACACTTACAGCAATTTCCTCAGGGCTGTGATCAGGGGCTGCTTAGATTTGCGTATTCCACCCTATGTTGTGACATTGAGATCCCTTGTTGAATTTGCTTCAGTCAGCCAAGATGTGGCTGTTGACTCAATTTCAAAGCAGCTTTGGGCCGTTCAAGTGGCTGGTGAATAGCACTTTCTCTTTGTACGCATTAAAGGTCTAAAGAGTTCTTCATAGGTACTGCTCTGTATGGATTGTTCAAAGATCTGTTGGAAATGCTTATAATGGGATAAACAAATTGAGGGCATGCCTTTTCGGTACCCCACTTGCATTGCTGTCTGGCTTGTGGAAGGCGCTGCAAATGCAAGTCAGGATGGCCGAGTGGTCTAAGGCGCTGCGTTCAGGTCGCAGTCTCTTCTGGAGGCGTGGGTTCAAATCCCACTTCTGACAAACCTGTGTTTAATCTTTTTTCTTGAGGGAGAAAATCAGATCATTTCCCTCACATGGGCTTATATGGTTGTCTTTTTGGAAAAGTGCAGAGAGTTTTTTTTCTTGCTATAGCCACTCATGGCCTAAGATGTGTGTTTTTTTTGTTCGCACTATCTTTCTCACTATGTAGATGAACAAGCAACATGTGGTCAGGATGGCCGAGTGGTCTATGGCGCTGTATTAGGGCCGCAGTCTCTCCTAGAGGTGTGGGTTAGAATCCCACTTCTGACAAAACTTTAAGTCCATTTTGTCTCTGCGTTCCTTCAGAATCTCAGCTAAAAATTGACAGTGCATATAATATCTGAATAAGTACCAAACTTGTTTCAACTGCAAATGAATTTGCCCAATTCTGTCTTCAAGCTCGTATAATATTCTTCTAGCACTAGTGGTGTTTTATATGTTTTTTGGGGGGTGCCTAAAAAATCCCTTTTATTGAAGAAATGGCTTACATTCAGTCTTGTGATATTTTTGGTTTCCAATAAGTAGATTTTTAATTTTATGTAACCTCATTTTCTAATGCTCCATTCAAGAGATGTTTCCACTATGAAATGAAGAGCAAGGGGCAAGAGCACGAATGATAGAGCGAGTGAGTGAGATGGGGTGTTGAGGAAGGAGAGAATGAAACAAAGACAGAGTGAGTGAACGGCATGTAGGCATAGAAGAGGAGACTAGAAGTGAAGGTGACTTGATTTTCCCTGATTTTGACCTCCCACCCATCTCAAACCAATCACAAACATACCTTCTATGCAACGTTGGTATGCAGAACTTCACTCCTCAGCCAGTGAGGGTGAGTCCCAAGCCAGGGGCTAGAGAGCAAAAGAATGGATGTGCTCAGACGTTCCTTGCTAGGGACAGTTGATCTGAAACAAGGCCTGCTCTCTTGTTTCCAGCAAGGATCTAGAAATTCTGCATGAATCTGCAAGGCACATTGACAGCATAAATTTGCATAAACTGCCCCACCTTCTGCCTTCCTACTTCCTGAGCAGTAGTTGTTTGTGTATAGAGAGAGAGTTCGCAGGCAAGGTAATTTTGTGAGTAGGATACAGAACCCTAAATAGCTGGTGAGAGGTATAAGTTATTCTAAAAGCATAAAAACAGTACACCTGTGAAATGAAATGCTTTCATATGTGATCTTCTATGTTTATTGTCCTGTGCAAAAAGTTGCACCTTGTGTTTGAAGGTTGGAATTATTTCAAGCTTGCATGGATGCAGAAATTTCTGAGTGACTTTTATACATTTCTTAGGACTCTTCACTGTCAGGATGGCCGAGTGGTCTAAGGCGCTGTGTTTAGGCCACAGTCTCCTCTGGAGGCGTGGGTTCGAATCCCACTTCTGACATGACTTTTGGAGATATAATCTTCTTCATCAGGATAACATCTGATGGAAGTTGCATCTGTTCGTCTTCACCTGGGATGTTATTCCGTCCTCGTAGAGTCAAGACAGCTTGGGTTTCTCATATATTTCTGTTGTACAAAGCCTTGCTGATAAAGTGCAATCCTTACCAAATGATTTTAGGACCCATGTAAGAGCTCATCTAGAAGAGTCATGCTCTTGTATTCCCTGGCCAGCCAGGCCATGCAAATTTGGAAGAATGCCAAGCACCTGGTAGACAGCTGGACTCCAGCACACTTACAGCAATTTCCTCAGGGCTGTGATCAGGGGCTGCTTAGATTTGCGTATTCCACCCTATGTTGTGACATTGAGATCCCTTGTTGAATTTGCTTTAGTCAGCCAAGATGTGGCTGTTGACTCAATTTCAAAGCAGCTTTGGGCCGTTCAAGTGGCTGGTGAATAGCACTTTCTCTTTGTACGCATTAAAGGTCTAAAGAGTTCTTCATAGGTACTGCTCTGTATGGATTGTTCAAAGATCTGTTGGAAATGCTTATAATGGGATATATAAATTGAGGGCATGCCTTTTCGGTACCCCACTTGCATGGCTGTCTGGCTTGTGGAAGGCGCTGCAAATGCAAGTCAGGATGGCCGAGTGGTCTAAGGCGCTGCGTTCAGGTCGCAGTCTCTTCTGGAGGCGTGGGTTCAAATCCCACTTCTGACAAACCTGTGTTTAATCTTTTTTCTTGAGGGAGAAAATCAGATCATTTCCCTCACATGGGCTTATATGGTTGTCTTTTTGGAAAAGTGCAGTGAGTTTTTTTTCTTGCTATAGCCACTCATGGCCTAAGATGTGTGTTTTTTTTGTTCGCACTATCTTTCTCACTATGTAGATGAACAAGCAACATGTGGTCAGGATGGCCGAGTGGTCTATGGCGCTGCATTAAGGCCGCAGTCTCTCCTAGAGGTGTGGGTTAGAATCCCACTTCTGACAAAACTTTAAGTCCATTTTGTCTCTGCGTTCCTTCAGAATCTCAGCTAAAAATTGGCAGTGCATATAATATCTGAATAAGTACCAAACTTCAGTTTCAACTGCAAATGAATTTGCCCAATTCTGTCTTCAAGCTCGTATATTATTCTTCTAGCACTAGTCGTGTTTTATGTGTTTTTTGGGGGGTGCCTAAAAAATCCCTTTTATTGAAGAAATGGCTTACATTCAGTCTTGCGATATTTTTGGTTTCCAATAAGTAGATTTTTAATTTTATGTAACCTCATTTTCTAATGCTCCATTCAAGAGATGTTTCCACTATGAAATGAAGAGCGAGGGGAAAGAGCACAAATGATAGAGCGAGTGAGTGAGATGGGGTGTTGAGGAAGGAGAGAATGAAACAAAGACAGAGTGAGTGAACGGCAGGTAGGCATAGAAGAGGAGACTACAAGAGGAGACTAGAAGTGAAGGTGACTTGCTTTTCCCTGCTCTTGACCTCCCACCCATCTCAAACCAATCACAAACATGCCTTCTATGCAACGTTGGTACGCAGAACTTCACTCCTCAGCCAGTGAGGGTGAGTCCCAAGCCAGGGGCTAGAAAGCAAAAGAATGGATGTGCTCAGACGTTCCTTGCTAGGGACAGTTGATCTGAAACAAGGCCTGCTCTCTTGTTTCCAGCAAGGATCTAGAAATTCAGCATGAATCTGCAAGGCACATTGACAGCATAAATTTGCATAAACTGCCCCACCTTCTGCCTTCCTACTTCCTGCGCAGTAGTTGTTTGTGTATAGAGAGAGAGGTCGCAGGCAAGGTAATTTTGTGAGTAGGATACAGAACCCTAAATAGCTGGTGAGAGGTATAAGTTATTCTAAAAGCATAAAAACAGTACACCTGTGAAATGAAATGCTTTCATATGTGATCTTCTGTGTTTATTGTCCTGTGCAAAAAGTTGCACCTTGTGTTTGAAATTATTTCAAGCTTGCATGGACGCAGAAATTTCTGAGTGACTTTTATACATTTCTTAGGACTCTTCACTGTCAGGATGGCCGAGTGGTCTAAGGTGCTGTGTCTAGTCTGCAATCTCCTCTGGAGGCGTGGGTTCGAATCCCACTTCTGACATGACTTTTGGAGATATAATCTTCTTCATCAGGATAACATCTGATGGAAGTTGCATCTGTTCGTCTTCACCTGGGACGTTATTCCGTCCTCGTAGAGTCAAGAGAGCTTGGGTTTCTCATATATTTCTGTTGTACAAAGTCTTGCTGATAAAGTGCAATCCTTACCAAATGAGCTTAGGACCCATGTAAGAGCTCATCTAGAAGAGTCATGCTCTTGTATTCCCTGGCCAGCCAGGCCATGCAAATTTGGAAGAATGCCAAGCACCTGGTAGACAGCTGGACTCCAGCACACTTACAGCAATTTCCTCAGGGCTGTGATCAGGGGCTGCTTAGATTTGCGTATTCCACCCTATGTTGTGACATTGAGATCCCTTGTTGAATTTGCTTTAGTCAGCCAAGATGTGGCTGTTGACTCAATTTCAAAGCAGCTTTGGGCCGTTCAAGTGGCTGGTGAATAGCACTTTCTCTTTGTACGCATTAAAGGTCTAAAGGGTTCTTCATAGGTACTGCTCTGTATGGATTGTTCAAAGATCTGTTGGAAATGCTTATAATGGGATAAATAAATTGAGGGCATGCCTTTTCGGTACCCCACTTGCATGGCTGTCTGGCTTGTGGAAGGCGCTGCAAATGCAAGTCAGGATGGCCGAGTGGTCTAAGGCGCTGCGTTCAGGTTGCAGTCTCTTCTGGAGGCGTGGGTTCAAATCCCACTTCTGACAAACCTGTGTTTAATCTTTTTTCTTGAGGGAGAAAATCAGATCATTTCCCTCACATGGGCTTATATGGTTGTCTTTTTGGAAAAGTGCAGTGAGTTTTTTTTCTTGCTATAGCCACTCATGGCCTAAGATGTGTGTTTTTTTTGTTCGCACTATCTTTCTCACTATGTAGATGAACAAGCAACATGTGGTCTGGATGGCCGAGTGGTCTATGGCGCTGTATTAAGGCCGCAGTCTCTCCTAGAGGTGTGGGTTAGAATCCCACTTCTGACAAAACTTTAAGTCCATTTTGTCTCTGCGTTCCTTCAGAATCTCAGCTAAAAATTGACAGTGCATATAATATCTGAATAAGTACCAAACTTGTTTCAACTGCAAATGAATTTGCCCAATTCTGTCTTCAAGCTCGTATAATATTCTTCTAGCACTAGTGGTGTTTTATATGTTTTTTGGGGGGTGCCTAAAAAATCCCTTTTATTGAAGAAATGGCTTACATTCAGTCTTGTGATATTTTTGGTTTCCAATAAGTAGATTTTTAATTTTATGTAACCTCATTTTCTAATGCTCCATTCAAGAGATGTTTCCACTATGAAATGAAGAGCAAGGGGCAAGAGCACGAATGATAGAGCGAGTGAGTGAGATGGGGTGTTGAGGAAGGAGAGAATGAAACAAAGACAGAGTGAGTGAACGGCATGTAGGCATAGAAGAGGAGACTAGAAGTGAAGATGACTTGCTTTTCCCTGATTTTGACCTCCCACCCATCTCAAACCAATCACAAACATACCTTCTATGCAACGTTGGTATGCAGAACTTCACTCCTCAGCCAGTGAGGGTGAGTCCCAAGCCAGGGGCTAGAGAGCAAAAGAATGGATGTGCTCAGACGTTCCTTGCTAGGGACAGTTGATCTGAAACAAGGCCTGCTCTCTTGTTTCCAGCAAGGATCTAGAAATTCTGCATGAATCTGCAAGGCACATTGACAGCATAAATTTGCATAAACTGCCCCACCTTCTGCCTTCCTACTTCCTGAGCAGTAGTTGTTTGTGTATAGAGAGAGAGTTCGCAGGCAAGGTAATTTTGTGAGTAGGATACAGAACCCTAAATAGCTGGTGAGAGGTATAAGTTATTCTAAAAGCATAAAAACAGTACACCTGTGAAATGAAATGCTTTCATATGTGATCTTCTATGTTTATTGTCCTGTGCAAAAAGTTGCACCTTGTGTTTGAAAGTTGGAATTATTTCAAGCTTGCATGGATGCAGAAATTTCTGAGTGACTTTTATACATTTCTTAGGACTCTTCACTGTCAGGATGGCCGAGTGGTCTAAGGCGCTGTGTTTAGGCCTCAGTCTCCTCTGGAGGCGTGGGTTCGAATCCCACTTCTGACATGACTTTTGGAGATATAATCTTCTTCATCAGGATAACATCTGATGGAAGTTGCATCTGTTCGTCTTCACCTGGGACGTTATTCCGTCCTCGTAGAGTCAAGAGAGCTTGGGTTTCTCATATATTTCTGTTGTACAAAGTCTTGCTGATAAAGTGCAATCCTTACCAAATGATTTTAGGACCCATGTAAGAGCTCATCTAGAAGAGTCATGCTCTTGTATTCCCTGGCCAGCCAGGCCATGCAAATTTGGAAGAATGCCAAGCACCTGGTAGACAGCTGGACTCCAGCACACTTACAGCAATTTCCTCAGGGCTGTGATCAGGGGCTGCTTAGATTTGCGTATTCCACCCTATGTTGTGACATTGAGATCCCTTCTTGAATTTGCTTTAGTCAGCCAAGATGTGGCTGTTGACTCAATTTCAAAGCAGCTTTGGGCCGTTCAAGTGGCTGGTGAATAGCACTTTCTCTTTGTACACATTAAAGGTCTAAAGAGTTCTTCATAGGTACTGCTCTGTATGGATTGTTCAAAGATCTGTTGGAAATGCTTATAATGGGATAAATAAATTGAGGGCATGCCTTTTTCGGTACCCCACTTGCATGGCTGTCTGGCTTGTGGAAGGTGCTGCAAAAGAAAGTTAGGATGGCCGAGTGGTCTAAGGCGCTGCGTTCAGGTCGCAGACTCTTCTGGAGGCGTGGGTTCAAATCCCACTTCTGACAAACCTGTGTTTAATCTTTTTTCTTGAGGGAGAAAATCAGATCATTTCCCTCACATGGGCTTATATGGTTGTCTTTTTGGAAAAGTGCAGGGAGTTTTTTTTCTTGCTATAGCCACTCATGGCCTAAGATGTGTGTTTTTTTTGTTCGCACTATCTTTCTCACTATGTAGATGAACAAGCAACATGTGGTCAGGATGGCCGAGTGGTCTAAGGCGCTGCGTTAAGGCCGCAGTCTCTCCTAGAGGTGTGGGTTCGAATCCCACTTCTGACAAAACTTTAAGTCCATTTTGTCTCTGCGTTCCTTCAGAATCTCAGCAAAAAATTGGCAGTGCATATAATATCTGAATAAGTACCAAACTTCAGTTTCAACTGCAAATGAATTTGCCCAATTCTGTCTTCAAGCTCGTATAATATTCTTCTAGCACTAGTGGTGTTTTATGTGTTTTTTGGGGGGTGCCTAAAAAATCCCTTTTATTGAAGAAATGGCTTACATTCAGTCTTGCGATATTTTTGGTTTCCAATAAGTAGATTTTTAATTTTATGTAACCTCATTTTCTAATGCTTCATTCAAGAGATGTTTCCACTATGAAATGAAGAGCGAGGGGAAAGAGCACAAATGATAGAGCGAGTGAGTGAGATGGGGTGTTGAGGAAGGAGAGAATGAAACAAAGACAGAGTGAGTGAACGGCGGGTAGGCATAGAAGAGGAGACTAGAAGTGAAGGTGACTTGCTTTTCCCTGCTCTTGACCTCCCACCCATCTCAAACCAATCACAAACATACCTTCCATGCAACATTGGTACGCAGAACTTCACTCCTCAGCCAGTGAGGGTGAGTCCCAAGCCAGGGGCTAGAAAGCAAAAGAATGGATGTGCTCAGACGATCCTTGCTAGGGACAATTGATCTGAAACAAGGCCTGCTCTCTTGTTTTCAGCAAGGATCTAGAAATTCTGCATGAATCTGCAAGGCACATTGACAGCATAAATTTGCATAAACTGCCCCACCTTCTGCCTTCCTACTTCCTGCGCAGTAGTAGTTTGTGTATAGAGAGAGAGGTCGCAGGCAAGGTAATTTTGTGAGTAGGATACAGAACCCTAAATAGCTGGTGAGAGGTATAAGTTATTCTAAAAGCATAAAAACAGTACACCTGTGAAATGAAATGCTTTCATATGTGATCTTCTGTGTTTATTGTCCTGTGCAAAAAGTTGCACCTTGTGTTTGAAGTTTGAAATTATTTCAAGCTTGCATGGACGCAGACATTTATGAGTGACTTTTATACATTTCTTAGGACTCTTCACTGTCAGGATGGCCGAGTGGTCTAAGGTGCTGTGTCTAGTCTGCAATCTCCTCTGGAGACGTGGGTTCGAATCCCACTCTGACATGACTTTTGGAGATATAATCTTCTTCATCAGGATAACATCTGATGGAAGTTGCATCTGTTCGTCTTCACCTGGGACGGTATTCCGTCCTCGTAGAGTCAAGAGAGCTTGGGTTTCTCATATATTTCTGTTGTACAAAGTCTTGCTGATAAAGTGCAATCCTTACCAAATGATTTTAGGACCCATGTAAGGGATCATCTAGAAGAGTCATGCTCTTGTATTCCCTGGCCAGCCAGGCCATGCAAATTTGGAAGAATGCCAAGCACCTGGTAGACAGCTGGACTCCAGCACACTTACAGCAATTTCCTCAGGGCTGTGATCAGGGGCTGCTTAGATTTGCGTATTCCACCCTATGTTGTGACATTGAGATCCCTTGTTGAATTTGCTTTAGTCAGCCAAGATGTGGCTGTTGACTCAATTTCAAAGCAGCTTTGGGCCGTTCAAGTGGCTGGTGAAAAGCACTTTCTCTTTGTACGCATTAAAGGTCTAAAGAGTTCTTCATAGGTACTGCTCTGTATGGATTGTTCAAAGATCTGTTGGAAATGCTTATAATGGGATAAATAAATTGAGGGCATGCCTTTTCGGTACCAAACTTGCATGGCTGTCTGGCTTGTGGAAGGTGCGGCAAATGCAAGTCAGGATGGCCGAGTGGTCTAAGGCGCTGCGTTCAGGTCGCAGTCTCCTCTGGAGGCGTGGGTTCAAATCCCACTTCTGACAAACCTGTGTTTAATCTTTTTTCTTGAGGGAGAAAATCAGATCATTTCCCTCACATGGGCTTATATGGTTGTCTTTTTGGAAAAGTGCAGTGAGTTTTTTTCTTGCTATAGCCACTCATGGCCTAAGATGTGTGTTGTTTTTTGTTCACACTATCTTTCTCACTATGTAGAATGACAAGCAACATTTGGTCAGCATGGCAGAGTGGTCTAAGGTGCTGCGTTAAGGCTGGAGGCGTGGGTTCAAATCCCACTTCTGACAAAACTTTAAGTCCATTTTGTCTCTGCGTTCCTTCAGAATCTCAGCTAAAAATTGACAGTGCATATAATATCTGAATAAGTACCAAACTTGTTTCAACTGCAAATGAATTTGCCCAATTCTGTCTTCAAGCTCGTATAATATTCTTCTAGAACTAGTGGTGTTTTATATGTTTTTTGGGGGGTGCCTAAAAAATCCCTTTTATTGAAGAAATGGCTTACATTCAGTCTTGTGATATTTTTGGTTTCCAATAAGTAGATTTTTAATTTTATGTAACCTCATTTTCTAATGCTCCATTCAAGAGATGTTTCCACTATGAAATGAAGAGCAAGGGGCAAGAGCACGAATGATAGAGCGGGTGAGTGAGATGGGGTGTTGAGGAAGGAGAGAATGAAACAAAGACAGAGTGAGTGAACGGCATGTAGGCATAAAAGAGGAGACTAGAAGTGAGGGTGACTTGCTTTTCCCTGATTTTGACCTCCCACCCATCTCAAACCAATCACAAACATACCTTCTATGCAACGTTGGTATGCAGAACTTCACTCCTCAGCCAGTGAGGGTGAGTCCCAAGCCAGGGGCTAGAGAGCAAAAGAATGGATGTGCTCAGACGTTCCTTGCTAGGGACAGTTGATCTGAAACAAGGCCTGCTCTCTTGTTTCCAGCAAGGATCTAGAAATTCTGCATGAATCTGCAAGGCACATTGACAGCATAAATTTGCATAAACTGCCCCACCTTCTGCCTTCCTACGTCCTGAGCAGTAGTTGTTTGTGTATAGAGAGAGAGGTCGCAGGCAAGGTAATTTTGTGAGTAGGATACAGAACCCTAAATAGCTGGTGAGAGGTATAAGTTATTCTAAAAGCATAAAAACAGTACATCTGTGAAATGAAATGCTTTCATATGTGATCTTCTATGTTTATTGTCCTGTGCAAAAAGTTGCACCTTGTGTTTGAAGGTTGAAATTATTTCAAGCTTGCATGGATGCAGAAATTTCTGAGTGACTTTTATACATTTCTTAGGACTCTTCACTGTCAGGATGGCCGAGTGGTCTAAGGCGCTGTGTTTAGGCCGCAGTCTCCTCTGGAGGCGTGGGTTCGAATCCCACTTCTGACATGACTTTTGGAGATATAATCTTCTTCATCAGGATAACATCTGATGGAAGTTGCATCTGTTCGTCTTCACCTGGGACGTTATTCCGTCCTCGTAGAGTCAAGAGAGCTTGGGTTTCTCATATATTTCTGTTGTACAAAGTCTTTCTGATAAAGTGCAATCCTTACCAAATGATTTTAGGACCCATGTACGAGCTCATCTAGAAGAGTCATGCTCTTGTATTCCCTGGCCAGCCAGGCCATGCAAATTTGGAAGAATGCCAAGCACCTGGTAGACAGCTGGACTCCAGCACACTTACAGCAATTTCCTCAGGGCTGTGATCAGGGGCTGCTTAGATTTGCGTATTTCACCCTATGTTGTGACATTGAGATCCCTTCTTGAATTTGCTTTAGTCAGCCAAGATGTGGCTGTTGACTCAATTTCAAAGCAGCTTTGGGCCGTTCAAGTGGCTGGTGAATAGCACTTTCTCTTTGTACACATTAAAGGTCTAAAGAGTTCTTCATAGGTACTGCTCTGTATGGATTGTTCAAAGATCTGTTGGAAATGCTTATAATGGGATAAATAAATTGAGGGCATGCCTTTTTCGGTACCCCACTTGCATGGCTGTCTGGCTTGTGGAAGGTGCTGCAAAAGAAAGTCAGGATGGCCGAGTGGTCTAAGGCGCTGCGTTCAGGTCGCAGACTCTTCTGGAGGCGTGGGTTCAAATCCCACTTCTGACAAACCTGTGTTTAATTTTTTTTCTTGAGGGAGAAAATCAGATCATTTCCCTCACATGGGCTTATATGGTTGTCTTTTTGGAAAAGTGCAGTGAGTTTTTTTTCTTGCTATAGCCACTCATGGCCTAAGATGTGTGTTTTTTTTGTTCGCACTATCTTTCTCACTATGTAGATGAACAAGCAACATGTGGTCAGGATGGCCGAGTGGTCTAAGGCGCTGCGTTATGGCCGCAGTCTCTCCTAGAGGTGTGGGTTCGAATCCCACTTCTGACAAAACTTTAAGTCCATTTTGTCTCTGCGTTCCTTCAGAATCTCAGCAAAAAATTGGCAGTGCATATAATATCTGAATAAGTACCAAACTTCAGTTTCAACTGCAAATGAATTTGCCCAATTCTGTCTTCAAGCTCGTATAATATTCTTCTAGCACTAGTGGTGTTTTATGTGTTTTTTGGGGGGTGCCTAAAAAATCCCTTTTATTGAAGAAATGGCTTACATTCAGTCTTGCGATATTTTTGGTTTCCAATAAGTAGATTTTTAATTTTATGTAACCTCATTTTCTAATGCTTCATTCAAGAGATGTTTCCACTATGAAATGAAGAGCGAGGGGAAAGAGCACAAATGATAGAGCGAGTGAGTGAGATGGGGTGTTGAGGAAGGAGAGAATGAAACAAAGACAGAGTGAGTGAACGGCAGGTAGGCATAGAAGAGGAGACTAGAAGTGAAGGTGACTTGCTTTTCCCTGCTCTTGACCTCCCACCCATCTCAAACCAATCACAAACATACCTTCCATGCAACATTGGTACGCAGAACTTCACTCCTCAGCCAGTGAGGGTGAGTCCCAAGCCAGGGGCTAGAAAGCAAAAGAATGGATGTGCTCAGACGATCCTTGCTAGGGACAATTGATCTGAAACAAGGCCTGCTCTCTTGTTTTCAGCAAGGATCTAGAAATTCTGCATGAATCTGCAAGGCACATTGACAGCATAAATTTGCATAAACTGCCCCACCTTCTGCCTTCCTACTTCCTGCGCAGTAGTAGTTTGTGTATAGAGAGAGAGGTCGCAGGCAAGGTAATTTTGTGAGTAGGATACAGAACCCTAAATAGCTGGTGAGAGGTATAAGTTATTCTAAAAGCATAAAAACAGTACACCTGTGAAATGAAATGCTTTCATATGTGATCTTCTGTGTTTATTGTCCTGTGCAAAAAGTTGCACCTTGTGTTTGAAGTTTGAAATTATTTCAAGCTTGCATGGACGCAGACATTTCTGAGTGACTTTTATACATTTCTTAGGACTCTTCACTGTCAGGATGGCCGAGTGGTCTAAGGTGCTGTGTCTAGTCTGCAATCTCCTCTGGAGACGTGGGTTCGAATCCCACTCTGACATGACTTTTGGAGATATAATCTTCTTCATCAGGATAACATCTGATGGAAGTTGCATCTGTTCGTCTTCACCTGGGACGGTATTCCGTCCTCGTAGAGTCAAGAGAGCTTGGGTTTCTCATATATTTCTGTTGTACAAAGTCTTGCTGATAAAGTGCAATCCTTACCAAATGATTTTAGGACCCATGTAAGAGATCATCTAGAAGAGTCATGCTCTTGTATTCCCTGGCCAGCCAGGCCATGCAAATTTGGAAGAATGCCAAGCACCTGGTAGACAGCTGTACTCCAGCACACTTACAGCAATGTCCTCAGGGCTGTGATCAGGGGCTGCTTAGATTTGCGTATTCCACCCTATGTTGTGACATTGAGATCCCTTGTTGAATTTGCTTTAGTCAGCCAAGATGTGGCTGTTGACTCAATTTCAAAGCAGCTTTGGGCCGTTCAAGTGGCTGGTGAATAGCACTTTCTCTTTGTACGCTTTAAAGGTCTAAAGAGTTCTTCATAGGTACTGCTCTGTATGGATTGTTCAAAGATCTGTTGGAAATGCTTATAATAGGATAAATAAATTGAGGGCATGCCTTTTCGGTACCAAACTTGCATGGCTGTCTGGCTTGTGGAAGGTGCTGCAAATGCAAATCAGGATGGCCGAGTGGTCTAAGGCGCTGTGTTCAGGTCGCAGTCTCTTGTGGAGGCGTGGGTTCAAATCCCACTTCTGACAAACCTGTATTTAACCTTCTTTTTTCTTGAGGGAGAAAATCAGATCATTTTCCTCACATGGGCTTATATGGTTGTCTTTTTGGAAAAGTGCAGTGAGTTTTTTCTTGCTATAGCCACTCATGGCCTAAGATGTGTGTTGTTTTTTGTTCACACTATCTTTCTCACTATGTAGATGGACAAGCAACATTTGGTCAGCATGGCCGAGTGGTCTAAGGTGCTGCGTTAAGGCTGGAGGCGTAGGTTCGAATCCCACTTCTGACAAAACTTTAAGTCCATTTTGTCTCTGCGTTCCTTCAGAATCTCAGCTAAAAATTGACAGTGCATATAATATCTGAATAAGTACCAAACTTGTTTCAACTGCAAATGAATTTGCCCAATTCTGTCTTCAAGCTCGTATAATATTCTTCTAGCACTAGTGGTGTTTTATATGTTTTTTGGGGGGTGCCTAAAAAATCCCTTTTATTGAAGAAATGGCTTACATTCAGTCTTGTGATATATTTGGTTTCCAATAAGTAGATTTTTAATTTTATGTAACCTCATTTTCTAATGCTCCATTCAAGAGATGTTTCCACTATGAAATGAAGAGCAAGGGGCAAGAGCACGAATGATAGAGCGAGTGAGTGAGATGGGGTGTTGAGGAAGGAGAGAATGAAACAAAGACAGAGTGAGTGAACGGCATGTAGGCATAGAAGAGGAGACTAGAAGTGAAGGTGACTTGCTTTTCCCTGATTTTCACCTCCCACCCATCTCAAACCAATCACAAACATACCTTCTATGCAACGTTGGTATGCAGAACTTCACTCCTCAGCCAGTGAGGGTGAGTCCCAAGCCAGGGGCTAGAGAGCAAAAGAATGGATGTGCTCAGACGTTCCTTGCTAGGGACAGTTGACCTGAAACAAGGCCTGCTCTCTTGTTTCCAGCAAGGATCTAGAAATTCTGCATGAATCTGCAAGGCACATTGACAGCATAAATTTGCATAAACTGCCCCACCTTCTGCCTTCCTACTTCCTGAGCAGTAGTTGTTTGTGTATAGAGAGAGAGTTCGCAGGCAAGGTAATTTTGTGAGTAGGATACAGAACCCTAAATAGCTGGTGAGAGGTATAAGTTATTCTAAAAGCATAAAAACAGTACACCTGTGAAATGAAATGCTTTCATATGTGATCTTCTATGTTTATTGTCCTGTGCAAAAAGTTGCACCTTGTGTTTGAAGGTTGAAATTATTTCAAGCTTGCATGGATGCAGAAATTTCTGAGTGACTTTTATACATTTCTTTGGACTCTTCACTGTCAGGATGGCCGAGTGGTCTAAGGTGCTGTGTTTAGGCCGCAGTCTCCTCTGGAGGCGTGGGTTCGAAGCCCACTTCTGGCATGACTTTTGGAGATATAATCTTCTTCATCAGGATAACATCTGATGGAAGTTGCATCTGTTCGTCTTCACCTGGGACGTTATTCCGTCCTCGTAGAGTCAAGAGAGCTTGGGTTTCTCATATATTTCTGTTGTACAAAGTCTTGCTGATAAAGTGCAATCCTTACCAAATGATTTTAGGACCCATGTAAGAGCTCATCTAGAAGAGTCATGCTCTTGTATTCCCTGGCCAGCCAGGCCATGCAAATTTGGAAGAATGCCAAGCACCTGGTAGACATCTGGACTCCAGCACACTTACAGCAATTTCCTCAGGGCTGTGATCAGGGGTTGCTTAGATTTGCGTATTCCACCCTATGTTGTGACATTGAGATCCCTTGTTGAATTTGCTTTAGTCAGCCAAGATGTGGCTGTTGACTCAATTTCAAAGCAGCTTTGGGCCGTTCAAGTGGCTGGTGAATAGCACTTTCTCTTTGTACGCATTAAAGGTCTAAAGAGTTCTTCATAGGTACTGCTCTGTATGGATTGTTCAAAGATCTGTTGGAAATGCTTATAATGGGATAAATAAATTGAGGGCATGCCTTTTCGGTACCCCACTTGCATGGCTGTCTGGCTTGTGGAAGGTGCTGCAAATGCAAGTCAGGATGGCCGAGTGGTCTAAGGCGCTGCGTTCAGGTCGCAGTCTCTTCTGGAGGCGTGGGTTCAAATCCCACTTCTGACAAACCTGTGTTTAATCTTTTTTCTTGAGGGAGAAAATCAGATCATTTCTCTCACATGGGCTTATATGGTTGTCTTTTTGGAAAAGTGCAGTGAGTTTTTTTCTTGCTATAGCCACTCATGGCCTAAGATGTGTGTTGTTTTTTGTTCACACTATCTTTCTCACTATGTAGATGGACAAGCAACATTTGGTCAGCATGGTCGAGTGGTCTAAGGTGCTGCGTTAAGGCTGGAGGCGTGGGTTCAAATCCCACTTCTGACAAAACTTTAAGTCCATTTTGTCTCTGCGTTCCTTCAGAATCTCAGCTAAAAATTAACAGTGCATATAATATCTGAATAAGTACCAAACTTGTTTCAACTGCAAATGAATTTGCCCAATTCTGTCTTCAAGCTCGTATAATATTCTTCTAGAACTAGTGGTGTTTTATATGTTTTTTGGGGGGTGCCTAAAAAATCCCTTTTATTGAAGAAATGGCTTACATTCAGTCTTGTGATATTTTTGGTTTCCAATAAGTAGATTTTTAATTTCATGTAACCTCATTTTCTAATGCTCCATTCAAGAGATGTTTCCACTATGAAATGAAGAGCAAGGGGCAAGAGCACGAATGATAGAGCAGGTGAGTGAGATGGGGTGTTGAGGAAGGAGAGAATGAAACAAAGACAGAGTGAGTGAACGGCATGTAGGCATAGAAGAGGAGACTAGAAGTGAAGGTGACTTTCTTTTCCCTGATTTTGACCTCCCACCCATCTCAAACCAATCACAAACATACCTTCTATGCAACGTTGGTATGCAGAACTTCACTCCTCAGCCAGTGAGGGTGAGTCCCAATCCAGGGGCTAGAGAGCAAAAGAATGGATGTGCTCAGACGTTCCTTGCTAGGGACAGTTGATCTGAAACAAGGCCTGCTCTCTTGTTTCCAGCAAGGATCTAGAAATTCTGCATGAATCTGCAAGGCACATTGACAGCATAAATTTGCATAAACTGCCCCACCTTCTGCCTTCCTACTTCCTGAGCAGTAGTTGTTTGTGTATAGAGAGAGAGTTCGCAGGCAAGGTAATTTTGTGAGTAGGATACAGAACCCTAAATAGCTGGTGAGAGGTATAAGTTATTCTAAAAGCATAAAAACAGTACACCTGTGAAATGAAATGCTTTCATATGTGATCTTCTATGTTTATTGTCCTGTGCAAAAAGTTGCACCTTGTGTTTGAAGGTTGAAATTATTTCAAGCTTGCATGGATGCAGAAATTTCTGAGTGACTTTTATACATTTCTTTGGACTCTTCACTGTCAGGATGGCCGAGTGGTCTAAGGCGCTGTGTTTAGGCCGCAGTCTCCTCTGGAGGCGTGGGTTCGAAGCCCACTTCTGGCATGACTTTTGGAGATATAATCTTCTTCATCAGGATAACATCTGATGGAAGTTGCATCTGTTCGTCTTCACCTGGGACGTTATTCCGTCCTCGTAGAGTCAAGAGAGCTTGGGTTTCTCATATATTTCTGTTGTACAAAGTCTTGCTGATAAAGTGCAATCCTTACCAAATGATTTTAGGACCCATGTAAGAGCTCATCTAGAAGAGTCATGCTCTTGTATTCCCTGGCCAGCCAGGCCATGCAAATTTGGAAGAATGCCAAGCACCTGGTAGACAGCTGGACTCCAGCACACTTACAGCAATTTCCTCAGGGCTGTGATCAGGGGCTGCTTAGATTTGCGTATTCCACCCTATGTTGTGACATTGAGATCCCTTGTTGAATTTGCTTTAGTCAGCCAAGATGTGGCTGTTGACTCAATTTCAAAGCAGCTTTGGGCCGTTCAAGTGGCTGGTGAATAGCACTTTCTCTTTGTACGCATTAAAGGTCTAAAGAGTTCTTCATAGGTACTGCTCTGTATGGATTGTTCAAAGATCTGTTGGAAATGCTTATAATGGGATAAATAAATTGAGGGCATGCCTTTTCGGTACCCCACTTGCATGGCTGTCTGGCTTGTGGAAGGTGCTGCAAATGCAAGTCAGGATGGCCGAGTGGTCTAAGGCGCTGCGTTCAGGTCGCAGTCTCTTCTGGAGGCGTGGGTTCAAATCCCACTTCTGACAAACCTGTGTTTAATCTTTTTTCTTGAGGGAGAAAATCAGATCATTTCTCTCACATGGGCTTATATGGTTGTCTTTTTGGAAAAGTGCAGTGAGTTTTTTTCTTGCTATAGCCACTCATGGCCTAAGATGTGTGTTGTTTTTTGTTCACACTATCTTTCTCACTATGTAGATGGACAAGCAACATTTGGTCAGCATGGCCGAGAGGTCTAAGGTGCTGCGTTAAGGCTGGAGGCGTGGGTTCAAATCCCACTTCTGACAAAACTTTAAGTCCATTTTGTCTCTGCGTTCCTTCAGAATCTCAGCTAAAAATTAACAGTGCATATAATATCTGAATAAGTACCAAACTTGTTTCAACTGCAAATGAATTTGCCCAATTCTGTCTTCAAGCTCGTATAATATTCTTCTAGAACTAGTGGTGTTTTATATGTTTTTTGGGGGGTGCCTAAAAAATCTCTTTTATTGAAGAAATGGCTTACATTCAGTCTTGTGATATTTTTGGTTTCCAATAAGTAGATTTTTAATTTCATGTAACCTCATTTTCTAATGCTCCATTCAAGAGATGTTTCCACTATGAAATGAAGAGCAAGGGGCAAGAGCACGAATGATAGAGCGGGTGAGTGAGATGGGGTGTTGAGGAAGGAGAGAATGAAACAAAGACAGAGTGAGTGAACGGCATGTAGGCATAGAAGAGGAGACTAGAAGTGAAGGTGACTTTCTTTTCCCTGATTTTGACCTCCCACCCATCTCAAACCAATCACAAACATACCTTCTATGCAACGTTGGTATGCAGAACTTCACTCCTCAGCCAGTGAGGGTGAGTCCCAAGCCAGGGGCTAGAGAGCAAAAGAATGGATGTGCTCAGACGTTCCTTGCTAGGGACAGTTGATCTGAAACAAGGCCTGCTCTCTTGTTTCCAGCAAGGATCTAGAAATTCTGCATGAATCTGCAAGGCACATTGACAGCATAAATTTGCATAAACTGCCCCACCTTCTGCCTTCCTACTTCCTGAGCAGTAGTTGTTTGTGTATAGAGAGAGAGTTCGCAGGCAAGGTAATTTTGTGAGTAGGATACAGAACCCTAAATAGCTGGTGAGAGGTATAAGTTATTCTAAAAGCATAAAAACAGTACATCTGTGAAATGAAATGCTTTCATATGTGATCTTCTATGTTTATTGTCCTGTGCAAAAAGTTGCACCTTGTGTTTGAAGGTTGAAATTATTTCAAGCTTGCATGGATGCAGAAATTTCTGAGTGACTTTTATACATTTCTTAGGACTCTTCACTGTCAGGATGGCCGAGTGGTCTAAGGCGCTGTGTTTAGGCCGCAGTCTCCTCTGGAGGCGTGGGTTCGAATCCCACTTCTGACATGACTTTTGGAGATATAATCTTCTTCATCAGGATAACATCTGATGGAAGTTGCATCTGTTCGTCTTCAACCTTTCCTCTTCCCCTTCCTCGGCTTCTAACGTCCAGAAGGTTATGCTTTTTATCCAAGGGTGGATGAACTGCAACCACCTCAAATTAAACCCGGACAAGACCGAATTGGTCCTGATGGGGGGTGGTTGCAGTCCCTGGTCCCCTTCCTTCTGGCCCTCTGCCCTTGGCCCTCCCCCTCTTCCTGTTTCCAAGGTCAAAACCTTGGGCATTTTCATCAATCCCATGCTTACCCTTCACACGCAGACCAATGCAGTTGTGTCTGCCTGTTTTTTCTCCTTTCGGATCATCCGAAGGGTCTCCCGCTTCTTCTCAACCGCTGCACTCAAACTCATCCTCATGGCCATGGTGCTTTCGCGCCTCGACTACGGGAACGTTATTTATAACGGTGCGCCGGCTTACCTGCTCCGTCGGCTCCAACAGATTCAAAATCAGGCGGCTCGCCTGATTTACGGACTCTCCAGGTTCAATCACACGACCCCCTTGCTGCAGTCCCTCCATTGGCTCCCAGTGAGGGAGAGGGCCCTTTTCAAGCTTGGATGCATCACCTACCAGGCCAGATCAGGGACCGCCCCCGTTTTCTTGTGCGAAGCCATTTCCCCCTATCTCCCTTCCAGAGAACTCCGTTCCACTCATTTGGCCCTTTTGTCAGTCCCTCGTTTCAGAAAACAGAAGTCCGGTGGGGCCAGATTTGCAGTGCTGGCTCCATCCTTCTGGAACTCACTTCCATTTACTCTTAGGACGTCATCTTCCTACCTGGAATTCCGCAAGCATCTTAAGACTTTTTTGTTTTCCAGATCTGCAGCTGCTTAGCCCTCTTCCCCACTTCCACTGATCTTCTGCTATCTAGCGCCATGAAACCGATTCTGGTATAAGAGCGCTCTATAAATATTTTAAAATTCAAATTCAAATTCAAAATTCAAAGAGAGCTTGGGTTTCTCATATATTTCTGTTGTACAAAGTCTTGCTGATAAAGTGCAATCCTTACCAAATGATTTTAGGACCCATGTAAGAGCTCATCTAGAAGAGTCATGCTCTTGTATTCCCTGGCCAGCCAGGCCATGCAAATTTGGAAGAATGCCAAGCACCTGGTAGACAGCTGGACTCCAGCACACTTCCAGCAATTTCCTCAGGGCTGTGATCAGGGGCTGCTTAGATTTGCGTATTCCACCCAATGTTGTGACATTGAGATCCCTTGTTGAATTTGCTTTAGTCAGCCAAGATGTGGCTGTTGACTCAATTTCAAAGCAGCTTTGGGCCGTTCAAGTGGCTGGTGAATAGCACTTTCTCTTTGTACGCTTTAAAGGTCTAAAGAGTTCTTCATAGGTACTGCTCTGTATGGATTGTTCAAAGATCTGTTGGAAATGCTTATAATGGGATAAATAAATTGAGGGCATGCCTTTTCGGTACCAAACTTGCATGGCTGTCTGGCTTGTGGAAGGTGCTGCAAATGCAAGTCAGCATGGCCGAGTGGTCTAAGGCGCTGCGTTCAGGTCGCAGTCTCTGCTGGAGGCGTGGGTTCAAATCCCACTTCTGACAAACCTGTGTTTAACCTTCTTTTTTCTTGAGGGAGAAAATCAGATCATTTCCCTCACATGGGCTTATATGGTTGTCTTTTTGGAAAAGTGCAGTGAGTTTTTTTCTTGCTATAGCCACTCATGGCCAAAGATGTGTGTTGTTTTTTGTTCACACTATCTTTCTCACTATGTAGATGGACAAGCAACATTTGGTCAGCATGGCCGAGTGGTCTAAGGTGCTGCGTTAAGGCTGGAGGCGTAGGTTCGAATCCCACTTCTGACAAAACTTTAAGTCCATTTTGTCTCTGCGTTCCTTCAGAATCTCAGCTAAAAATTGACAGTGCATATAATATCTGAATAAGTACCAAACTTGTTTCAACTGCAAATGAATTTGCCCAATTCTGTCTTCAAGCTCGTATAATATTCTTCTAGCACTAGTGGTGTTTTATATGTTTTTTGGGGGGTGCCTAAAAAATCCCTTTTATTGAAGAAATGGCTTACATTCAGTCTTGTGATATTTTTGGTTTCCAATAAGTAGATTTTTAATTTTATGTAACCTCATTTTCTAATGCTCCATTCAAGAGATGTTTCCACTATGACATGAAGAGCAAGGGGCAAGAGCACGAATGATAGAGCGAGTGAGTGAGATGGGGTGTTGAGGAAGGAGAGAATGAAACAAAGACAGAGTGAGTGAACGGCATGTAGGCATAGAAGAGGAGACTAGAAGTGAAGGTGACTTGCTTTTCCCTGATTTTGACCTCCCACCCATCTCAAACCAATCACAAACATACCTTCTATGCAACGCTGGTATGCAGAACTTCACTCCTCAGCCAGTGAGGGTGAGTCCCAAGCCAGGGGCTAGAGAGCAAAAGAATGGATGTGCTCAGACGTTCCTTGCTAGGGACAGTTGATCTGAAACAAGGCCTGCTCTCTTGTTTCCAGCAAGGATCTAGAAATTCTGCATGAATCTGCAAGGCACATTGACAGCATAAATTTGCATAAACTGCCCCACCTTCTGCCTTCCTACTTCCTGAGCAGTAGTTGTTTGTGTATAGAGAGAGAGTTCGCAGGCAAGGTAATTTTGTGAGTAGGATACAGAACCCTAAATAGCTGGTGAGAGGTATAAGTTATTCTAAAAGCATAAAAACAGTACACCTGTGAAATGAAATGCTTTCATATGTGATCTTCTATGTTTATTGTCCTGTGCAAAAAGTTGCACCTTGTGTTTGAAGGTTGGAATTATTTCAAGCTTGCATGGATGCAGAAATTTCTGAGTGACTTTTATACATTTCTTAGGACTCTTCACTGTCAGGATGGCCGAGTGGTCTAAGGCGCTGTGTTTAGGCCGCAGTCTCCTCTGGAGGCATGGGTTCGAATCCCACTTCTGATATGACTTTTGGAGATATAATCTTCTTCATCAGGATAACATGTGATGGAAGTTGCATCTGTTCGTCTTCACCTGGGACGTTATTCCGTCCTCGTAGAGTCAAGAGAGCTTGGGTTTCTCATATATTTCTGTTGTACAAAGTCTTGCTGATAAAGTGCAATCCTTACCAAATGATTTTAGGACCCATGTAAGAGCTCATCTAGAAGAGGCATGCTCTTGTATTCCCTGGCCATCCAGGCCATGCAAATTTGGAAGAATGCCAAGCACCTGGTAGACAGCTGGACTCCAGCACACTTACAGCAATTTCCTCAGGGCTGTGATCAGGGGCTGCTTAGATTTGCGTATTCCACCCTATGTTGTGACATTGAGATCCCTTGTTGAATTTGCTTCAGTCAGCCAAGATGTGGCTGTTGACTCAATTTCAAAGCAGCTTTGGGCCGTTCAAGTGGCTGGTGAATAGCACTTTCTCTTTGTACGCATTAAAGGTCTAAAGAGTTCTTCATAGGTACTGCTCTGTATGGATTGTTCAAAGATCTGTTGGAAATGCTTATAATGGGATAAATAAATTGAGGGCATGCCTTTTCGGTACCCCACTTGCATTGCTGTCTGGCTTGTGGAAGGCGCTGCAAATGCAAGTCAGGATGGCCGAGTGGTCTAAGGCGCTGCGTTCAGGTCGCAGTCTCTTCTGGAGGCGTGGGTTCAAATCCCACTTCTGACAAACCTGTGTTTAATCTTTTTTCTTGAGGGAGAAAATCAGATCATTTCCCTCACATGGGCTTATATGGTTGTCTTTTTGGAAAAGTGCAGAGAGTTTTTTTTCTTGCTATAGCCACTCATGGCCTAAGATGTGTGTTTTTTTTGTTCGCACTATCTTTCTCACTATGTAGATGAACAAGCAACATGTGGTCAGGATGGCCGAGTGGTCTATGGCGCTGTATTAGGGCCGCAGTCTCTCCTAGAGGTGTGGGTTAGAATCCCACTTCTGACAAAACTTTAAGTCCATTTTGTCTCTGCGTTCCTTCAGAATCTCAGCTAAAAATTGACAGTGCATATAATATCTGAATAAGTACCAAACTTGTTTCAACTGCAAATGAATTTGCCCAATTCTGTCTTCAAGCTCGTATAATATTCTTCTAGCACTAGTGGTGTTTTATATGTTTTTTGGGGGGTGCCTAAAAAATCCCTTTTATTGAAGAAATGGCTTACATTCAGTCTTGTGATATTTTTGGTTTCCAATAAGTAGATTTTTAATTTTATGTAACCTCATTTTCTAATGCTCCATTCAAGAGATGTTTCCACTATGAAATGAAGAGCAAGGGGCAAGAGCACGAATGATAGAGCGAGTGAGTGAGATGGGGTGTTGAGGAAGGAGAGAATGAAACAAAGACAGAGTGAGTGAACGGCATGTAGGCATAGAAGAGGAGACTAGAAGTGAAGGTGACTTGATTTTCCCTGATTTTGACCTCCCACCCATCTCAAACCAATCACAAACATACCTTCTATGCAACGTTGGTATGCAGAACTTCACTCCTCAGCCAGTGAGGGTGAGTCCCAAGCCAGGGGCTAGAGAGCAAAAGAATGGATGTGCTCAGACGTTCCTTGCTAGGGACAGTTGATCTGAAACAAGGCCTGCTCTCTTGTTTCCAGCAAGGATCTAGAAATTCTGCATGAATCTGCAAGGCACATTGACAGCATAAATTTGCATAAACTGCCCCACCTTCTGCCTTCCTACTTCCTGAGCAGTAGTTGTTTGTGTATAGAGAGAGAGTTCGCAGGCAAGGTAATTTTGTGAGTAGGATACAGAACCCTAAATAGCTGGTGAGAGGTATAAGTTATTCTAAAAGCATAAAAACAGTACACCTGTGAAATGAAATGCTTTCATATGTGATCTTCTATGTTTATTGTCCTGTGCAAAAAGTTGCACCTTGTGTTTGAAGGTTGGAATTATTTCAAGCTTGCATGGATGCAGAAATTTCTGAGTGACTTTTATACATTTCTTAGGACTCTTCACTGTCAGGATGGCCGAGTGGTCTAAGGCGCTGTGTTTAGGCCGCAGTCTCCTCTGGAGGCGTGGGTTCGAATCCCACTTCTGACATGACTTTTGGAGATATAATCTTCTTCATCAGGATAACATCTGATGGAAGTTGCATCTGTTCGTCTTCACCTGGGACGTTATTCCGTCCTCGTAGAGTCAAGACAGCTTGGGTTTCTCATATATTTCTGTTGTACAAAGCCTTGCTGATAAAGTGCAATCCTTACCAAATGATTTTAGGACCCATGTAAGAGCTCATCTAGAAGAGTCATGCTCTTGTATTCCCTGGCCAGCCAGGCCATGCAAATTTGGAAGAATGCCAAGCACCTGGTAGACAGCTGGACTCCAGCACACTTACAGCAATTTCCTCAGGGCTGTGATCAGGGGCTGCTTAGATTTGCGTATTCCACCCTATGTTGTGACATTGAGATCCCTTGTTGAATTTGCTTTAGTCAGCCAAGATGTGGCTGTTGACTCAATTTCAAAGCAGCTTTGGGCCGTTCAAGTGGCTGGTGAATAGCACTTTCTCTTTGTACGCATTAAAGGTCTAAAGAGTTCTTCATAGGTACTGCTCTGTATGGATTGTTCAAAGATCTGTTGGAAATGCTTATAATGGGATATATAAATTGAGGGCATGCCTTTTCGGTACCCCACTTGCATGGCTGTCTGGCTTGTGGAAGGCGCTGCAAATGCAAGTCAGGATGGCCGAGTGGTCTAAGGCGCTGCGTTCAGGTCGCAGTCTCTTCTGGAGGCGTGGGTTCAAATCCCACTTATGACAAACCTGTGTTTAATCTTTTTTCTTGAGGGAGAAAATCAGATCATTTCCCTCACATGGGCTTATATGGTTGTCTTTTTGGAAAAGTGCAGTGAGTTTTTTTTCTTGCTATAGCCACTCATGGCCTAAGATGTGTGTTTTTTTTGTTCGCACTATCTTTCTCACTATGTAGATGAACAAGCAACATGTGGTCAGGATGGCCGAGTGGTCTATGGCGCTGCATTAAGGCCGCAGTCTCTCCTAGAGGTGTGGGTTAGAATCCCACTTCTGACAAAACTTTAAGTCCATTTTGTCTCTGCGTTCCTTCAGAATCTCAGCTAAAAATTGGCAGTGCATATAATATCTGAATAAGTACCAAACTTCAGTTTCAACTGCAAATGAATTTGCCCAATTCTGTCTTCAAGCTCGTATATTATTCTTCTAGCACTAGTCGTGTTTTATGTGTTTTTTGGGGGGTGCCTAAAAAATCCCTTTTATTGAAGAAATGGCTTACATTCAGTCTTGCGATATTTTTGGTTTCCAATAAGTAGATTTTTAATTTTATGTAACCTCATTTTCTAATGCTCCATTCAAGAGATGTTTCCACTATGAAATGAAGAGCGAGGGGAAAGAGCACAAATGATAGAGCGAGTGAGTGAGATGGGGTGTTGAGGAAGGAGAGAATGAAACAAAGACAGAGTGAGTGAACGGCAGGTAGGCATAGAAGAGGAGACTACAAGAGGAGACTAGAAGTGAAGGTGACTTGCTTTTCCCTGCTCTTGACCTCCCACCCATCTCAAACCAATCACAAACATGCCTTCTATGCAACGTTGGTACGCAGAACTTCACTCCTCAGCCAGTGAGGGTGAGTCCCAAGCCAGGGGCTAGAAAGCAAAAGAATGGATGTGCTCAGACGTTCCTTGCTAGGGACAGTTGATCTGAAACAAGGCCTGCTCTCTTGTTTCCAGCAAGGATCTAGAAATTCAGCATGAATCTGCAAGGCACATTGACAGCATAAATTTGCATAAACTGCCCCACCTTCTGCCTTCCTACTTCCTGCGCAGTAGTTGTTTGTGTATAGAGAGAGAGGTCGCAGGCAAGGTAATTTTGTGAGTAGGATACAGAACCCTAAATAGCTGGTGAGAGGTATAAGTTATTCTAAAAGCATAAAAACAGTACACCTGTGAAATGAAATGCTTTCATATGTGATCTTCTGTGTTTATTGTCCTGTGCAAAAAGTTGCACCTTGTGTTTGAAATTATTTCAAGCTTGCATGGACGCAGAAATTTCTGAGTGACTTTTATACATTTCTTAGGACTCTTCACTGTCAGGATGGCCGAGTGGTCTAAGGTGCTGTGTCTAGTCTGCAATCTCCTCTGGAGGCGTGGGTTCGAATCCCACTTCTGACATGACTTTTGGAGATATAATCTTCTTCATCAGGATAACATCTGATGGAAGTTGCATCTGTTCGTCTTCACCTGGGACGTTATTCCGTCCTCGTAGAGTCAAGAGAGCTTGGGTTTCTCATATATTTCTGTTGTACAAAGTCTTGCTGATAAAGTGCAATCCTTACCAAATGAGCTTAGGACCCATGTAAGAGCTCATCTAGAAGAGTCATGCTCTTGTATTCCCTGGCCAGCCAGGCCATGCAAATTTGGAAGAATGCCAAGCACCTGGTAGACAGCTGGACTCCAGCACACTTACAGCAATTTCCTCAGGGCTGTGATCAGGGGCTGATTAGATTTGCGTATTCCACCCTATGTTGTGACATTGAGATCCCTTGTTGAATTTGCTTTAGTCAGCCAAGATGTGGCTGTTGACTCAATTTCAAAGCAGCTTTGGGCCTTTCAAGTGGCTGGTGAATAGCACTTTCTCTTTGTACGCATTAAAGGTCTAAAGGGTTCTTCATAGGTACTGCTCAGTATGGATTGTTCAAAGATCTGTTGGAAATGCTTATAATGGGATAAATAAATTGAGGGCATGCCTTTTCGGTACCCCACTTGCATGGCTGTCTGGCTTGTGGAAGGCGCTGCAAATGCAAGTCAGGATTGCCGAGTGGTCTAAGGCGCTGCGTTCAGGTTGCAGTCTCTTCTGGAGGCGTGGGTTCAAATCCCACTTCTGACAAACCTGTGTTTAATCTTTTTTCTTGAGGGAGAAAATCAGATCATTTCCCTCACATGGGCTTATATGGTTGTCTTTTTGGAAAAGTGCAGTGAGTTTTTTTTCTTGCTATAGCCACTCATGGCCTAAGATGTGTGTTTTTTTTGTTCGCACTATCTTTCTCACTATGTAGATGAACAAGCAACATGTGGTCAGGATGGCCGAGTGGTCTATGGCGCTGTATTAAGGCCGCAGTCTCTCCTAGAGGTGTGGGTTAGAATCCCACTTCTGACAAAACTTTAAGTCCATTTTGTCTCTGCGTTCCTTCAGAATCTCAGCTAAAAATTGACAGTGCATATAATATCTGAATAAGTACCAAACTTGTTTCAACTGCAAATGAATTTGCCCAATTCTGTCTTCAAGCTCGTATAATATTCTTCTAGCACTAGTGGTGTTTTATATGTTTTTTGGGGGGTGCCTAAAAAATCCCTTTTATTGAAGAAATGGCTTACATTCAGTCTTGTGATATTTTTGGTTTCCAATAAGTAGATTTTTAATTTTATGTAACCTCATTTTCTAATGCTCCATTCAAGAGATGTTTCCACTATGAAATGAAGAGCAAGGGGCAAGAGCACGAATGATAGAGCGAGTGAGTGAGATGGGGTGTTGAGGAAGGAGAGAATGAAACAAAGACAGAGTGAGTGAACGGCATGTAGGCATAGAAGAGGAGACTAGAAGTGAAGATGACTTGCTTTTCCCTGATTTTGACCTCCCACCCATCTCAAACCAATCACAAACATACCTTCTATGCAACGTTGGTATGCAGAACTTCACTCCTCAGCCAGTGAGGGTGAGTCCCAAGCCAGGGGCTAGAGAGCAAAAGAATGGATGTGCTCAGACGTTCCTTGCTAGGGACAGTTGATCTGAAACAAGGCCTGCTCTCTTGTTTCCAGCAAGGATCTAGAAATTCTGCATGAATCTGCAAGGCACATTGACAGCATAAATTTGCATAAACTGCCCCACCTTCTGCCTTCCTACTTCCTGAGCAGTAGTTGTTTGTGTATAGAGAGAGAGTTCGCAGGCAAGGTAATTTTGTGAGTAGGATACAGAACCCTAAATAGCTGGTGAGAGGTATAAGTTATTCTAAAAGCATAAAAACAGTACACCTGTGAAATGAAATGCTTTCATATGTGATCTTCTATGTTTATTGTCCTGTGCAAAAAGTTGCACCTTGTGTTTGAAAGTTGGAATTATTTCAAGCTTGCATGGATGCAGAAATTTCTGAGTGACTTTTATACATTTCTTAGGACTCTTCACTGTCAGGATGGCCGAGTGGTCTAAGGCGCTGTGTTTAGGCCTCAGTCTCCTCTGGAGGCGTGGGTTCGAATCCCACTTCTGACATGACTTTTGGAGATATAATCTTCTTCATCAGGATAACATCTGATGGAAGTTGCATCTGTTCGTCTTCACCTGGGACGTTATTCCGTCCTCGTAGAGTCAAGAGAGCTTGGGTTTCTCATATATTTCTGTTGTACAAAGTCTTGCTGATAAAGTGCAATCCTTACCAAATGATTTTAGGACCCATGTAAGAGCTCATCTAGAAGAGTCATGCTCTTGTATTCCCTGGCCAGCCAGGCCATGCAAATTTGGAAGAATGCCAAGCACCTGGTAGACAGCTGGACTCCAGCACACTTACAGCAATTTCCTCAGGGCTGTGATCAGGGGCTGCTTAGATTTGCGTATTCCACCCTATGTTGTGACATTGAGATCCCTTGTTGAATTTGCTTTAGTCAGCCAAGATGTGGCTGTTGACTCAATTTCAAAGCAGCTTTGGGCCATTCAAGTGGCTGGTGAATACCACTTTCTCTTTGTACGCATTAAAGGTCTAAGGAGTTCTTCATAGGTACTGCTCTGTATGGATTGTTCAAAGATCTGTTGGAAATGCTTATAATGGGATATATAAATTGAGGGCATGCCTTTTCGGTACCCCACTTGCATGGCTGTCTGGCTTGTGGAAGGCGCTGCAAATGCAAGTCAGGATGGCCGAGTGGTCTAAGGCGCTGCGTTCAGGTCGCAGTCTCTTCTGGAGGCGTGGGTTCAAATCCCACTTCTGACAAACCTGTGTTTAATCTTTTTTCTTGAGGGAGAAAATCAGATCATTTCCCTCACATGGGCTTATATGGTTGTCTTTTTGGAAAAGTGCAGTGAGTTTTTTTTCTTGCTATAGCCACTCATGGCCTAAGATGTGTGTTTTTTTTGTTCGCACTATCTTTCTCACTATGTAGATGAACAAGCAACATGTGGTCAGGATGGCCGAGTGGTCTATGGCGCTGCATTAAGGCCACAGTCTCTCCTAGAGGTGTGGGTTAGAATCCCACTTCTGACAAAACTTTAAGTCCATTTTGTCTCTGCGTTCCTTCAGAATCTCAGCTAAAAATTGGCAGTGCATATAATATCTGAATAAGTACCAAACTTCAGTTTCAACTGCAAATGAATTTGCCCAATTCTGTCTTCAAGCTCGTATATTATTCTTCTAGCACTAGTCGTGTTTTATGTGTTTTTTGGGGGGTGCCTAAAAAATTCCCTTTTATTGAAGAAATGGCTTACATTCAGTCTTGCGATATTTTTGGTTTCCAATAAGTAGATTTTTAATTTTATGTTACCTCATTTTCTAATGCTCCATTCAAGAGATGTTTCCACTATGAAATGAAGAGCGAGGGGAAAGAGCACAAATGATAGAGCGAGTGAGTGAGATGGGGTGTTGAGGAAGGAGAGAATGAAACAAAGACAGAGTGAGTGAACGGCAGGTAGGCATAGAAGAGGAGACTAGAAGAGGAGACTAGAAGTGAAGGTGACTTGCTTTTCCCTGCTCTTGACCTCCCACCCATCTCAAACCAATCACAAACATGCCTTCTATGCAACGTTGGTACGCAGAACTTCACTCCTCAGCCAGTGAGGGTGAGTCCCAAGCCAGGGGCTAGAAAGCAAAAGAATGGATGTGCTCAGACGTTCCTTGCTAGGGACAGTTGATCTGAAACAAGGCCTGCTCTCTTGTTTCCAGCAAGGATCTAGAAATTCAGCATGAATCTGCAAGGCACATTGACAGCATAAATTTGCATAAACTGCCCCACCTTCTGCCTTCCTACTTCCTGCGCAGTAGTTGTTTGTGTATAGAGAGAGAGGTCGCAGGCAAGGTAATTTTGTGAGTAGGATACAGAACCCTAAATAGCTGGTGAGAGGTATAAGTTATTCTAAAAGCATAAAAACAGTACACCTGTGAACTGAAATGCTTTCATATGTGATCTTCTGTGTTTATTGTGCTGTGCAAAAAGTTGCACCTTGTGTTTGAAGTTTGAAATTATTTCAAGCTTGCATGGACGCAGAAATTTCTGAGTGACTTTTATACATTTCTTAGGACTCTTCACTGTCAGGATGGCCGAGTGGTCTAAGGTGCTGTGTCTAGTCTGCAATCTCCTCTGGAGGCGTGGGTTCGAATCCCACTTCTGACATGACTTTTGGAGATATAATCTTCTTCATCAGGATAACATCTGATGGAAGTTGCATCTGTTCGTCTTCACCTGGGACGTTATTCCGTCCTCGTAGAGTCAAGAGAGCTTGGGTTTCTCATATATTTCTGTTGTACAAAGTCTTGCTGATAAAGTGCAATCCTTACCAAATGAGCTTAGGACCCATGTAAGAGCTCATCTAGAAGAGTCATGCTCTTGTATTCCCTGGCCAGCCAGGCCATGCAAATTTGGAAGAATGCCAAGCACCTGGTAGACAGCTGGACTCCAGCACACTTACAGCAATTTCCTCAGGGCTGTGATCAGGGGCTGCTTAGATTTGCGTATTCCACCCTATGTTGTGACATTGAGATCCCTTGTTGAATTTGCTTTAGTCAGCCAAGATGTGGCTGTTGACTCAATTTCAAAGCAGCTTTGGGCCGTTCAAGTGGCTGGTGAATAGCACTTTCTCTTTGTACGCATTAAAGGTCTAAAGAGTTCTTCATAGTTACTGCTCTGTATGGATTGTTCAAAGATCTGTTGGAAATGCTTATAATGGGATAAATAAATTGAGGGCATGCCTTTTCGGTACCCCACTTGCATGGCTGTCTGGCTTGTGGAAGGCGCTGCAAATGCAAGTCAGGATGGCCGAGTGGTCTAAGGCGCTGCGTTCAGGTTGCAGTCTCTTCTGGAGGCGTGGGTTCAAATCCCACTTCTGACAAACCTGTGTTTAATCTTTTTTCTTGAGGGAGAAAATCAGATCATTTCCCTCACATGGGCTTATATGGTTGTCTTTTTGGAAAAGTGCAGTGAGTTTTTTTTCTTGCTATAGCCACTCATGGCCTAAGATGTGTGTTTTTTTTGTTCGCACTATCTTTCTCACTATGTAGATGAACAAGCAACATGTGGTCAGGATGGCCGAGTGGTCTATGGCGCTGTATTAAGGCCGCAGTCTCTCCTAGAGGTGTGGGTTAGAATCCCACTTCTGACAAAACTTTAAGTCCATTTTGTCTCTGCGTTCCTTCAGAATCTCAGCAAAAAATTGACAGTGCATATAATATCTGAATAAGTACCAAACTTGTTTCAACTGCAAATGAATTTGCCCAATTCTGTCTTCAAGCTCGTATAATATTCTTCTAGCACTAGTGGTGTTTTATATTTTTTTTGGGGGGTGCCTAAAAAATCCCTTTTATTGAAGAAATGGCTTACATTCAGTCTTGTGATATTTTTGGTTTCCAATAAGTAGATTTTTAATTTTATGTAACCTCATTTTCTAATGCTCCATTCAAGAGATGTTTCCACTATGAAATGAAGAGCAAGGGGCAAGAGCACGAATGATAGAGCGAGTGAGTGAGATGGGGTGTTGAGGAAGGAGAGAATGAAACAAAGACAGAGTGAGTGAACGGCATGTAGGCATAGAAGAGGAGACTAGAAGTGAAGGTGACTTGCTTTTCCCTGATTTTGACCTCCCACCCATCTCAAACCAATCACAAACATACCTTCTATGCAACGTTGGTATGCAGAACTTCACTCCTCAGCCAGTGAGGGTGAGTCCCAAGCCAGGGGCTAGAGAGCAAAAGAATGGATGTGCTCAGACGTTCCTTGCTAGGGACAGTTGATCTGAAACAAGGCCTGCTCTCTTGTTTCCAGCAAGGATCTAGAAATTCTGCATGAATCTGCAAGGCACATTGACAGCATAAATTTGCATAAACTGCCCCACCTTCTGCCTTCCTACTTCCTGAGCAGTAGTTGTTTGTGTATAGAGAGAGAGTTCGCAGGCAAGGTAATTTTGTGAGTAGGATACAGAACCCTAAATAGCTGGTGAGAGGTATAAGTTATTCTAAAAGCATAAAAACAGTACACCTGTGAAATGAAATGCTTTCATATGTGATCTTCTATGTTTATTGTCCTGTGCAAAAAGTTGCACCTTGTGTTTGAAGGTTGGAATTATTTCAAGCTTGCATGGATGCAGAAATTTCTGAGTGACTTTTATACATTTCTTAAGACTCTTCACTGTCAGGATGGCCGAGTGGTCTAAGGCGCTGTGTTTAGGCCGCAGTCTCCTCTGGAGGCGTGGGTTCGAATCCCACTTCTGACATGACTTTTGGAGATATAATCTTCTTCATCAGGATAACATCTGATGGAAGTTGCATCTGTTCGTCTTCACCTGGGACGTTATTCCGTCCTCGTAGAGTCAAGAGAGCTTGGGTTTCTCATATATTTCTGTTGTACAAAGTCTTGCTGATAAAGTGCAATCCTTACCAAATGATTTTAGGACCCATGTAAGAGCTCATCTAGAAGAGTCATGCTCTTGTATTCCCTGGCCAGCCAGGCCATGCAAATTTGGAAGAATGCCAAGCACCTGGTAGACAGCTGGACTCCAGCACACTTACAGCAATTTCCTCAGGGCTGTGATCAGGGGCTGCTTAGATTTGCGTATTCCACCCTATGTTGTGACATTGAGATCCCTTGTTGAATTTGCTTTAGTCAGCCAAGATGTGGCTGTTGACTCAATTTCAAAGCAGCTTTGGGCCGTTCAAGTGGCTGGTGAATAGCACTTTCTCTTTGTACGCATTAAAGGTCTAAAGAGTTCTTCATAGGTACTGCTCTGTATGGATTGTTCAAAGATCTGTTGGAAATGCTTATAATGGGATAAATAAATTGAGGGCATGCCTTTTCGGTACCCCACTTGCATGGCTGTCTGGCTTGTGGAAGGCGCTGCAAATGCAAGTCAGGATGGCCGAGTGGTCTAAGGCGCTGCGTTCAGGTCGCAGTCTCTTCTGGAGGCGTGGGTTCAAATCCCACTTCTGACAAACCTGTGTTTAATCTTTTTTCTTGAGGGAGAAAATCAGATCATTTCCCTCACATGGGCTTATATGGTTGTCTTTTTGGAAAAGTGCAGTGAGTTTTTTTTCTTGCTATAGCCACTCATGGCCTAAGATGTGTGTTTTTTTTGTTCGCACTATCTTTCTCACTATGTAGATGAACAAGCAACATGTGGTCAGGATGGCCGAGTGGTCTATGGTGCTGCATTAAGGCCGCAGTCTCTCCTAGAGGTGTGGGTTAGAATCCCACTTCTGACAAAACTTTAAGTCCATTTTGTCTCTGCGTTCCTTCAGAATCTCAGCTAAAAATTGGCAGTGCATATAATATCTGAATAAGTACCAAACTTCAGTTTCAACTGCAAATGAATTTGGCCAATTCTGTCTTCAAGCTCGTATATTATTCTTCTAGCACTAGTCGTGTTTTATGTGTTTTTTGGGGGGTGCCTAAAAAATCCCTTTTATTGAAGAAATGGCTTACATTCAGTCTTGCGATATTTTTGGTTTCCAATAAGTAGATTTTTAATTTTATGTAACCTCATTTTCTAATGCTCCATTCAAGAGATGTTTCCACTATGAAATGAAGAGCGAGGGGAAAGAGCACAAATGATAGAGCGAGTGAGTGAGATGGGGTGTTGAGGAAGGAGAGAATGAAACAAAGACAGAGTGAGTGAACGGCAGGTAGGCATAGAAGAGGATACTAGAAGAGGAGACTAGAAGTGAAGGTGACTTGCTTTTCCCTGCTCTTGACCTCCCACCCATCTCAAACCAATCACAAACATGCCTTCTATGCAACGTTGGTACGCAGAACTTCACTCCTCAGCCAGTGAGGGTGAGTCCCAAGCCAGGGGCTAGAAAGCAAAAGAATGGATGTGCTCAGACGTTCCTTGCTAGGGACAGTTGATCTGAAACAAGGCCTGCTCTCTTGTTTCCAGCAAGGATCTAGAAATTCAGCATGAATCTGCAAGGCACATTGACAGCATAAATTTGCATAAACTGCCCCACCTTCTGCCTTCCTACTTCCTGCGCAGTAGTTGTTTGTGTATAGAGAGAGAGGTCGCAGGCAAGGTAATTTTGTGAGTAGGATACAGAACCCTAAATAGCTGGTGAGAGGTATAAGTTATTCTAAAAGCATAAAAACAGTACACCTGTGAAATGAAATGCTTTCATATGTGATCTTCTGTGTTTATTGTCCTGTGCAAAAAGTTGCACCTTGTGTTTGAAGTTTGAAATTATTTCAAGCTTGCATGGACGCAGAAATTTCTGAGTGACTTTTATACATTTCTTAGGACTCTTCACTGTCAGGATGGCCGAGTGGTCTAAGGTGCTGTGTCTAGTCTGCAATCTCCTCTGGAGGCGTGGGTTCGAATCCCACTTCTGACATGACTTTTGGAGATATAATCTTCTTCATCAGGATAACATCTGATGGAAGTTGCATCTGTTCGTCTTCACCTGGGACGTTATTCCGTCCTCGTAGAGTCAAGAGAGCTTGGGTTTCTCATATATTTCTGTTGTACAAAGTCTTGCTGATAAAGTGCAATCCTTACCAAATGAGCTTAGGACCCATGTAAGAGCTCATCTAGAAGAGTCATGCTCTTGTATTCCCTGGCCAGCCAGGCCATGCAAATTTGGAAGAATGCCAAGCACCTGGTAGACAGCTGGACTCCAGCACACTTACAGCAATTTCCTCAGGGCTGTGATCAGGGGCTGCTTAGATTTGCGTATTCCACCCTATGTTGTGACATTGAGATCCCTTGTTGAATTTGCTTTAGTCAGCCAAGATGTGGCTGTTGACTCAATTTCAAAGCAGCTTTGGGCCGTTCAAGTGGCTGGTGAATAGCACTTTCTCTTTGTACGCATTAAAGGTCTAAAGAGTTCTTCATAGGTACTGCTCTGTATGGATTGTTCAAAGATCTGTTGGAAATGCTTATAATGGGATAAATAAATTGAGGGCATGCCTTTTCGGTACCAAACTTGCATGGCTGTCTGGCTTGTGGAAGGTGCTGCAAATGCAAGTCAGGATGGCCGAGTGGTCTAAGGCGCTGTGTTCCGGTCGCTGTCTCTTCTGGAGGCGTGGGTTCAAATCCCACTTCTGACAAACCTGTGTTTAATCTTTTTTCTTGAGGGAGAAAATCAGATAATTTCCCTCACATGGGCTTATATGGTTGTCTTTTTGGAAAAGTGCAGTGAGTTTTTTTCTTGCTATAGCCACTCATGGCCTAAGATGTGTGTTGTTTTTTGTTCACACTATCTTTCTCACTATGTAGATGGACAAGCAACATTTGGTCAGCATGGCCGAGTGGTCTAAGGTGCTGCGTTAAGGCTGGAGGCGTGGGTTCAAATCCCACTTCTGACAAAACTTTAAGTCCATTTTGTCTCTGCGTTCCTTCAGAATCTCAGCTAAAAATTGACAGTGCATATAATATCTGAATAAGTACCAAACTTGTTTCAACTGCAAATGAATTTGCCCAATTCTGTCTTCAAGCTCGTATAATATTCTTCTAGAACTAGTGGTGTTTTATATGTTTTTTGGGGGGTGCCTAAAAAATCCCTTTTATTGAAGAAATGGCTTACATTCAGTCTTGTGATATTTTTGGTTTCCAATAAGTAGATTTTTAATTTTATGTAACCTCATTTTCTAATGCTCCATTCAAGAGATGTTTCCACTATGAAATGAAGAGCAAGGGGCAAGAGCACGAATGATAGAGCGGGTGAGTGAGATGGGGTGTTGAGGAAGGAGAGAATGAAACAAAGACAGAGTGAGTGAACGGCATGTAGGCATAGAAGGGGAGACTAGAAGTGAAGGTGACTTTCTTTTCCCTGATTTTGACCTCCCACCCATCTCAAACCAATCACAAACATACCTTCTATGCAACGTTGGTATGCAGAACTTCACTCCTCAGCCAGTGAGGGTGAGTCCCAAGCCAGGGGCTAGAGAGCAAAAGAATGGATGTGCTCAGACGTTCCTTGCTAGGGACAGTTGATCTGAAACAAGGCCTGCTCTCTTGTTTCCAGCAAGGATCTAGAAATTCTGCATGAATCTGCAAAGCACGTTGACAGCATAAATTTGCATAAACTGCCCCACCTTCTGCCTTCCTACTTCCTGAGCAGTAGTTGTTTGTGTATAGAGAGAGAGTTCGCAGGCAAGGTAATTTTGTGAGTAGGATACAGAACCCTAAATAGCTGGTGAGAGGTATAAGTTATTCTAAAAGCATAAAAACAGTACATCTGTGAAATGAAATGCTTTCATATGTGATCTTCTATGTTTATTGTCCTGTGCAAAAAGTTGCACCTTGTGTTTGAAGGTTGAAATTATTTCAAGCTTGCATGGATGCAGAAATTTCTGAGTGACTTTTATACATTTCTTAGGACTCTTCACTGTCAGGATGGCCGAGTGGTCTAAGGCGCTGTGTTTAGGCCGCAGTCTCCTCTGGAGGCGTGGGTTTGAATCCCACTTCTGACATGACTTTTGGAGATATAATCTTCTTCATCAGGATAACATCTGATGGAAGTTGCATCTGTTCGTCTTCAACCTTTCCTCTTCCCCTTCCTCGGCTTCTAACGTCCAGAAGGTTATGCTTTTTATCCAAGGGTGGATGAACTGCAACCACCTCAAATTAAACCCGGACAAGACCGAATTGGTCCTGACGGGGGGTGGTTGCAGTCCCTGGTCCCCTTCCTTCTGGCCCTCTGCCCTTGGCCCTCCCCCTCTTCCTGTTTCCAAGGTCAAAACCTTGGGCATTTTCATCAATCCCATGCTTACCCTTCACACGCAGACCAATGCAGTTGTGTCTGCCTGTTTTTTCTCCCTTCGGATCATCCGAAGGGTCTCCCGCTTCTTCTCAACCGCTGCACTCAAACTCATCCTCATGGCCATGGTGCTTTCGCGCCTCGACTACGGGAACGTTATTTATAACGGTGCGCCGGCTTACCTGCTCCGTCGGCTCCAACAGATTCAAAATCAGGCGGCTCGTCTGATTTACGGACTCTCCAGGTTCAATCACACGACCCCCTTGCTGCAGTCCCTCCATTGGCTCCCAGTGAGGGAGAGGGTCCTTTTCAAGCTTGGATGCATCACCTACCAGGCCAGATCAGGGACCGCCCCCGTTTTCTTGTGCGAAGCCATTTCCCCCTATCTCCCTTCCAGAGAACTCCGTTCCACTCATTTGGCCCTTTTGTCAGTCCCTCGTGTCAGAAAACAGAAGTCCGGTGGGGCCAGATTTGCAGTGCTGGCTCCATCCTTCTGGAACTCACTTCCATTTACTCTTAGGACGTCATCTTCCTACCTGGAATTCCGCAAGCATCTTAAGACTTTTTTGTTTTCCAGATCTGCAGCTGCTTAGCCCTCTTCCCCGCTTCCACTGATCTTCTGCTATCTAGCGCCATGAAACCGATTCTGGTATAAGAGCGCTCTATAAATATTTTAAAATTCAAATTCAAATTCAAAATTCAAAGAGAGCTTGGGTTTCTCATATATTTCTGTTGTACAAAGTCTTGCTGATAAAGTGCAATCCTTACCAAATGATTTTAGGACCCAAGTAAGAGCTCATCTAGAAGAGTCATGCTCTTGTATTCCCTGGCCAGCCAGGCCATGCAAATTTGGAAGAATGCCAAGCACCTGGTAGACAGCTGGACTCCAGCACACTTACAGCAATTTCCTCAGGGCTGTGATCAGGGGCTGCTTAGATTTGCGTATTCCACCCTATGTTGTGACATTGAGATCCCTTGTTGAATTTGCTTTAGTCAGCCAAGATGTGGCTGTTGACTCAATTTCAAAGCAGCTTTGGGCCGTTCAAGTGGCTGGTGAATAGCACTTTCTCTTTGTACGCATTAAAGGTCTAAAGAGTTCTTCATAGGTACTGCTCTGTATGGATTGTTCAAAGATCTGTTGGAAATGCTTATAATGGGATAAATAAATTGAGGGCATGCCTTTTCGGTACCCCACTTGCATGGCTGTCTGGCTTGTGGAAGGTGCTGCAAATGCAAGTCAGGATGGCCGAGTGGTCTAAGGTGCTGCGTTCAGGTCGCAGTCTCTTCTGGAGGCGTGGGTTCAAATCCCACTTCTGACAAACCTGTGTTTAATCTTTTTTCTTGAGGGAGAAAATCAGATCATTTCCCTCACATGGGCTTATATGGTTGTCTTTTTGGAAAAGTGCAGTGAGTTTTTTTTCTTGCTATAGCCACTCATGGCCTAAGATGTGTGTTTTTTTTGTTCGCACTATCTTTCTCACTATGTAGATGAACAAGCAACATGTGGTCAGGATGGCCGAGTGGTCAAAGGCGCTGCGTTAAGGCTGCAGTCTCTCCTAGAGGTGTGGGTTCGAATCCCACTTCTGACAAAACTTTAAGTCCATTTTGTCTCTGCGTTCCTTCAGAATCTCAGCTAAAAATTGGCAGTGCATATAATATCTGAATAAGTACCAAACTTCAGTTTCAACTGCAAATGAATTTGCCCAATTCTGTCTTCAAGCTCGTATAATATTCTTCTAGCACTAGTGGTGTTTTATGTGTTTTTTGGGGGGTGCCTAAAAAAATCCCTTTTATTGAAGAAATGGCTTACATTCAGTCTTGTGATATTTTTGGTTTCCAATAAGTAGATTTTTAATTTTATGTAACCTCATTTTCTAATGCTCCATTCAAGAGATGTTTCCACTATGAAATGAAGAGCAAGGGGAAAGAGCACGAATGATAGAGCGAGTGAGTGAGATGGGGTGTTGAGGAAGGAGAGAATGAAACAAAGACAGAGTGAGTGAACGGCAGGTAGGCATAGAAGAGGAGACTAGAAGAGGAGACTAGAAGTGAAGGTGACTTGCTTTTCCCTGCTCTTGACCTCCCACCCATCTCAAACCAATCACAAACCAATCACAAACATACCTTCTATGCAACGTTGGTATGCAGAACTTCACTCCTCAGCCAGTGAGGGTGAGTCCCAAGCCAGGGGCTAGAGAGCAAAAGAATGGATGTGCTCAGACGTTCCTTGCTAGGGACAGTTGATCTGAAACAAGGCCTGCTCTCTTGTTTCCAGCAAGGATCTAGAAATTCTGCATGAATCTGCAAGGCACATTGACAGCATAAATTTGCATAAACTGCCCCACCTCCTGCCTTCCTACTTCCTGCGCAGTAGTTGTTTGTGTATAGAGAGAGAGGTCGCAGGCAAGGTAATTTTGTGAGTAGCATACAGAACCCTAAATAGCTGGTGAGAGGTATAAGTTATTCTAAAAGCATAAAAACAGTACACCTGTGAAATGAAATGCTTTCATATGTGATCTTCTGTGTTTATTGTCCTGTGCAAAAAGTTGCACCTTGTGTTTGAAGTTTGAATTTATTTCAAGCTTGCATGGACGCAGAAATTTCTGAGTGACTTTTATACATTTCTTAGCACTCTTCACTGTCTGGATGGCCGAGTGGTCTAAGGCGCTGTGTCTAGTCCGCAATCTCCTCTGGAGGCGTGGGTTCGAATCCCACTTCTGACATGACTTTTGGAGATATAATCTTCTTCATCAGGATAACATCTGATGGAAGTTGCATCTGTTCGTCTTCACCTGGGACGTTATTCCGTCCTCGTAGAGTCAAGAGAGCTTGGGTTTCTCATATATTTCTGTTGTACAAAGTCTTGCTGATAAAGTGCAATCCTTACCAAATGAGCTTAGGACCCATGTAAGAGCTCATCTAGAAGAGTCATGCTCTTGTATTCCCTGGCCAGCCAGGCCATGCAAATTTGGAAGAATGCCAAGCACCTGGTAGACAGCTGGACTCCAGCACACTTACCGCAATTTCCTCAGGGCTGTGATCAGGGGCTGCTTAGATTTGCGTATTCCACCCTATGTTGTGACATTGAGATCCCTTGTTGAATTTGCTTTAGTAAGCCAAGATGTGGCTGTTGACTCAATTTCAAAGCAGCTTTGGGCCGTTCAAGTGGCTGGTGAATAGAACTTTCTCTTTGTACGCTTTAAAGGTCTAAAGAGTTCTTCTCTGTATGGATTGTTCAAAGATCTGTTGGAAATGCTTATAATGGGATAAATAAATTGAGGGCATGCCTTTTTGGTACCCCACTTGCATGGCTGTCTGGCTTGTGGAAGGTGCTGCAAATGCAAGTCAGGATGGCCGAGTGGTCTAAGGCGCTGCGTTCAGGTCGCAGTCTCTTCTGGAGGCGTGGGTTCAAATCCCACTTCTGACAAACCTGTGTTTAACCTTCTTTTTTCTTGAGGGAGAAAATCAGATCATTTCCCTCACATGGGCTTATATGGTTGTCTTTTTGGAAAAGTGCAGTGAGTTTTTTTCTTGCTATAGCCACTCATGGCCTAAGATGTGTGTTGTTTTTTGTTCACACTGTCTTTCTCACTATGTAGATGGACAAGCAACATTTGGTGAGCATGGCCGAGTGGTCTAAGGTGCTGCGTTAAGGCCGCAGTCTCTCCTGGAGGCGTGGGTTCGAATCCCACTTCTGACAAAACTTTAAGTCCATTTTGTCTCTGCGTTCCTTCAGAATCTCAGCTAAAAATTGACAGTGCATATAATATCTGAATAAGTACCAAACTTGTTTCAACTGCAAATGAATTTGCCCAATTCTGTCTTCAAGCTCGTATAATATTCTTCTAGCACTAGTGGTGTTTTATGTGTTTTTTGGGGGGTGCCTGAAAAATCCCTTTTATTGAAGAAATGGCTTACATTCATTCTTGCGATATTTTTGGTTTCCAATAAGTAGATTTTTCATTGTATGTAACCTCATTTTCTAATGCTCCATTCAAGAGATGTTTCCACTATGAAATGAAGAGCAAGGGGAAAGAGCACGAATGATAGAGCGAGTGAGTGAGATGGGGTGTTGAGGAAGGAGAGAATGAAACAAAGACAGAGTGAGTGAACGGCAGGTAGGCATAGAAGAGGAGACTAGAAGAGGAGACTAGAAGTGAAGGTGACTTGCTTTTCCCTGCTCTTGACCTCCCACCCATCTCAAACCAATCACAAACATACCTTCTATGCAACGCTGGTACGCAGAACTTCACTCCTCAGCCAGTGAGGGTGAGTCCCAAGCCAGGGGCTAGAAAGCAAAAGAATGGATGTGCTCAGACGTTCCTTGCTAGGGACAGTTGATCTGAAACAAGGCCTGCTCTCTTGTTTCCAGCAAGGATCTAGAAATTCTGCATGAATCTGCAAGGCACATTGACAGCATAAATTTGCATAAACTGCCCCACCTTCTGCCTTCCTACTTCCTGCGCAGTAGTAGTTTGTGTATAGAGAGAGAGGTCGCAGGCAAGGTAATTTTGTGAGTAGGATACAGAACCCTAAATAGCTGGTGAGAGGTATAAGGTATTCTAAAAGCATAAAAACAGTACACCTGTGAAATGAAATGCTTTCATATGTGATCTTCTGTGTTTATTGTCCTGTGCAAAAAGTTGCACCTTGTGTTTGAAGTTTGAAATTATTTCAAGCTTGCATGGACGCAGAAATTTCTGAGTGACTTTTATACATTTCTTAGGATTCTTCACTGTCAGGATGGCCGAGTGGTCTAAGGCGCTGTGTCTAGTCCGCAATCTCCTCTGGAGGTGTGGGTTTGAATCCCACTTCTGACATGACTTTTGGAGATATAATCTTCTTCATCAGGATAACATCTGATGGAAGTTGCATCTGTTCGTCTTCACCTGGGACGTTATTCCGTCCTCGTAGAGTCAAGAGAGCTTGGGTTTCTCATATATTTCTGTTGTACAAAGTCTTGCTGATAAAGTGCAATCCTTACCAAATGAGCTTAGGACCCATGTAAGAGCTCATCTAGAAGAGTCATGCTCTTGTATTCCCTGGCCAGCCAGGCCATGCAAATTTGGAAGAATGCCAAGCACCTGGTAGACAGCTGGACTCCAGCACACTTACAGCAATTTCCTCAGGGCTGTGATCAGGGGCTTCTTAGATTTGCGTATTCCACCCTATGTTGTGACATTGAGATCCCTTGTTGAATTTGCTTTAGTCAGCCAAGATGTGGCTGTTGACTCAATTTCAAAGCAGCTTTGGGCCGTTCAAGTGGCTGGTGAATAGCACTTTCTCTTTGTACGCTTTAAAGGTCTAAAGAGTTCTTCATAGGTACTGCTCTGTATGGATTGTTCAAAGAAATGCTTATAATGGGATACATAAATTGAGGGCATGCCTTTTCGGTACCAAACTTGCATGGCTGTCTGGCTTGTGGAAGGTGCTGCAAATGCAAGTCAGGATGGCCGAGTGGTCTAAGGCGCTGCGTTCAGGTCTCAGTCTCTTCTGGAGGCGTGGGTTCAAATCCCACTTCTGTCAAACCTGTGTTTAACCTTCTTTTTTCTTGAGGGAGAAAATCAGATCATTTCCCTCACATGGGCTTATATGGTTGTCTTTTTGGAAAAGTGCAGTGAGTTTTTATTCTTGCTATAGCCACTCATGGCCTAAGATGTGTGGTGTTTTTTGTTCACACTATCTTTCTCACTATGTAGATGGACAAGCAACATTTGGTCAGCATGGCCGAGTGGTCTAAGGTGCTGCGTTAAGGCTGGAGGTGTGGGTTCGAATCCCACTTCTGACAAAACTTTAAGTCCATTTTGTCTCTGCGTTCCTTCAGAATCTCAGCTAAAAATTGACAGTGCATATAAAATCTGAATAAGTACCAAACTTGTTTCAACTGCAAATGAATTTGCCCAATTCTGTCTTCAAGTTCGTATAATATTCTTCTAGCACTAGTGGTGTTTTATATGTTTTTTGGGGGGTGCCTAAAAAATCCCTTTTATTGAAGAAATGGCTTACATTCAGTCTTGTGATATTTTTGGTTTCCAATAAGTAGATTTTTAATTTTATGTAACCTCATTTTCTAATGCTCCATTCAAGAGATGTTTCCACTATGAAATGAAGAGCAAGGGGCAAGAGCACGAATGATAGAGCGGGTGAGTGAGATGGGGTGTTGAGGAAGGAGAGTATGAAACAAAAACAGAGTGAGTGAACGGCAGGTAGGCATAGAAGAGGAGACTAGAAGTGAAGGTGACTTGCTTTTCCCTGATTTTGACCTCCCACCCATCTCAAACCAATCACAAACATGCCTTCTATGCAACGTTGGTATGCAGAACTTCACTCCTCAGCCAGTGAGGGTGAGTCCCAAGCCAGGGGCTAGAGAGCAAAAGAATAGATGTGCTCAGACGTTCCTTGCTAGGGACAGTTGATCTGAAACAAGGCCTGCTCTCTTGTTTCCAGCAAGGATCTAGAAATTCTGCATGAATCTGCAAGGCACATTGACAGCATAAATTTGCATAAACTGCCCCACCTTCTGCCTTCCTACTTCCTGAGCAGTAGTTGTTTGTGTATAGAGAGAGAGTTCGCAGGCAAGGTAATTTTGTGAGTAGGATACAGAACCCTAAATAGCTGGTGAGAGGTATAAGTTATTCTAAAAGCATAAAAACAGTACACCTGTGAAATGAAATGCTTTCATATGTGATCTTCTATGTTTATTGTCCTGTGCAAAAAGTTGCACCTTGTGTTTGAAGGTTGAAATTATTTCAAGCTTGCATGGATGCAGAAATTTCTGAGTGACTTTTATACATTTCTTAGGACTCTTCACTGTCAGGATGGCCGAGTGGTCTAAGGCGCTGTGTTTAGGCCGCAGTCTCCTCTGGAGGCGTGGGTTCGAATCCCACTTCTGACATGACTTTTGGAGATATAATCTTCTTCATCAGGATAACATCTGATGGAAGTTGCATCTGTTCGTCTTCACCTGGGACGTTATTCCGTCCTCGTAGAGTCAAGAGAGCTTGGGTTTCTCATATATTTCTGTTGTACAAAGTCTTGCTGATAAAGTGCAATCCTTACCAAATGATTTTAGGACCCATGTAAGAGCTCATCTAGAAGAGTCATGCTCTTGTATTCCCTGGCCAGCCAGGCCATGCAAATTTGGAAGAATGCCAAGCACCTGGTAGACAGCTGGACTCCAGCACACTTACAGCAATTTCCTCAGGGCTGTGATCAGGGGCTGATTAGATTTGCGTATTCCACCCTATGTTGTGACATTGAGATCCCTTGTTGAATTTGCTTTAGTCAGCCAAGATGTGGCTGTTGACTCAATTTCAAAGCAGCTTTGGGCCGTTCAAGTGGCTGGTGAATAGCACTTTCTCTTTGTACGCATTAAAGGTCTAAAGAGTTCTTCATAGGTACTGCTCTGTATGGATTGTTCAAAGATCTGTTGGAAATGCTTATAATGGGATAAATAAATTGAGGGCATGCCTTTTCGGTACCAAACTTGCATGGCTGTCTGGCTTGTGGAAGGTGCTGCAAATGCAAGTCAGGATGGCCGAGTGGTCTAAGGTGCTGCGTTCAGGTCGCAGTCTCTTCTGGAGGCGTGGGTTCAAATCCCACTTCTGACAAACCTGTGTTTAATCTTTTTTCTTGAGGGAGAAAATCAGATCATTTCCCTCACATGGGCTTATATGGTTGTCTTTTTGGAAAAGTGCAGTGAGTTTTTTTTCTGGCTATAGCCACTCATGGCCTAAGATGTGTGTTTTTTTTGTTCGCACTATCTTTCTCACTATGTAGATGAACAGGCAACATGTGGTCAGGATGGCCGAGTGGTCTAAGGCGCTGCGTTAAGGCCGCAGTCTCTCCTAGAGGTGTGGGTTCGAATCCCACTTCTGACAAAACTTTAAGTCCATTTTGTCTCTGCGTTCCTTCAGAATCTCAGCTAAAAATTGGCAGTGCATATAATATCTGAATAAGTACCAAACTTCAGTTTCAACTGCAAATGAATTTGCCCAATTCTGTCTTCAAGCTCGTATAATATTCTTCTAGCACTAGTGGTGTTTTATGTGTTTTTTGGGGGTGCCTAAAAAAATCACTTTTATTGAAGAAATGGCTTACATTCAGTCTTGCGATATTTTTGGTTTCCAATAAGTAGATTTTTAATTTTATGTAACCTCATTTTCTAATGCTCCATTCAAGAGATGTTTCCACTATGAAATGAAGAGCGAGGGGAAAGAGCACAAATGATAGAGCGAGTGAGTGAGATGGGGTGTTGAGGAAGGAGAGAATGAAACAAAGACAGAGTGAGTGAACGGCAGGTAGGCATAGAAGAGGAGACTAGAAGAGGAGACTAGAAGTGAAGGTGACTTGCTTTTCCCTGCTCTTGACCTCCCACCCATCTCAAACCAATCACAAACATACCTTCTATGCAACGTTGGTAAGCAGAACTTCACTCCTCAGCCAGTGAGGGTGAGTCCCAAGCCAGGGGCTAGAAAGCAAAAGAATGGATGTGCTCAGACGTTCCTTGCTAGGGACAGTTGATCTGAAACAAGGCCTGCTCTCTTGTTTCCAGCAAGGATCTAGAAATTCTGCATGAATCTGCAAGGCACATTGACAGCATAAATTTGCATAAACTGCCCCACCTTCTGCCTTCCTACTTCCTGCGCAGTAGTTGTTTGTGTATAGAGAGAGAGGTCGCAGGCAAGGTAATTTTGTGAGTAGGATACAGAACCCTAAATAGCTGGTGAGAGGTATAAGTTATTCTAAAAGCATAAAAACAGTACACCTGTGAAATTAAATGCTTTCATATGTGATCTTCTATGTTTATTGTCCTGTGCAAAAAGTTGCACCTTGTGTTTGAAGGTTGAAATTATTTCAAGCTTGCATGGACGCAGAAATTTCTGAGTGACTTTTATACATTTCTTAGGACGCTTCACTGTCAGGATGGCCGAGTGGTCTAAGGCGCTGTGTTTAGGCGGCAGTCTCCTCTGGAGGTGTGGGTGCAAATCCCACTTCTGACATGACTTTTGGAGATATAATCTTCTTCATCAGGATAACATCTGATGGAAGTTGCATCTGTTCGTCTTCACCTGGGACGTTATTCCGTCCTCGTAGAGTCAAGAGAGCTTGGGTTTCTCATATATTTCTGTTGTACAAAGTATTGCTGATAAAGTGCAATCCTTACCAAATGATTTTAGGACCCATGTAAGAGCTCATCTAGAAGAGTCATGCTCTTGTATTCCCTGGCCAGCCAGGCCATGCAAATTTGGAAGAATGCCAAGCACCTGGTAGACAGCTGGACTCCAGCACACTTACAGCAATTTCCTCAGGGCTGTGATCAGGGGCTGCTTAGATTTGCGTATTCCACCCTATGTTGTGACATTGAGATCCCTTGTTGAATTTGCTTTAGTCAGCCAAGATGTGGCTGTTGACTCAATTTCAAAGCAGCTTTGGGCCGTTCAAGTGGCTGGTGAATAGCACTTTCTCTTTGTACGCTTTAAAGGTCTAAAGAGTTCTTCATAGGTACTGCTCTGTATGGATTGTTCAAAGATCTGTTGGAAATGCTTATAATGGGATAAATAAATTGAGGGCATGCCTTTTCGGTACCAAACTTGCATGGCTGTCTGGCTTGTGGAAGGTGCTTCAAATGCGAGTCAGGATGGCCGAGTGGTCTAAGGCACTGCGTTCAGGTCGCAGTCTCTTCTGGAGGCGTGGGTTCAAATCCCACTGCTGACAAACCTGTGTTTAATCTTCTTTTTTCTTGAGGGAGAAAATCAGATCATTTCCCTCACATGGGCTTATATGGTTGTCTTTTGGAAAAGTGCAGTGAGTTTTTTTCTTGCTATAGCCACTCATGGCCTAAGATGTGTGTTGTTTTTTGTTCACACTATCTTTCTCACTATGTAGATGGACGAGCAACATGTGGTCAGGATGGCCGAGTGGTCTAAGGCGCTGCGTTAAGGCCGCAGTCTCTCCTGGAGGCGTGGGTTCAAATCCCACTTCTGACAAAACTTTAAGTCCATTTTGTCTCTGCGTTCCTTCAGAATCTCAGCTAAAAATTGACAGTGCATATAATATCTGAATAAGTACCAAACTTCAGTTTCAACTGCAAATGAATTTGCCCAATTCTGTCTTCAAGCTCGTATAATATTCTTCTAGCACTAGTGGTGTTTTATGTGTTTTTTGGGGGGTGCCTAAAAAATCCCTTTTATTAAAGAAATGGCTTACATTCAGTCTTGTGATATTTTTGGTTTCCAATAAGTAGATTTTTAATTTTATGTAACCTCATTTTCTAATGCTCCATTCTTGAGATGTTTCCACTATGAAATGAAGAGCAAGGGGAGAGAGCACAAATGATAGAGCCAGTGAGTGAGATGGGGTTTTGAGGAAGGAGAGAATGAAACAAAGACAGAGTGAGTGAACGGCAGGTAGGCATAGAAGAGGAGACTAGAAGTGAAGGTGACTTGCTTTTCCCTGCTTTTGACCTCCCACCCATCTCAAACCAATCACAAACATACCTTCTATGCAACGTTGGTATGCAGAACTTCACTCCTCAGCCAGTGAGGGTGAGTCCCAAGCCAGGGGCTAGAGAGCAAAAGAATGGATGTGCTCAGACGTTCCTTGCTAGGGACAGTTGATCTGAAACAAGGCCTGCTCTCTTGTTTCCAGCAAGGATCTAGAAATTCTGCATGAATCTGCAAGGCACATTGACAGCATACATTTGTATAAACTGCCCCACCTTCTGCCTTCCTATTTCCTGAGCAGTAGTTGTTTGTGTATAGAGAGAGAGGTCGCAGGCAAGATAATTTTGTGAGTAGGATACAGAACCCTAAATAGCTGGTGAGAGGTATAAGTTATTCTAAAAGCATAAAAACAGTACACCTGTGAAATGAAATGCTTTCATATGTGATCTTCTGTGTTTATTGTCCTGTGCAAAAAGTTGCACCTTGTGTTTGAAGGTTGAAATTATTTCAAGCTTGCATGGATGCAGAAATTTCTGAGTGACTTTTATACATTTGTTAGTATTCTTCACTGTCAGGATGGCCAAGTGGTCTAAGGCGCTGTGTTTAGGCCGTAGTCTCCTCTGGAGGCATGGGTTCGAATCCCACTTCTAACATGATTTTTGGAGATATAATCTTCTTCATCAGGATAACATCTGATGAAAGTTGCATCTGTTCGTCTTCACCTGGGACGTTATTCCGTCCTCGTAGAGTACAGAGAGCTTGGGTTTCTCATATATTTCTATTGTACAAAGTCTTGCTGATAAAGTGCAATCCTTACCAAATGAGCTTAGGACCCATGTAAGAGCTCATCTAGAAGAGTCATGCTCTTGTATTCCCTGGCCAGCCAGGCCATGCAAATTTGGAAGAATGCCAAGCACCTGGTAGACAGCTGGACTCCAGCACACTTACAGCAATTTCCTCAGGGCTGTGATCAGGGGCTGCTTAGATTTGCGTATTCCACCCTATGTTGTGACATTGAGATCCCTTGTTGAATTTGCTTTAGTCAGCCAAGATGTGGCTGTTGACTCAATTTCAAAGCAGCTTTGGGCCGTTCAAGTGGCTGGTGAATAGCACTTTCTCTTTGTACGCTTTAAAGGTCTAAAGAGTTCTTCATAGGTACTGCTCTGTATGGATTGTTCAAAGATCTGTTGGAAATGCTTATAATGGGATAAATAAATTGAGGGCATGCCTTTTCGGTACCAAACTTGCATGGCTGTCTGGCTTGTGGAAGGTGCTTCAAATGCGAGTCAGGATGGCCGAGTGGTCTAAGGCACTGCGTTCAGGTCGCAGTCTCTTCTGGAGGCGTGGGTTCAAATCCCACTTCTGACAAACCTGTGTTTAATCTTCTTTTTTCTTGAGGGAGAAAATCAGATCATTTCCCTCACATGGGCTTATATGGTTGTCTTTTGGAAAAGTGCAGTGAGTTTTTTTCTTGCTATAGCCACTCATGGCCTAAGATGTGTGTTGTTTTTTGTTCACACTATCTTTCTCACTATGTAGATGGACAAGCAACATGTGGTCAGGATGGCCGAGTGGTCTAAGGCGCTGCGTTAAGGCCGCAGTCTCTCCTGGAGGCGTGGGTTCAAATCCCACTTCTGACAAAACTTTAAGTACATTTTGTCTCTGCGTTCCTTCAGAATCTCAGCTAAAAATTGACAGTGCATATAATATCTGAATAAGTACCAAACTTCAGTTTCAACTGCAAATGAATTTGCCCAATTCTGTCTTCAAGCTTGTATAATATTCTTCTAGCACTAGTGGTGTTTTATGTGTTTTTTGGGGGGTGCCTAAAAAATCCCTTTTATTAAAGAAATGGCTTACATTCAGTCTTGTGATATTTTTGGTTTCCAATAAGTAGATTTTTAATTTTCTGTAACCTCATTTTCTAATGCTCCATTCTTGAGATGTTTCCACTATGAAATGAAGAGCAAGGGGAAAGAGCACGAATGATGGAGCGAGTGAGTGAGATGGGGTTTTGAGGAAGGAGAGAATGAAACAAAGACAGAGTGAGTGAACGGAAGGTAGGCATAGAAGAGGAGACTAGAAGTGAAGGTGACTTGCTTTTCCCTGCTTTTGACCTCCCACCCATCTCAAACCAATCACAAACATACCTTCTATGCAACGTTGGTATGCAGAACTTCACTCCTCAGCCAGTGAGGGTGAGTCCCAAGCCAGGGGCTAGAGAGCAAAAGAATGGATGTGCTCAGACGTTCCTTGCTAGGGACAATTGATCTGAAACAAGGCCTGCTCTCTTGTTTCCAGCAAGGATCTAGAAATTCTGCATGAATCTGCAAGGCACATTGACAGCATAAATTTGTATAAACTGCCCCACCTTCTGCCTTCCTATTTCCTGAGCAGTAGTTGTTTGTGTATAGAGAGAGAGGTCGCAGGCAAGATAATTTTGTGAGTAGGATACAGAACCCTAAATAGCTGGTGAGAGGTATAAGTTATTCTAAAAGCATAAAAACAGTACACCTGTGAAATGAAATGCTTTCATATGTGATCTTCTGTGTTTATTGTCCTGTGCAAAAAGTTGCACCTTGTGTTTGAAGGTTGAAATTATTTCAAGCTTGCATGGATGCAGAAATTTCTGAGTGACTTTTATACATTTGTTAGTATTCTTCACTGTCAGGATGGCCAAGTGGTCTAAGGCGCTGTGTTTAGGCCGTAGTCTCCTCTGGAGGCATGGGTTCGAATCCCACTTCTAACATGATTTTTGGAGATATAATCTTCTTCATCAGGATAACATCTGATGGAAGTTGCATCTGTTCGTCTTCACCTGGGACGTTATTCCGTCCTCGTCTAGTCAAGAGAGCTTGGGTTTCTCATATATTTCTGTTGTACAAATTCTTGCTGATTAAATGCAATCCTTACCAAATGAGCTTATGACCCATGTAAGAGCTCATCTAGTAGAGTCATTCTCTTGTATTCCCTGGCCAGACAGGCCATGCAAATTTGGAAGAATGCCAAGCACCTGGAAGACAGCTGGACTCCAGCACACTTACAGCAATTTCCTCAGGGCTGTGATCAGGGGCTGCTTAGATTTGCGTATTCCACCCTATGTTGTGACATTGAGATCCCTTGTTGAATTTGCTTTAGTCAGCCAAGATGTGGCTGTTGACTCAATTTCAAACAACTTTGGGCCGTTCAAGTGGCTGGTGAATAGCACTTTCTCTTTGTACGCTTTAAAGGTCTAAAGAGTTCTTCATAGGTACTGCTCTGTATGGATTGTTCAAAGATCTGTTGGAAATGCTTATAATGGGATAAATAAATTGACGGCATGCCTTTTCGGTACCAAACTTGCATGGCTGTCTAGCTTGTAGAAGGTGCTGCAAATGCAAGTCAGGATGGCCGAGTGGTCTAAGGCACTGCGTTCAGGTCGCAGTCTCTTCTGGAGGCGTGGGTTCAAATCCTACTTCTGACAACCCTGTGTTTAATCTTATTTTTTCTTGAGGGAGAAAATCAGATCATTTTCCTCACATGGGCTTATATGGTTGTCTTTTTGCAAAAGTGCAGTGAGTTTTTTTCTTGCTATAGCCACTCCTGGCCTAAGATGTGTGTTGTTTTTTGTTCACACTATCTTTCTCACTATGTAGATGGACAAGCAACATGTGGTCAGGATGGCCGAGTGGTCTAAGGGGCTGCGTTAAGTCCGCAGTCTCTCCTTGAGGCGTGGGTTCGAATCCCACATCTGACAAAACTTTAAGTCCATTTTGTCTCTGCGTTCCTTCAGAATCTCAGCTAAAAATTGACAGTGCATATAATATCTGAATAAGTATCAAACTTGTTTCAACTGCAAATGAATTTGCCCAATTCTGTCTTCAAGCTCGTATAATATTCTTCTAGCACTAGTGGTGTTTTATGTGTTTTTTGGGGGGGTGCCTAAAAAATCCCTTTTATTGAAAAAATGGCTTACATTCAGTCTTGTGATATTTTTGGTTTCCAATAAGTAGATTTTTAATTTTATGTAACCTCATTTTCTAATGCTCCATTCAAGAGATGTTTCCACTATGGAATGAAGAGCAAGGGGCAAGAGCACGAATGATAGAGCGGGTGAGTGAGATGGGGTGTTGAGGAAGGAGAGAATGAAACAAAGACAGAGTGAGTGAACGGCAGGTAGGCATAGAAGAGGAGACTAGAAGTGAAGGTGACTTGCTTTTCCCTGCTCTTGACCTCCCACCCATCTCAAACCAATCACAAACATACCTTCTATGCAACGTTGGTATGCAGAACTTCACTCCTCAGCCAGTGAGGGTGAGTCCCAAGCCAGGGGCTAGAGAGCAAAAGAATGGATGTGCTCAGACGTTCCTTGCTAGGGACAGTTGATCTGAAACAAGGCCTGCTCTCTTGTTTCCAGCAAGGATCTAGAAATTCTGCATGAATCTGCAAGGCACAATGACAGCATAAATTTGCATAAACTGCCCCACCTTCTGCCTTCCTACTTCCTGAGCAGTAGTTGTTTGTGTATAGAGAGAGAGGTCGCAGGCAAGGTAATTTTGTGAGTAGGATACAGAACCCTAAATAGCTGGTGAGAGGTATAAGTTATTCTAAAAGCATAAAAACAGTACACCTGTGAAATGAAATGCTTTCATATGTGATCTTCTGTGTTTATTGTCCTGTGCAAAAAGTTGCACCTTGTGTTTGAAGGTTGAAATTATTTCAAGCTTGCATGGACGCAGAAATTTCTGAGTGACTTTTATACATTTCTTAGGACTCTTCACTGTCAGGATGGCCGAGTGGTCTAAGGTGCTGTGTTTAGGCTGCAGTCTCCTCTGGAGGCGTGGGTGCGAATCCCACTTCTGACATGACTTTTGGAGATATAATCTTCTTCATCAGGATAACATCTGATGGAAGTTGCATCTGTTCGTCTTCACCTGGGACGTTATTCCGTCCTCGTAGAGTCAAGAGAGCTTGGGTTTCTCATATATTTCTGTTGTACAAAGTCTTGCTGATAAAGTGCAATCCTTACCAAATGAGCTTAGGACCCATGTAAGAGCTCATCTAGAAGAGTCATGCTCTTGTATTCCCTGGCCAGCCAGGCCATGCAAATTTGGAAGAATGCAAAGCACCTGGTAGACAGCTGGACTCCAGCACACTTACAGCAATGTCCTCAGGGCTGTGATCAGGGGCTGCTTAGATTTGCGTATTCCTCCCTATGTTGTGACATTGAGATCCCTTGTTGAATTTGCTTTAGTCAGCCAAGATGTGGTTGTTGACTCAATTTCAAAGCAGCTTTGGGCCGTTCAAGTGGCTGGTGAATAGCACTTTCTCTTTGTACGCTTTAAAGGTCTAAAGAGTTCTTCATAGGTACTGCTCTGTATGGATTGTTCAAAGATCTGTTGGAAATGCTTATAATGGGATAAATAAATTGAGGGCATGCCTTTTCGGTACCAAACTTGCATTGCTGTCTGGCTTGTGGAAGGTGCTGCCAATGCAAGTCAGGATGGCCGAGTGGTCTAAGGCGCTGCGTTCAGGTCGCAGTCTCTTCTGGAGGCGTGGGTTCAAATCCCACTTCTGACAAACCTGTGTTTAATTTTTTTTCTTGAGGGAGAAAATCAGATCATTTCCCTCACATGGGCTTATATGGTTGTCTTTTTGGAAAAGTGCAGTGAGTTTTTTTCTTGCTATAGCCACTCATGGCCTAAGATGTGTGTTGTTTTTTGTTCACACTATCTTTCTTACTATGTAGATGGACAAGCAATATCTGGTCAGGATGGCCGAGTGGTCTAAGGCGCTGCGTTAAGGCCGCAGTCTCTCCTGGAGGCGTGGGTTCGAATCCCACATCTGACAAAACTTTAAGTCCATTTTGTCTCTGCATTCCTTCAGAATCTCAGCTAAAAATTAGCAGTGCATATAATATCTGAATAAGTACCAAACTTCAGTTTCAACTGCAAATGAATTTGCCCAATTCTGTCTTCAAGCTCGTATAATATTCTTCTAGCACTAGTGGTGTTTTATGTGTTTTTTGGGGGGTGCCTAAAAAATCCTTTTTATTGAAGAAATGGCTTACATTCAGTCTTGTGATATTTTTGGTTTCCAATAAGTAGATTTTTAATTTTATGTAACCTCATTTTCTAATGCTCCATTCAAGAGATGTTTCCACTATGAAATGAAGAGCAAGGGGAAAGAGCACGAATGATAGAGCGAGTGAGTGAGATGGGGTGTTGAGGAAGGAGAGAATGAAACAAAGACAGAGTGAGTGAACGGCAGGTAGGCATAGAAGAGGAGACTAGAAGTGAAGGTGACTTGCTTTTCCCTGCTCTTGACCTCCCACCCATCTCAAACCAATCACAAACATACCTTCTATGCAACGTTGGTATGCAAAACTTCACTCCTCAGCCAGTGAGGGTGAGTCCCAGGCCAGGGGCTAGAGAGCAAAAGAATGGATGTGCTCAGACATTCCTTGCTAGGGACAGTTGATCTGAAACAAGGCCTGCTCCCTTGTTTCCAGAAAGGATCTAGAAATTCTGCATGAATCTGCAAGGCACATTGACAGCATAAATTTGCATAAACTGCCCCACCTTCTGCCTTCCTACGTCCTGAGCAGTAGTTGTTTGTGTATAGAGAGAGAGGTCGCAGGCCAGGTAATTTTGTGAGTAGGATACAGAACCCTAAATAGCTGGTGAGAGGTATAAGTTATTCTAAAAGCATAAAAACAGTACACCTGTGAAATGAAATGCTTTCATATGTGATCTTCTGTGTTTATTGTCCTGTGCAAAAAGTTGCACCTTGTGTTTGAAGGTTGAAATTATTTCAAGCTTGCATGGACGCAGAAATTTCTGAGTGACTTTTATACATTTCTTAGGATTCTTCACTGTCAGGATGGCCGAGTGGTCTAAGGTGCTGTGTTTAGGCCGCAGTCTCCTCTGGAGGCGTGGGTGCGAATCCCACTTCTGACATGACTTTTGGAGATATAATCTTCTTCATCAGGATAACATCTGATGGAAGTTGCATCTGTTCGTCTTCACCTGGGACGTTATTCCGTCCTCGTAGAGTCAAGAGAGCTTGGGTTTCTCATATATTTCTGTTGTACAAAGTCTTGCTGATAAAGTGCAATCCTTACCAAATGATTTTAGGACCCATGTAAGAGCTCATCTAGAAGAGTCATGCTCTTGTATTCCCTGGCCAGCCAGGCCATGCAAATTTGAAAGAATGCCAAGCACCTGGTAGACAGCTGGACTCCAGCACACTTACAGCAATTTCCTCAGGGCTGTGATCAGGGGCTGCTTAGATTTGCGTATTCCACCCTATGTTGTGACATTGAGATCCCTTGTTGAATTTGCTTTAGTCAGCCAAGATGTGGTTGTTGACTCAATTTCAAAGCAGCTTTCGGCCGTTCAAGTGGCTGGTGAATAGCACTTTCTCTTTGTACGCTTTAAAGGTCTAAAGAGTTCTTCATAGGTACTGCTCTGTATGGATTGTTCAAAGATCTGTGGGAAATGCTTATAATGGGATAAATAAATTGAGGGCATGCCTTTTCGGTACCAAACTTGCATGGCTGTCTGGCTTGTGGAAGGTGCTGCAAATGCAAGTCAGGATGGCCGAGTGGTCTAAGGCGCTGTGTTCAGGTCGCAGTCTCTTCTGGAGGCGTAGGTTCAAACCCCACATCTGTCAAACCTGTGTTTAATCTTCTTTTTTCTTGAGGGAGAAAATCAGATCATTTCCCTCACATGGGCTTATATGGTTGTCTTTTGGAAAAGTGAAGTGAGTTTTTTTCTTGCTATAGCCACTCATGGCCTAAGATGTGTGTTGTTTATTGTTCACAATATCTTTCTCACTATGTAGATGGACAAAAAGCATGTGGTCAGGATGGCAGAGTGGTCTAGGGCGCTGCGTTAAGGCCGCAGTCTCTCCTGGAGGCGTAGGTTCAAATCCCACTTCTGACAAAACTTTAAGTACATTTTGTCTCTGCGTTCCTTCAGAATCTCAGCTAAAAATTGACAGTGCATATAATATCTGAATAAGTACCAAACTTCAGTTTCAACTGCAAATGAATTTGCCCAATTCTGTCTTCAAGCTCGTATAATATTCTTCTAGCACTAGTGGTGTTTTATGTGTTTTTTGGGGGGTGCCTAAAAATCCCTTTTATTGAAGAAATGGCTTACATTCAGTCTTGTGATATTTTTGGTTTCCAATAAGTAGATTTTTAATTTTATGTAACCTCATTTTCTAATGCTCCATTCAAGAGATGTTTCCACTATGAAATGAAGAACAAGGGGAAAGAGCACGAATGATAGAGCCAGTGAGTGAGATGGGGTGTTGCGGAAGGAGAGAATGAAACAAAGACAAAGTGAGTGAACGGCAGGTAGGCATAGAAGAGGAGACTAGAAGTGAAGGTGACTTGCTTTTCCCTGCTTTTGACCTCCCACCCATCTCAAACCAATCACAAACATACCTTCTATGCAACGTTGGTATGCAGAACTTCACTCCTCAGCCAGTGAGGGTGAGTCCCAAGCCAGGGGCTAGAGAGCAAAAGAATGGATGTGCTCAGACGTTCCTTGCTAGGGACAATTGATCTGAAACAAGGCCTGCTCTCTTGTTTCCAGCAAGGATCTAGAAATTCTGCATGAATCTGCAAGGCACATTGACAGCATAAATTTGTATAAACTGCCCCACCTTCTGCCTTCCTATTTCCTGAGCAGTAGTTGTTTGTGTATAGAGAGAGAGGTCGCAGGCAAGATAATTTTGTGAGTAGGATACAGAACCCTAAATAGCTGGTGAGAGGTATAAGTTATTCTAAAAGCATAAAAACAGTACACCTGTGAAATGAAATGCTTTCATATGTGATCTTCTGTGTTTATTGTCCTGTGCAAAAAGTTGCACCTTGTGTTTGAAGGTTGAAATTATTTCAAGCTTGCATGGATGCAGAAATTTCTGAGTGACTTTTATACATTTGTTAGTATTCTTCACTGTCAGGATGGCCAAGTGGTCTAAGGCGCTGTGTTTAGGCCGTAGTCTCCTCTGGAGGCATGGGTTCGAATCCCACTTCTAACATGATTTTTGGAGATATAATCTTCTTCATCAGGATAACATCTGATGGAAGTTGCATCTGTTCGTCTTCACCTGGGACGTTATTCCGTCCTCGTCTAGTCAAGAGAGCTTGGGTTTCTCATATATTTCTGTTGTACAAATTCTTGCTGATTAAATGCAATCCTTACCAAATGAGCTTATGACCCATGTAAGAGCTCATCTAGAAGAGTCATGCTCTTGTATTCCCTGGCCAGCCAGGCCATGCAAATTTGGAAGAATGCCAAGCACCTGGAAGACAGCTGGACTCCAGCACACTTACAGCAATTTCCTCAGGGCTGTGATCAGGGGCTGCTTAGATTTGCGTATTCCACCCTATGTTGTGACATTGAGATCCCTTGTTGAATTTGCTTTAGTCAGCCAAGATGTGGCTGTTGACTCAATTTCAAACAACTTTGGGCCGTTCAAGTGGCTGGTGAATAGCACTTTCTCTTTGTACGCTTTAAAGGTCTAAAGAGTTCTTCATAGGTACTGCTCTGTATGGATTGTTCAAAGATCTGTTGGAAATGCTTATAATGGGATAAATAAATTGACGGCATGCCTTTTCGGTACCAAACTTGCATGGCTGTCTAGCTTGTAGAAGGTGCTGCAAATGCAAGTCAGGATGGCCGAGTGGTCTAAGGCACTGCGTTCAGGTCGCAGTCTCTTCTGGAGGCGTGGGTTCAAATCCTACTTCTGACAACCCTGTGTTTAATCTTATTTTTTCTTGAGGGAGAAAATCAGATCATTTTCCTCACATGGGCTTATATGGTTGTCTTTTTGCAAAAGTGCAGTGAGTTTTTTTCTTGCTATAGCCACTCATGGCCTAAGATGTGTGTTTTTTTTGTTCACACTATCTTTCTCACTATGTAGATGAACAAGCAACATGTGGTCAGGATGGCCGAGTGGTCTAAGGCGCTGCGTTAAGGCCGCAGTCTCTCCTGGAGGCGTGGGTTCGAATCCCACATCTGACAAAACTTTAAGTCCATTTTGTCTCTGCGTTCCTTCAGAATCTCAGCTAAAAATTGACAGTGCATATAATATCTGAATAAGTATCAAACTTGTTTCAACTGCAAATGAATTTGCCCAATTCTGTCTTCAAGCTCGTATAATATTCTTCTAGCACTAGTGGTGTTTTATGTGTTTTTTGGGGGGGTGCCTAAAAAATCCCTTTTATTGAAAAAATGGCTTACATTCAGTCTTGTGATATTTTTGGTTTCCAATAAGTAGATTTTTAATTTTATGTAACCTCATTTTCTAATGCTCCATTCAAGAGATGTTTCCACTATGGAATGAAGAGCAAGGGGCAAGAGCACGAATGATAGAGCGGGTGAGTGAGATGGGGTGTTGAGGAAGGAGAGAATGAAACAAAGACAGAGTGAGTGAACTGCAGGTAGGCATAGAAGAGGAGACTAGAAGTGAAGGTGACTTGCTTTTCCCTGCTCTTGACCTCCCACCCATCTCAAACCAATCACAAACATACCTTCTATGCAACGTTGGTATGCAGAACTTCACTCCTCAGCCAGTGAGGGTGAGTCCCAAGCCAGGGGCTAGAGAGCAAAAGAATGGATGTGCTCAGACGTTCCTTGCTAGGGACAGTTGATCTGAAACAAGGCCTGCTCTCTTGTTTCCAGCAAGGATCTAGAAATTCTGCATGAATCTGCAAGGCACAATGACAGCATAAATTTGCATAAACTGCCCCACCTTCTGCCTTCCTACTTCCTGAGCAGTAGTTGTTTGTGTATAGAGAGAGAGGTCGCAGGCAAGGTAATTTTGTGAGTAGGATACAGAACCCTAAATAGCTGGTGAGAGGTATAAGTTATTCTAAAAGCATAAAAACAGTACACCTGTGAAATGAAATGCTTTCATATGTGATCTTCTGTGTTTATTGTCCTGTGCAAAAAGTTGCACCTTGTGTTTGAAGGTTGAAATTATTTCAAGCTTGCATGGACGCAGAAATTTCTGAGTGACTTTTATACATTTCTTAGGACTCTTCACTGTCAGGATGGCCGAGTGGTCTAAGGTGCTGTGTTTAGGCTGCAGTCTCCTCTGGAGGCGTGGGTGCGAATCCCACTTCTGACATGACTTTTGGAGATATAATCTTCTTCATCAGGATAACATCTGATGGAAGTTGCATCTGTTCGTCTTCACCTGGGACGTTATTCCGTCCTCGTAGAGTCAAGAGAGCTTGGGTTTCTCATATATTTCTGTTGTACAAAGTCTTGCTGATAAAGTGCAATCCTTACCAAATGAGCTTAGGACCCATGTAAGAGCTCATCTAGAAGAGTCATGCTCTTGTATTCCCTGGCCAGCCAGGCCATGCAAATTTGGAAGAATGCAAAGCACCTGGTAGACAGCTGGACTCCAGCACACTTACAGCAATGTCCTCAGGGCTGTGATCAGGGGCTGCTTAGATTTGCGTATTCCTCCCTATGTTGTGACATTGAGATCCCTTGTTGAATTTGCTTTAGTCAGCCAAGATGTGGTTGTTGACTCAATTTCAAAGCAGCTTTGGGCCGTTCAAGTGGCTGGTGAATAGCACTTTCTCTTTGTACGCTTTAAAGGTCTAAAGAGTTCTTCATAGGTACTGCTCTGTATGGATTGTTCAAAGATCTGTTGGAAATGCTTATAATGGGATAAATAAATTGAGGGCATGCCTTTTCGGTACCAAACTTGCATTGCTGTCTGGCTTGTGGAAGGTGCTGCCAATGCAAGTCAGGATGGCCGAGTGGTCTAAGGCGCTGCGTTCAGGTCGCAGTCTCTTCTGGAGGCGTGGGTTCAAATCCCACTTCTGACAAACCTGTGTTTAATTTTTTTTCTTGAGGGAGAAAATCAGATCATTTCCCTCACATGGGCTTATATGGTTGTCTTTTTGGAAAAGTGCAGTGAGTTTTTTTTCTTGCTATAGCCACTCATGGCCTAAGATGTGTGTTGTTTTTTGTTCACACTATCTTTCTTACTATGTAGATGGACAAGCAATATCTGGTCAGGATGGCCGAGTGGTCTAAGGCGCTGCGTTAAGGCCGCAGTCTCTCCTGGAGGCGTGGGTTCGAATCCCACATCTGACAAAACTTTAAGTCCATTTTGTCTCTGCATTCCTTCAGAATCTCAGCTAAAAATTAGCAGTGCATATAATATCTGAATAAGTACCAAACTTCAGTTTCAACTGCAAATGAATTTGCCCAATTCTGTCTTCAAGCTCGTATAATATTCTTCTAGCACTAGTGGTGTTTTATGTGTTTTTTGGGGGGTGCCTAAAAAATCCTTTTTATTGAAGAAATGGCTTACATTCAGTCTTGTGATATTTTTGGTTTCCAATAAGTAGATTTTTAATTTTATGTAACCTCATTTTCTAATGCTCCATTCAAGAGATGTTTCCACTATGAAATGAAGAGCAAGGGGAAAGAGCACGAATGATAGAGCGAGTGAGTGAGATGGGGTGTTGAGGAAGGAGAGAATGAAACAAAGACAGAGTGAGTGAACGGCAGGTAGGCATAGAAGAGGAGACTAGAAGTGAAGGTGACTTGCTTTTCCCTGCTCTTGACCTCCCACCCATCTCAAACCAATCACAAACATACCTTCTATGCAACGTTGGTATGCAAAACTTCACTCCTCAGCCAGTGAGGGTGAGTCCCAGGCCAGGGGCTAGAGAGCAAAAGAATGGATGTGCTCAGACATTCCTTGCTAGGGACAGTTGATCTGAAACAAGGCCTGCTCCCTTGTTTCCAGAAAGGATCTAGAAATTCTGCATGAATCTGCAAGGCACATTGACAGCATAAATTTGCATAAACTGCCCCACCTTCTGCCTTCCTACGTCCTGAGCAGTAGTTGTTTGTGTATAGAGAGAGAGGTCGCAGGCCAGGTAATTTTGTGAGTAGGATACAGAACCCTAAATAGCTGGTGAGAGGTATAAGTTATTCTAAAAGCATAAAAACAGTACACCTGTGAAATGAAATGCTTTCATATGTGATCTTCTGTGTTTATTGTCCTGTGCAAAAAGTTGCACCTTGTGTTTGAAGGTTGAAATTATTTCAAGCTTGCATGGACGCAGAAATTTCTGAGTGACTTTTATACATTTCTTAGGATTCTTCACTGTCAGGATGGCCGAGTGGTCTAAGGTGCTGTGTTTAGGCCGCAGTCTCCTCTGGAGGCGTGGGTGCGAATCCCACTTCTGACATGACTTTTGGAGATATAATCTTCTTCATCAGGATAACATCTGATGGAAGTTGCATCTGTTCGTCTTCACCTGGGACGTTATTCCGTCCTCGTAGAGTCAAGAGAGCTTGGGTTTCTCATATATTTCTGTTGTACAAAGTCTTGCTGATAAAGTGCAATCCTTACCAAATGATTTTAGGACCCATGTAAGAGCTCATCTAGAAGAGTCATGCTCTTGTATTCCCTGGCCAGCCAGGCCATGCAAATTTGAAAGAATGCCAAGCACCTGGTAGACAGCTGGACTCCAGCACACTTACAGCAATTTCCTCAGGGCTGTGATCAGGGGCTGCTTAGATTTGCGTATTCCACCCTATGTTGTGACATTGAGATCCCTTGTTGAATTTGCTTTAGTCAGCCAAGATGTGGTTGTTGACTCAATTTCAAAGCAGCTTTCGGCCGTTCAAGTGGCTGGTGAATAGCACTTTCTCTTTGTACGCTTTAAAGGTCTAAAGAGTTCTTCATAGGTACTGCTCTGTATGGATTGTTCAAAGATCTGTGGGAAATGCTTATAATGGGATAAATAAATTGAGGGCATGCCTTTTCGGTACCAAACTTGCATGGCTGTCTGGCTTGTGGAAGGTGCTGCAAATGCAAGTCAGGATGGCCGAGTGGTCTAAGGCGCTGTGTTCAGGTCGCAGTCTCTTCTGGAGGTGTAGGTTCAAACCCCACATCTGTCAAACCTGTGTTTAATCTTCTTTTTTCTTGAGGGAGAAAATCAGATCATTTCCCTCACATGGGCTTATATGGTTGTCTTTTGGAAAAGTGAAGTGAGTTTTTTTCTTGCTATAGCCACTCATGGCCTAAGATGTGTGTTGTTTATTGTTCACAATATCTTTCTCACTATGTAGATGGACAAAAAGCATGTGGTCAGGATGGCAGAGTGGTCTAGGGTGCTGCGTTAAGGCCGCAGTCTCTCCTGGAGGCGTAGGTTCAAATCCCACATCTGACAAAACTTTAAGTACATTTTGTCTCTGCGTTCCTTCAGAATCTCAGCTAAAAATTGACAGTGCATATAATATCTGAATAAGTACCAAACTTCAGTTTCAACTGCAAATGAATTTGCCCAATTCTGTCTTCAAGCTCGTATAATATTCTTCTAGCACTAGTGGTGTTTTATGTGTTTTTTGGGGGGTGCCTAAAAAATCCCTTTTATTGAAGAAATGGCTTACATTCAGTCTTGTGATATTTTTGGTTTCCAATAAGTAGATTTTTAATTTTATGTAACCTCATTTTCTAATGCTCCATTCAAGAGATGTTTCCACTATGAAATGAAGAACAAGGGGAAAGAGCACGAATGATAGAGCCAGTGAGTGAGATGGGGTGTTGCGGAAGGAGAGAATGAAACAAAGACAAAGTGAGTGAACGGCAGGTAGGCATAGAAGAGGAGACTAGAAGTGAAGGTGACTTGCTTTTCCCTGCTTTTGACCTCCCACCCATCTCAAACCAATCACAAACATACCTTCTATGCAACGTTGGTATGCAGAACTTCACTCCTCAGCCAGTGAGGGTGAGTCCCAAGCCAGGGGCTAGAGAGCAAAAGAATGGATGTGCTCAGATGTTCCTTGCTAGGGACAGTTGATCTGAAACAAGGCCTGCTCTCTTGTTTCCAGCAAGGATCTAGAAATTCTGCATGAATCTGCAAGGCACATTGACAGCATAAATTTGCATAAACTGCCCCATCTTCTGTCTTCCTACTTCCTGAGCAGTAGTTGTTTGTGTATAGAGAGATAGGTCGCAGGCAAGGTAATTTTGTGAGTAGGATACAGAACCCTAAATAGCTGGTGAGAGGTATAAGTTATTCTAAAAGCATAAAAACAGTACACCTGTGAAATGAAATGCTTTCATATGTGATCTTCTGTGTTTATTGTCCTGTGCAAAAAGTTGCACCTTGTGTTTGAAGGTTGAAATTATTTCAAGCTTGCATGGACGCAGAAATTTCTGAGTGACTTTTATACATTTCTTAGGACTCTTCACTGTCAGGATGGCCGAGTGGTCTAAGGCGCTGTGTTTAGGCTGCAGTCTCCTCTGGAGGCGTGGGTTCGAAAGCCACTTCTCACATGACTTTTGGAGATATAATCTTCTTCATCAGGGTAACATCTGATGGAAGTTGCATCTGTTCGTCTTCACCTGGGACGTTATTCCATCCTCGTCTAGTCAAGAGAGCTTGGGTTTCTCATATATTTCTGTTGTACAAAGTCTTGCTGATAAAGTGCAATCCTTACCAAATGAGCTCATGACCCATGTAAGAGCTCATCTAGAAGAGTCATTCTCTTGTATTCCCTAGCCAGACAGGCCATGCCAATTTGGAAGAATGCCAAGCACCTGGTAGACAGCTGGACTCCAACACACTTACAGCAATTTCCTCAGGGCTGTGATCAGGGGCTGCTTAGATTTGCGTATTCCACCTGTGGAATTTCTAATTGGGGGGCACTACCAACCAGAATATAAGATCCTTAATTATTGCCCGGCGGTGTCGCCTCTTGAACCCACAAAGAAGTTAAACTATTGAAGAGGCAGGCGCTGGAGACTGGAAGGCAGGAAACAAGGTTTTCATTCTCTCCGGAGGAGAACACAACGAAACGGACAGAAGGTATCGTTCTGAGGTGCTCTAACTGCATCCCTGAGGCCTGGCCTCTTATACACAAGTTTATCTCTTTATTACATGTAACACATTCTCGTTGATACTTTGATGTACGGAAAGACATCCTCAGAATCCCCCCCTTCCCAGCCCGTTCCCACGCAAGGTTACAGTGGAAGTCCCCGCCCCGTTCACAACAGGTGATGATCATCGCGCAGCTGGGTATTCCGCCGATTCACGGAGTGTGCGGGTTTCGATCGGATCTCGTGGGATGGGGGGGGCTTTGATCATCTCGGGGGTCCTTTGAGGAGGGAAGCTTTCTATTGTATGGGGAGGGGCAAGGGATTGGTATCGGCAGAGCTAGGTGTCGGCCTGGGAACGGGGAAGGCAAACGGGCACACGGGGAAAAGGGGTTTGCATCAAAAAGGGCCGGAGATCATGACGGGGAAGCAGGGAGGTGTCGTGCTGGGAACAGGATGAGGGCCTGGGGCAGAGCAGCGCCGAAGAGGGGTTTATGACTCAAGGCAGGTGCAAGCAGGGGGTTGCCAGCGAAGCTAGGAGAGAGAGAGAGACGCGCTGGCTCTCGGCGAGAGCAGGGAAGCCATGGTGTCCAAAATGGCGGCTGTTTTACGCGCACAAAAGGTTTAAGGAGAGCAAGAGGGCGCCGATAATGTTGACGGTTTTCAGCCTAACTTTCAACAGTCCTCCCTTTTCAACATATCTAGCCAACTTGCTTACTCAATGTCAATTTTCATCAAATTCCTAACTTCGGTATCATACAATGCCCTCATATGTTCGCTTCCAATGTCCACAGTTTTGGGAAAAATACAACTCGCACATAAGGAACACATAGGCGGCAAACATTGAATTCCTAAGCATAGGCCACATATTACAACTACGGGAATCAGGATAATGGTGAGCAGTCTCCAGCCCCAGCTTTTGACGGTGTCCCAGAACCAACCACCAAGCGACCATTCTTCTTGCTCTTGGTGAACTTCCGAAGAGAGTCTGTGAAGATGTTCGATGGCTTTGTACACTGAGGGTGAGTTGTCCGGTATGTATGTACAACAGCTGGCCCCAATAATGCGGCATGCTCCTCCACGGTCCGCCAGAACCACATCTAGAACGAGGCGGTTCTGAAGAGCCACCAAACGGACCGCTTGGAGCTCGGCAGTGTTGTTGGCAAAGATGCCCGCTGTGATGTTCATGGTTGTCTCGACTGCCTGAGTCAAATGTCGGATGGCACGGCTGTTTGCCATCGGGCCCCAGAGGGGGACGAGTCCTTTCATAGCATCGAGGAACTGTGCCCCTGTTGAGTCGGCTTGCTCAACGTCTTTGGCTCGTTTTTGTCTGTGGTGATTCGCTGGGGCCACATAAGTTGGAGGAAGGACGAAGGAGATGTAGCAAGTGCCCCCCCAGCCTTTGGGGAGCCAGGTGTAGGCCTTCGTGCCACAGATGAAATACATGTTTGGGGATGACACAAAGGAAGGTGGATCCGTGGAGTCCAAAGTTCTGGTAAAGCGGCAAGCGCTGCGACCCACCAGCTGTGTCCCAAGTCCTTCTACACACATGTGGCCTGTGACGTTGATGACCGTCAGGGCCACAGTCAGAGTGGCAGCCGTTCGTTTCCGCAGATAGGAGAAGGTGGGTCTGGTTGGATTGTTGAACACCTGCATTTCGATTCGTTCTTTGGCCGGGATGTCCATTTGGATCGAGTCGCTGGGGGTCAGCGGGCAGAAGTGTGTCTTTGTCTTGTTTCGCCCGGCCCCATGAGGAGAATGTGCTGCAGTTCTGCTGGAGGTGGCATTGTCCGTATAGCTCTCTTGCAAGAGGATCAGCCAGGCAAGGCAGGAGCCGTGGACGGAGAAGGGTGAAGGGATGAATGGTATTGAATGTCCAGTGGCATGGGGTAGCAACCCACAGATCCAGCAGTTGGTGGCGTTGGTGGCAAGATTGTGCTGGTGAAGTAGTTGCACGAAAGAGTTGTTCCAAAACTCCTTTCGTCTCTCTCTTAGTTGAGGAGAGAGCGAAATTAGATAATGTTCCTTCATGGTGGTAGGCTGAGCAGTGGTTAGGAATGTTTCGTGAGCAGGTGCATGTTCTTCCATAATCCAGAGCGTAGTCATGAGGAGAAAACAGAGGAGAATTACGATGAAGAGTGCAATTGTCTTTGAGCTATGGAGCCTGTCTATTCTCGGATTTCTGTAGTGGGTATTTCCTGCTGTCTCCGTCGGCTTCTTATTTGGCGCTTCCATCATCTTCTTATCTGGCGCTTCCATCATCTTCGTCTTCAAGGTGCTCGGTAGTGGGCAGGACCACAGACTTAGTTTTAGCTTCTCTCCAGGTAACCCTTGGTAGTTTGGGTCACCGTTCTGAGATCCTCTAACCTAGTCCGTGGCCTACTTAGCCGAAGCTCCCTCCTTTCGACGCAGGAAATACCCTTCTCGAGATGGCACAGTGGGGTCAGGATGTTTTGAAAGTTCAAGTGTCTCTGTATCAGGGTAGCAGTTCAACGATGGTCGGTCCTGGTTCAGGAGCTCTTCTTGGGTGTTGACGGTGTCTGTCGTGGCCAGGGCTGGAGAGACCTTCTTGCAGTGATGAGCGTGCAGCCAGTGTTTCTTCCCCTCCACTCGAAGTGCGGTCCGAGTGGTGATCAGCACTTGCCAGGGGCCCGTCCACCGGGGTTCCAAACTCTTTGATCGCTGAAAGTTTCGGATCAGCACGAAGTCCCCCGGCTGGATGGCGTGACCCGGACCCCTGGAAGCATCGGGGATGGCCTGCTGCACCTGCTGATGAAGGACAGACAAAGTTTCAGTCAATTTGTACAGATAATCAGACATTAGGACATCCGGAACGTCATGAATGGAAGTTGGTTTCGGGGCAGACCAGACGCTCATGGGTCGACCGAAGACAACTTCATAAGGGGTTAAGTGATGTCGGGTGGGGGTAGAGCGCATCGATAGCAATGCCAATGGGAGGGCGTCTGGCCATTTCAGGCCCGTCGTAGCCACTATTTTGGCCAGTTTAAGCTTTAGTGTGGCATTGTGTCGTTCGACAAGCCCAGCAGATTGAGGGTGGAAGACTGCGTGGAATTTCTGTTTGATACCCAGCCCATTTAGGATGAGCTGGATAACGTTGGCTACAAAGTGGGGGCCATTATCACTCCATAAAACACGACAGAGGCCATAACGGGGGAAAAACTCCTTTAACAGGACCTTTGCAGTGGCCATAGCGGTGTTGTCACGGGTTGGATATGCTTCCACCCATTTGCTAAATGCGCACACCACGACGAGTACATATTTCAGGCCTTGGCATCTGTCTAGCTGGATGTAGTCCATCTGCAGGACTTCAAATGGGTGGTTTGGGACCCCAAATCCCCCCCGGGGTACTACAGTTCCCTTCCCGGGGTTGTGTTGCAGGCATATTAAGCATTGTTGGACCAGGCGTTTGGCGGAATCTGGGATCTTGTCATTGTGCCAAACCCTGGAGACAAGTTCGATCATGGGGGCTGATCCTATGTGGGCAGGGGAGTGTGCCATGGTTAATATGGGAATCAAGTATGAATCAGGTAGCAACCATCTGTTCGTGTCTTTTGTCCGCCAGCAGCCTTCATCGTCTTTCAATCCCACCCGTGCCCATTCAGTCAATTCGTGTTGTGTGCTAGCCGTTTGTATGTCTCTAATTGTGTCCTTGGCGTCAGTCCAGTTTTCTGCTTGTGACCTGGTCACGTACATATGTGTTGTCGTTCTATTTCCAGCTGTCGTTCGGGCGGTGATGTCGGCTAGTGCATTTCCTTGTCCAATAATGTCTGTCACCTTCTTGTGTGCCTGGCATTTGATAACGGCAAGTTTGTTGGGGAGGAGGACAGCTTCGATTAAGGCGGAGACTAAATCCCCGTGCAAAATGGGTGTGCCGTGTGAGGTCAAGTATCCTCTCTCCCTCCAGAGGAGCCCAAAATGGTGAACCACCCCGAAGGCATACTGGCTGTCGGTGTAAATGTTCGCCGTGGTTCCTGTTGCCAGGATGCAGGCTCTCGTCAAAGCAATCAGTTCCGCTGCCTGGGCAGATCGCTGGGTGATGCGGGCTGTTTCTACTACAGTTCGAGCCGTGGTGACTGCATAGGCAGCGGAAGTGGTACCATCGGAGAGTTTGATGCAAGAACCGTCCACCCACAACTCCCCGTCGGGGTCAGGGAAAGCTGTGTCTCTGAGATCGACCCTACTCCTGGTCTGTTCGTCCGTAAGAGTCACGCAGTCATGTACGGGGTGCACATTGGGATCGTTCTCTGGCAAGGGTAACAGAGTTGCTGGGTTCAGTGTGGTGCATCTTTTCAGGGTGATATGGGGGGCAAGCAAGGTCAGTTCGTATCCAGTCAGTCGTGCACTCGTCAGGTGTTGCGTCTTGGTTTGGTTCAGGAGGGTGTCGACTGCATGGGGTACCAGTACCGTGAGGGAATTCGAGAGTACAATCCCCTCGCTCTGTCGGATAGAGACTGCAGCAGCAGCTACAGCTCGAAGGCAGGCAGGCAAGGCTCTGGCGACAGGGTCAAGAGTGGCAGAGAAGTAAGCGCACGGTCGTTGTTTAGGACCGATGGCCTGGGTCAAGACAGATAAAGCGCACCCCTCCCTTTCGTGAGTGAAAAGGGAGAAGGGCTTTCTGTAATCAGGGGTACCCAGGACAGGGGCTGAGCAAAGGGCATCTCGTAGTTCCGTGAAGGAAGTTTGACACTCAGGAGTCCAAGGGAGTGGGAAAGGGACGTCTTTGTTTAGGAGAGAGAGCAGTGGTTTTACAACGAGGCTGAAGTTTGGCAACCATTGTCGGCAGAAGGAGGTGAGGCCTAATAGGGAGCGAACCTGCTTCTGGGTTTTAGGGACAGGGGTGTCTAGAATGGTCTGGATTCGATCAGGGGTGAGTTTCCTTCCATCTTTGGACAGAAGGTGGCCCAGGTAAGTGACCTGGGGTAGGCAGAATTGCAACTTCTTCTTGGAGACCTTGTGGCCATTTTCCGCAAGGAAGTGCAAGAGTTGAATGGTGGCGGTAACCGCTAGAGGGGTGGTGTCGGCTGCCAAAAGGATGTCATCGACATATTGTACCAACACCACCCCGTCGGGTAACCGGACTTGGTCTAGTTGCCTTTTGAGGGCCTGGCTGTAGATGCTAGGGCTCTCCGTGTAGCCTTGAGGGGCTCGGCAAAACCTATATGAGCGGGATTTTAGGGTAAAGCCGAAGAGATATCGGCTGTCTGGGTGGATGGGGATGGAGAAGAATGCGTTCTTGAGGTCGATGACGGAAAAGGTGGTGGCAGTGGATGGAATCAAGGTCAGGATGGTGGTGATGTCTGAGACCACAGGGTACTGGGGTACCACCACTTTGTTGATCTCTCGGAGGTCGATGATGAAACGGTATGCTTTCTCATCTCCCTCTCCCTGCTTCTTGATAATGGGCAAGATAGGGCTGTTGCAAACGTTGCTAACCACTTCCTCTACCACTCCTGCGTCTATCAGTGACTGGATAATCATTACCAATGCCTTCTCGCCCTCTGGCGATATCCGATATTGTGGGAGTTTTGGGAGTGTTGCGTCTGGTCGGACAGTAATGTGCACTGGGTCAATTAACATACGCCCTACGTCCGAATCCGCTTTGGCCCACAGATACGGAGGTAGAGTGTCAAGCAGGGACGCGTCGACGTCGGTGATGGAAAACATGTGTCGGGGGGAACAATGTTTAAGCAGAACGGGGTTGTCGTAAAGAAACACTCGAACTCCATCTTGAGAACACCTAATCGTCGCTCGGAAGTGTTTCAGTAAGTCAAGTCCCATAATGGCGTCAGGGCTATTGGAGGAAAGCAAGAACGTGGTGTCGGTGGTGTTGTTTTCTACGTCAAAGAGAATCGGGGCAGACAAAGGGTTGGTGGAGGGCGTTCCATCGAAACCTGTCGATGTTATGAGTGAGCCAGACAAGGGTGCCCTTGGAATCAGTCGTTTAGATAACGCACTACGTGTTGCGCCAGTGTCTACCAGAAATGGAGACTTGGTACCCAGGACCTTAGCAGTGACATAAGGGCCCTGCTGGTCAACATAGAGCTCGACTGGATCCCTCCCTCGCCCTTGGCTGTCCTATGCAAAGGTGTGAGTGTCGTCATAGTCAGATTGTTGATATTGGTTCTGTCTGGGTCGATCGAACGTATTTGGTCTGCTTGATCTGTCATTAGTCGCGTCATTTGGGGGCCCTCGTTGTGGTCCCTTAGGTCTCGGTCCGTTTGCTACATCCCTGGGGTCTCTGTTCCTGATCATTTCCAGGAGAACTGGGCACTGGGATTTCCAATGGCCAGTCCCTTTGCAGAAAGCGCACTGGTCATCTCTAAGGTCTGTGCGTCCACTGTAGGGAGTCAGAGTGCGGTCCTGGGGAAATGCAGTCTTAGGGACGTTTGTCTGGTAGTTTCCCCGGTATTGGTCTCGTCCTATAGTCACCCCTTGCAGTTTGGCAATCATCACCCTCTCTTTTAAGTCTTTCTTCTTTTTCTCTGTCGCCCTATCGTTTTCATTTTTCTGATGCTCATAATATTGGGCCATTTGGAGAATCGCTGTAGGTTTGGAGGCTGCCCAACTACTCTCGCTGGCCTGTAGTTTCTGGGAGATGTCCAATGATAGGCCCTTAACATAATTCTGGACAAACAGATGGTGTCCGGTTGCAGTGGTCATGTCCTGGCCGCTGTAATCGGAGAACACCGTTTCAAACCGGGAGAAGTATTCCGATACATCCTCCTGGGGTTTTTGGCGACAGGCTGTTACTATCGACCAGTCCACTTTCTTTTCTGGGATTAGGGTTTTTAATTTCTCTACGATTTTATCTGGGAGGTCTAGAATGGATTTCAACGGCTTTTGTCCTGGTCCCCGTTGTTTGTCCAAGTCATCGAGTTGTGACCAGGTGTGTCCGAACAGCTCAAGGTGGTCGACTTTCCGGATTTGCTTCCACACATCAGCTGGCAGACATAACCCGAAGAACAAGTCGATGTCAGCCAGGGTCATGATCGTTGAACCCAGGGCTGTACCTAATTCAGTATAGAAGGCAGTGGGGTTTTTACGTAGGTCGGGTAGAGATTTCCGGAATGTCAGTATCTCTTGCCGGTCCCATGGCTGGTAGACCCAGTTGTATACTACCCTTCCCTTCGCATCTTGGTTGTTTGCATCATCGTGAGTCCCTGTACCTCGAGGGGGAACCCAGTAAGGGGCAGCCTCTCGTATTGGCATCATGGTGTTAGATTGCTCGGTTGGTGGCTCGGTCACTACGGGGGCTGCGGATTTAGCTCCTGGCTTTCGTTCAGTGAGGTGGCGGAAAACCTCAAGCGTACGCGTAAGGAGGTCCGACACATCACACTCGCCCTCATCCCCGATATCGACCTTCCGGTACAGAGTCCTTAGGCTCTCGGGACCTTTGTCTCGATATCGGTCCTCGTATGCATTCAAGACATGATAACACAGTCGTACGGTAAAATGTCGTCTGTGACTCCCTGTATACGAGCCGAACATATCTGTGATGTACTCTTCATCATCCTTCCTTTCTACCAGTGTCCTCGCTATTTTGTCGATCCCCGCTCGCTCATCCTTGTCTAGTCTGTTTGTTCTTGCAGGGCCAGCCCCTCGAGTCTCATGGTCATCTAACGTTGTTGTTGATGCGGGTTTTAATACATGGGGTTCGGCTGGCACAGAGGCTATTGGGGCCGACGCTGTGGCGGTACCTTCGCTTGTACCTGGGGGTGGCGCGTGCTGCGCCAAGGGTTGAGAAGGGGCATATGGAGGGGGCATGTAGATGATAGGAGGACCTAACAGCAGGTCCTCATTGGCTTGTCGTTTCGAGGGTAAGTCAGGGTAGAGCATGGAGGGGGTTCTAACCGGACACTGGCTTGGCGTTTCCCTTTCTAGTTTCTGTTTAGCTTTCTCTCTTTCCTCTATCTCCTTTTTTAGTTTCTGAGCAGCTAGGTGGGCTGCTTTTTGCAGCTCTTTTTCCAACCTACTCTCAGTTTTCTTTTTACGCTGTTCAGTTTCTTTTCGCCACATGCCGAAGCTGTCAAGCATAGTAGGTGTTGTCTTGTTTTTACCCAGGGCGGTTTCTAGCGTTTTTATTTTATCATCATCGAAGGATCCTATCAGGGGCCATTGACTTTCTTGACCCTTTTTTGTATATTTATGCCATAGTTTACTATAAGCTATAGCGGTCAATCCATGCTTCATGAACATGTCCTTATTAGGGGTGCCTTCCAGCGGGGCTGGATGGTCCATCTCTAATAGGCGGTCCGGGCTAAACAGGCTACTCATCAGTGGGGAGAAGACAGACATGACGGCTCGTAACGAGGGACTAAAAAGTCAGCACTGCCTATCTTATCACTAGGTGCAAAGACTAGACAGAATATTTCTATTCTACGTTGTTTGCAGGCAGTGAATACCTCATGGATCACAATAACCAAAGACCAATAAATAACAATGGGGAGAATGAGTAGGTCCGCAAAGATCTGCGTTACCTACCTTTTTCACTATCTGCAAAAAGGGTGGTCTCTTCCCTGTTTGCAGACAGGGAATCTCCAGGAAACAATAGTTTTGCGAACAACAGTTCAGTTTCAAGCAATTATTGGGTGGGGGGAGAAAAAAATAAGCACGGCTGCTACCCTACCTATCCTCCACTGCTTGCAAAGAGAGAGCCCGTTGTTTCTCCGTTTGCAGACAGTGAATCCCTCATAGATCAAGATAACAAAAGACCGATAAATAACAATGGGGAGAATGAGTAGGTCCGCAAAGATCTGCGTTACCTACCCTTTTCACTATCTGCAAAAAGGGTGGTCTCTTCCCTGTTTGCAGACAGGGAATCTCCAGGAAACAATAGTTTGTGAACAACAGTTCAGTTTCAGGTGATTATTGAGTGGGGGAGAAAAAATAAGCACGGTTGTCTGCCCTACCTATCCTCCACTGCTTGCAAAGAGAGAGCCTGTTGTTTCTCCGTTTGCAGACAGTGAATCTCCAAATAAACAAAAAGAGCAATACTAGTATTTAACAAACAAGCAATCAAGCAATTTTTTCGCAACTTGTCGTGGTAACACGACCTTACCCGGACCGCATGGACAGTTTCCTGACTTCCGAATCCAGCGCCCGATCGTCCTCTCTTCTTCGTTATCCTCGCGGCACTCCTGATGGTTCCCAGTCAGGACCGTAGATCACTCGAGAGAGGTCTGTTCGGAACCAGTGAAGTTCGGATGATCGGCTGTCAGACGAGGGTCTATCGGACAGACGCGTTCCCGATCGTTGCAGTCGTTCACTTTGTCGTCAGGACCTCTCCCACTGGATCCATGGGTCGCTGATGGGCCCCACGCTTGGGACGCCAATTGTGGAATTTCTAATTGGGGGGCACTACCAACCAGAATATAAGATCCTTAATTATTGCCCGGCGGTGTCGCCTCTTGAACCCACAAAGAAGTTAAACTATTGAAGAGGCAGGCGCTGGAGACTGGAAGGCAGGAAACAAGGTTTTTATTCTCTCCGGAGGAGAACACAACGAAACGGACAGAAGGTATCGTTCTGAGGTGCTCTAACTGCATCCCTGAGGCCTGGCCTCTTATACACAAGTTTATCTCTTTATTACATGTAACACATTCTCGTTGATACTTTGATGTACGGAAAGACATCCTCAGAATCCCCCCCTTCCCAGCCCGTTCCCACGCAAGGTTACAGTGGAAGTCCCCGCCCCGTTCACAACAGGTGATGATCATCGCGCAGCTGGGTATTCCGCCGATTCACGGAGTGTGCGGGTTTCGATCGGATCTCGTGGGATGGGGGGGGCTTTGATCATCTCGGGGGTCCTTTGAGGAGGGAAGCTTTCTATTGTATGGGGTGGGGCAAGGGATTGGTATCGGCAGAGCTAGGTGTCGGCCTGGGAACGGGGAAGGCAAACGGGCACACGGGGAAAAGGGGTTTGCATCAAAAAGGGCCGGAGATCATGACGGGGAAGCAGGGAGGTGTCGTGCTGGGAACAGGATGAGGGCCTGGGGCAGAGCAGCGCCGAAGAGGGGTTTATGACTCAAGGCAGGTGCAAGCAGGGGGTTGCCAGCGAAGCTAGGAGAGAGAGAGAGACGCGCTGGCTCTCGGCGAGAGCAGGGAAGCCATGGTGTCCAAAATGGCGGCTGTTTTACGCGCACAAAAGGTTTAAGGAGAGCAAGAGGGCGCCGATAATGTTGACGGTTTTCAGCCTAACTTTCAACACACCCTATGTTGTGACATTGAGATCCCTTGTTGAATTTGCTTTAGTCAGCCAAGATGTGGCTGTTGACTCAATTTCAAAGCAGCTTTGGGCCGTTCAAGTGGCTGGTGAATAGCACTTTCTCTTTGTACGCATTAAAGGTCTAAAGAGTTCTTCATAGGTACTGCTCTGTATGGATTGTTCAAAGATCTGTTGGAAATGCTTATAATGGGATAAAGAAATTGAGGGCATGCCTTTTCGGTACCCCACTTGCATGGCTGTCTGGCTTGTGGAAGGTGCTGCAAATGCAAGTCAGGATGGTCGAGTGGTCTAAGTCGCTGCGTTCAGGTCGCAGTCTCTTCTGGAGGCGTGGGTTCAAATCCCCCTTCTGACAAACCTATGTTTAAACTTTTTTCATGAGGGAGAAAATCAGATCATTTTCCTCACATGGGCTTATATGGTTGTCTTTTTGGAAAAGTGCAGTGAGTTTTTTTTCTTGCTATAGCCACTCATGGCCTAAGATGTGTGTTTTTTTTGTTCACACTATCTTTCTCACTATGTAGATGAACAAGCAGCATGCAGTCAGGATGGCCGAGTGGTCTAAGGTGCTGCGTTAAGGCCGCAGTCTATCCTGGAGGCGTGGGTTCGAATCCCACTTCTGATAAACCTTTAAGTCCATTTTGTCTCTGCGTTCCTTCAGAATCTCAGCTAAAAATTGGCAGTGCATATAATATCTGAATAAGTACCAAACTTCAGTTTCAACTGCAAATGAATTTGCCCAATTCTGTCTTCAAGCTCGTATAATATTCTTCTAGCACTAGTGGTGTTTTATGTGTTTTTTGGGGGGTGCCTAAAAAATCCCTTTTATTGAAGAAATGGCTTACATTCAGTCTTGTGATATTTTTGGTTTCCAATAAGTAGATTTTTAATTTTATGTAACCTCATTTTCTAATGCTGCATTCAAGAGATGTTTCCACTATGAAATGAAGAGCAAGGGGAAAGAGCACAAATGATAGAGCGAGTGAGTGAGATGGGGTGTTGAGGAAGGAGAGAATGAAACAAAGAGTGAGTGAACGGCAGGTAGGCATAGAAGAGGAGACTAGAAGTGAAGGTGACTTGCTTTTCCCTGCTCTTGACCTCCCACACATCTCAAACCAATCACAAACATACCTTCCATGCAACGTTGGTATGCAGAACTTCACTCCTCAGCCAGTGAGGGTGAGTCCCAAGCCAGGGGCTAGAGAGCAAAAGAATGGATGTGCTCAGACGTTCCTTGCTAGGGACAGTTGATCTGAAACAAGGCCTGCTCTCTTGTTTCCAGCAAGGATCTAGAAATTCTGCATGAATCTGCAAGGCACATTGACAGCATAAATTTGCATAAACTGCCCCACCTTCTGCCTTCCTACTTCCTGAGCAGTAGTTGTTTGTGTAAAGAGAGAGAGGTCGCAGGCAAGGTAATTTTGTGAGTAGGATACAGAACCCTAAATAGCTGGTGAGAGGTATAAGTTATTCTAAAAGCATAAAAACAGTACACCTGTGAAATGAAATGCTTTCATATGTGATCTTCTGTGTTTATTGTCCTGTGCAAAAAGTTGCACCTTGTGTTTGAAGGTTGAAATTATTTCAAGCTTGCATGGACGCAGAAATTTCTGAGTGACTTTTATACATTTCTTAGGACTCTTCACTGTCAGGATGGCTGAGTGGTCTAAGCTGCTGTGTTTAGGCCGCAGTCTCCTCTGGAGACGTGGGTGCGAATCCCACTTCTGACATGACTTTTGGAGATATAATCTTCTTCATCAGGATAACATCTGATGGACGTTGCATCTGTTCGTCTTCACCTGGGACGTTATTCCGTCCTCGTAGAGTCAAGAGAGCTTGGGTTTCTCATATATTTCTGTTGTACAAAGTCTTGCTGATAAAGTGCAATCCTTACCAAATGATTTTAGGACCCATGTAAGAGCTCATCTAGAAGAGTCATGCTCTTGTATTCCCTGGCCAGCCAGGCCATGCAAATTTGAAAGAATGCCAAGCACCTGGTAGACAGCTGGACTCCAGCACACTTGCAGCAATTTCCTCAGGGCTGTGATCAGGGGCTGCTTAGATTTGCGTATTCCACCCTATGTTGTGACATTGAGATCCCTTGTTGAATTTGCTTAAGTCAGCCAAGATGTGGCTGTTGACTCAATTTCAAAGCAGCTTTAGGCTGTTCAAGTGGCTGGTGAATAGCACTTTCTCTTTGTACGCTTTAAAGGTCTAAAGAGGGGGGGAGTGGCCAAGATGGCGGGCTGACAAGAAGCTCTTGACATGAGCTCCTGAGACCCCGGAGCCCTTGAACCGTCCTGCGCCGCTGATCTCCCCCGGATCGAGCGGAGGAGAGGACGGACGCGGCTGTGAGCCCGAAGTGAGCTGTTTGGAGCTTTCGGTGGCGCCGGAGCATAGCGCGACGCCTCGCTGCGCTGGTCCCTGGAGCAGGCGAGCATCACGGCTCCGACGCGGCCACGGGAGAGTGAGGTGGCGGCCAGCCCACGGTGCCTCTAAGCCGTGGTGAGTCTCCGACCCCGCCGACCGTCGGGGGTACAGGGGTATACCCCTCCCGGACCGCCGGAGCACTCCTGAAGGTGGAGGAGACGACCACGGAGGAGCCGCGCCTTCCGCAGCGACCTGGGGGAGGAGCCGGCGTAGAGTCGCTACGCGATCCCGGGGATTGGCAGGGCCGTGAGGCCTAGCGGGCCGGAGATGCCGGCGGATTCCCTTCAGGGGCCACAGCTGTGAGGTGAGCCGTGTGGAGCCCCGGGGGACGCCTCTGACCGCCCAGCCGGTCCGCTTACAGTGGGGAGGATCCGGGAGCTGAAAACGGGGGACACCCACACTGAGCCTAGGTGTAGGAGCCGCAGCGCAATTCGGCGATCCTGCCTACCACCGACTCATTGACCCCCGCACCCACGCTGTGGTCCCAAGCTCACAGGGGGGCTTACCGGACCCGAGGACCGCCCCAGGACCCTACGGACAATTGACCTACTAACTGCAGTGGCGCGACCCGGCCGGGAGAGGGCCTGCCCCATATTGAGTCCCCCAGTGTGGCGGTGCATGCCCGGACAGCTGCGAAGGGGTGGCGTCACGGCCTACAGCCTGGAGCCAGCGTGGTGGTCTGCTCCTGGGCAGTAAGGGGCACTTGGAAGGAGTCGCTGTTGGACATTGGTTGATGCCCCTTTCAGTCGACGGACTTGCAGTTGTGTATTGACTATTGCGCCCGTGCGTGGGACGCTGTCCCAGGGCCCTGGGGCTCGCCTGATCTAACCTGCAGCGGAGGTACCCCCAGCGAGGAACGCAGCTCCATCAACATACCGACGGCCTTCCTCCCCCTGCGACACGCCCCCGCCACTGAGATGTCGGGCAATAGAGGGAGCAAGAAGGGAGAGCGCACCCTGCCCGAAATGCTGGGCAGAAGCGCCCCAAGACAGGACAGGTCCCAGCCAGCACCGAGCCCTCCGACTAGCTCTAGAGGGGCGGAGGGAGGTGAGCCTCCGGTCACCAGGTCTTTTCTGGAGTCGCTGTTTAGCACCCTCAGGGAGGACTTTCAGGCGCTGAAACAAGAGGTGGCTGGCGAGGTCTGAGAGGTGAGGAGAGAAGTCGACTCGCTTGGAGAACGTATCTCCACCATGGAGGACGCTAATCAATCACGGGACGAGGAGATCGTGCACCTGCAGCAGGAAGTACTGCGGCTTAGAGACCAACAGATCGACCTCCAGGCCCACGCCGAAGATCTCGAGAATAGGTCCAGGCGCAACAACATCAGGGTCAGGGGCGTTCCGTCTAAAGAAGAGGGGGAAGACACAGCAGCCTACCTAAGGGACCTGTTTCGCGACATACTGGGCGAACCGGGAGGCTTCCCAGTGAGAATCGACAGGGCACATAGAGTTGGACTCCCACGTCGAGCCTCAGCATCGCCCCCAGATATCTTGGCCTTTTTACCGGATTTTCCTCTGAAGGAGCGGATCCTGCGCGAGGCACGTCAAAAACACCCGGTGAGCTTCCGAGGTCAACAACTGGCTTTGTTTCAAGACTTATCCACGATCACGTTGCAGAAGCGCAAGTCCTTCAAGATTGCTACGGACTTTCTGAGAGAGCACGACACGCAGTACTCGTGGGGCCATCCTTTCAGGCTTATTTTCCGATGGAACGGAACACTGCATCAAATGCGATCCCTTCAAGACACGTGCGATGTGCTGGGTATCACCGCTGCGGATGATGACGTACCGACACCCCGCCGCCGCACTTCCAGGGAGGGATGGCAAACGGTTCGACGACGCCGACCCACGCTCCCGCCTCCTCGACCGGACTCTCTCACGATCAGAGCGGACATGGACAGCGCCATACGAGAGGTATCCAGCACCACGTCGTCCAGTGACACGGCCCTGACGGCCTGAGCAACATCCGTCTTGGCATCATCGACATTGCAGGTTCGAGGGTTCTGGGGGGGAGGGGGGGCTCCGGGGGAGCACCGGTGGTGGCTGGACGTCCACTCGAACACTTTTCCACAGACTTGTCCGCTAGGGACTGGACTGGGACAATTGAGGTTTCTGCAAAGTTGGGGCCGGGGCTGCAGGGAGAGGGAGGGGAGGCGGGTTGGGCTCTGGACGGGAGATGGGGATACCGGGAGTTGGGGGGTTCGGGGACTGTTTGGGGAGTTGGGGTGGGGGGATTCGGTATTTGGGCTGTGCCACATTTGATTTCTGCCGCGCTTGCTATGTCCTAATGTCACTTTCCTGGGGCGGGGAGAGGACTACTCGAGGGGGGATCCAGATTTCGCGCTGGGTTGATGCCCTGATTCCTTGTTGCTGCTCCTGCCTTGTTCTTCCTCTGCTGGGCCAGTGGGCGATGTGTTGTGCTAGTTGTGTGTGGCTTTTGTTCCGACCCACATTGCCGGCTTGTACTAGACCCCCTGTTACTTCAGGCCCACTTAGCGCCACTCTTACGATGTCTCGTCATGGCTCTTAGAGTTGTCACTCTTAATGTCAAGGGGTTAAATAATCCGGTCAAACGTAGAGCAGTATTGTCCCTCCTCGAGAGCACCCAGGCGGACATCTGCCTATTGCAAGAGACTCACCTGTTGGCCCGAGACTGTCCCAGATTGCGGTCTCCAAGGTTTCCGGTGCAGCTCTTTTCCTCCGGGGCTACTAAGAAGGCGGGAGTGGCTATCTTGATGTCCAGGAGGTTTAAAGGGGAGGTTTTGCACAAGGTCGCAGAGCAAAAGGGGAGACTCCTGGCTTACAGGGTGAAGGTAGGGAGATTCCTATTCACTGTGGGCTCAGTATATAGCACCAATGACCGTCAGGATTTGTTTTTACAGTCTGCCCTGGCAGACATCACGACTACCCCAGATAGGCACATAATCATTGGGGGCGATCTGAATATGGTCTTTAACTCGTCCCTAGACAGGTCCACACAGCGCCACCCTCACACCGGGGAATTTTCACAGTTGAGTAACTCCCACCTAGGGGATCTGGACATACATGATCTTTGGAGACGCCTGCACCCCACCACACAGGCCTATTCCTACTACTCCCACGCACATAGGACATATGCGAGGCTGGATTATCTCCTGGTTACGGGGCCGATGGCGGAATTGGCGTCCGCTTCTGAGATAGGGGTCCTCTCGTTGTCTGATCACGCTCCGGTGACGGGGTCCTTCCAACTTCCGCCGGAACCCCAGTCTCGCGGGGTCTGGCGCCTCCGGGACACCCTGTTACACAGACCAGCGATACTGAAACAGGTACGCACTGCGATTGCTGAGTTCCGGGAACACAATGAGAACGACGATACCTCCCGAGCAACGCAGTGGGCAGCCCTGAAAGCGGTGCTTCGGGGTGAGTTTATCGCCATCTCCTCGGCGGAGAATAGGGACCGCCAACGGAAAAGGGACAAACTCACTGATACCGTACGGGAGCTGGAACAGATGCATCGGAGGACGGGGGCCCCCAGAGTGTGGAGGCAACTCAAAGCGGCCCGGAAGCTCCTTTCCGCGCTCGACATGGATAGAGCGGAATATGCGGCGCTGCGCATGAAACATGCGTACTACACCGGTGGTGACCGATGCGGCCGACTGCTGGCGAATAAACTTCGGGTGCAGCATCTGCGCCAACGGGTTACGGAGTTGTCCACCCCTGGTGGTTCATTGGCCACGGAGGACCACCGGATCGCGGAAGGATTCCGCCGTTATTATGCCGACCTGTACGCGGGTGAGGCCCCCTCAGCCTCAGCTGGGACAGATTACCTCGCGTCGGTCGACCTCCCTGTTCTCACATCGGAACAGGCGGAACACCTGGAGCGGGACATCCGGCCGGAGGAAGTGATTAGTGCTATCTCCCGCCTCAAGCATGGGAAGGCCCCGGGTCCCGACGGTTACACCCCGCTTTTCTATAAAATATTCTGTTCAGAGCTGGTGCCGCTGTTGACGCGGCTCTTTAACTCCTTTGCCGAGCCTGGGGCCATTCCTCCGGATCTCTTACGAGCTACGGTGACGGTTATCCCTAAGCCTGGGAAGGACCGGACCGATTGTGCCTCTTACCGGCCGATCTCGCTACTCAATGTGGACCTCAAGCTCTACACTGGGATTCTGGCGGCGCGTCTGGCACCGCACTTGCCGGGACTTGTGGACCCAGATCAGGCCGGGTTTGTCCCGGGCCGACAGACGGTGGACAACACTAAAAGAGTGATCCACGTCCTGGAGAAGGCCTCCCGTATCCCCGGTGAGCGCATGCTGCTCTCGGTTGACGCGGAGAAGGCGTTCGACCGGGTGCATTGGCCATACCTGGAGCAGGTGCTTTGCAAGTTGGGAATAGGTGAGAAGTTCCGCACCCTCATATTTAATTGTTACAAATCTCCTACGGCGATAGTGAGGGTGAATGGCTGCAACTCTGACCGATTCGCGATAGAGAGAGGGACCAGACAGGGATGCCCACTCTCCCCACTACTCTTCGCTCTTTACATGGAGCCTTTTGCTCAGAGGATTCGGCGCAATCCGGAGGTGACTGGCGTCCGGATGGGGGGCTACACCCACACTATCAGTTTGTATGCGGATGATGTGATTTTAATGCTTGATAACCCGAGGGAGTCGCTCCCCGCTTGCATTGCCGAGATGGACGCCTTCGCCGCAGTGGCAGGTTTTAAAATGAACATGAGAAAGTCGGCGGCCCTTGACATCTCGCTCGCCTCTGCTACGCGGCTTGAACTGCAGGGTAACTTCCCCATGCGATGGTCTAGAGATCTGATCCCATACCTTGGGGTACTACTGGCGCCCTCTCTGCCTGCCATGGTTACTGCTAACTACGCGGCCCTGGGCAGGAAAATGAAGGAGGAATTGCTCCGCTGGAGCAAAGGTACGCAATCCTTGTTGGGACGGATCGCCGCGGTCAAGATGACCCTCTTGCCGCAGGTACTGTACCTGTTCCGGGCCTTACCACTCCAGCCGCCGAGGGGATGGATACGTCAGGCTCAGACCGATATTGCACGGTTTGTCTGGCAGGGCCGTAAACCCAGACTCAGGAGGGCCCTGTCTACACTGGCACCCGAGTCCGGTGGTCTGGGCATTCCGGACCTCCACAAATATTTCCAGGCAGCGCAGCTGCGGTACCTGGTTGAATGGAGCAAATGGGAGTCTGACAGACACTGGTTGTTCCAGGATCAGGCGGTGGCAGGACTCTACAAGAGATACCCTTCCTTCGCAGGAGTCACCGACCCCCCAATCTCTATGCGTCCTTTGTCACCCAGGTCCCGCTCCGTGTATGGGACGCGGTGAATATTAAGCACGACCTTACCACCTTCCCGTCACCGCTTACTCCGCTGGTGGGGAATCCCGACTTTCGACCTGGGACGGAACCTGGAGCGTTCTCGCTTTGGCAGGCAGCTAGATGCTGCGCACTGTTCCATATCTATGGCCCTGAAGGTGCCGTGCCGTTTGAAGACCTTCGCCGGGAATATCACCTGCCTGAGACCGAGCGTATGCGATATTTGCAAGTACGCCATTGGGCGCTCCAGCCGCAGGTGCGGGAACTGGCCGATCGGAAACTTACTCCGTACGAGATGTGGCTGGCAACGCGCTCCTCGGACGCCAAGCTCATTTCTGACATATATCGACTCTTGCAACCCCCCCCTTACCACATCCATAACCCCGGGAGGGCTCGCTGGGAACGGGAGCTGGGGAGGGAACTGAGTCATAGGGAATGGGAAGACATCTCCTACCGAGCGCGTCATTCCGCATACCACACTGGGCTCACAGAGACCTTCACTAAGATATCTACGTACTGGTACTACACGCCCCAGAGGCTACACGAAATGAATCATCACATCCCGGACACTTGTTGGCGCGACTGTGGGCAGATTGGCACGCTTACACACGTTTTGTGGGACTGTCCGCTGCTGGACCCGTATTGGAAAGAGGTCTTAGACGAAATAGACCAGTGCTTTAACATCGAATTACCCCGTCTCCCTGCTTATGTTCTATTAGGGTTGCCCAATAGATTGATGTATCCTCTGCGCTCCAAGAAGGGCAGACAGATAGCGATTGCCTTAGGCTCGGCGATCCAGAACATACTCATATATTGGCGAACCACCACCCTTCCTAATTCCGTTGGCTGGCTGCACCGGTTATGGCACGTTCTGGGGATGGAGAAGCTGTCCCTCACAGTGGCGGGGGAGGTGGATAGATTCGACGACCTGTGGCAGCCTTTTCTAATCTTGTTGCAGTCGGAGTTCAAGGAGATTACCTGTCCATGATATCTTAGGCTGCTGCGACTAACAAGCCCGATTACACAACAGACATAGAAAGGGAGAACGTTGGAGGGTGTAGCTCCTCTTAGGAAGTGCATAGGATGTGAGACATTTGCACAGGCACGAAGGGTGAGGGGGGGAGGGAGGGTTTGGGAGGGAGGGTACGGGAGGGGGGAGTTGGGGGGGTTGTTGGCTCTGGAATATGTCGTCTCGACCCTTTGCATAAAACTATGGCTCTGCGAATGCATAGATAGCAACATGTGCTTTCTTTAGACGGTGGTATAGGAGGAAGCCTTTGCGGTACTTTGTCTCGACGAATGTATTCCTTGTTTGTCCTGTTTTTCTTTGTTTATGAAAATGCAATAAAATACATTAAACCTAAAGGTCTAAAGAGTTCTTCATAGGTACTGCTCTGTATGGATTGTTCAAAGATCTGTTGGAAATGCTTATAATGGGATAAATAAATTGAGGGCATGCCTTTTCGGTACCAAACTTGCATGGCTGTCTGGCTTGTGGAAGGCGCTGCAAATGCAAGTCAGGATGGCCGAGTGGTCTAAGGCGCTGTGTTCAGGTCGCGGTCTCTTCTGGAGGCGTGGGTTCAAATCCCACTTCTGACAAACCTGTGTTTAATCTTCTTTTTTCTTGAGGGAGAAAATCAGATCATTTCCCTCACATGGGCTTATATGGTTGTCTTTTGGAAAAGTGCAGTGAGTTTTTTTCTTGCTATAGCCACTCATGGCCTAAGATGTGTGTTGTTTTTTGTTCACACTATCTTTCTCACTATGTAGATGGACAAGCAACATGTGGTCAGGATGGCCGAGTGGTCTAAGGCGATGCGTTACGGCCGCAGTCTCTCCTGGAGGCGTGGGTTCGAATCCCACTTCTGACAAAACTTTAAGTCCATTTTGTCTCTGCGTTCCTTCAGAATCTCAGCTAAAAATTGACAGTGCATATAATATCTGAATAAGTACCAAACTTCAGTTTCAACTGCAAATGAATTTGCCCAATTCTGTCTTCAAGCTCGTATAATATTCTTCTAGCACTAGTGGTGTTTTATGTGTTTTTTAGGGGGTGCCTAAAAAATCCCTTTTATTGAAGAAATGGCTTACATTCAGTCTTGTCATATTTTTGGTTTCCAATAAGTAGATTTTTAATTTTATGTAACCTCATTTTCTAATGCTCCATTCAAGAGATGTTTCCACTATGAAATGAAGAGCAAGGGGAAAGAGCACGAATGATAGAGCGAGTGAGTGAGATGGGGTGTTGAGGAAGGAGAGAATGAAACAAAGACAGAGTGAGTGAACGGCAGGTAGGCATAGAAGAGGAGACTAGAAGTGAAGGTGACTTGCTTTTCCCTGCTCTTGACCTCCCACCCATCTCAAACCAATCACAAACATACCTTCTATGCAACGTTGGTATGCAGAACTTCACTCCTCAGCCAGTGAGGGTGAGTCCCAAGCCAGGGGCTAGAGAGCAAAAGAATGGATGTGCTCAGACGTTCCTTGCTAGGGACAGTTGATCTGAAACAAGGCCTGCTCTCTTGTTTCCAGCAAGGATCTAGAAATTCTGCATGAATCTGCAAGGCACATTGACAGCATAAATTTGCATAAACTGCCCCACCTTCTGCCTTCCTACTTCCTGAGCAGTAGTTGTTTGTGTATAGAGAGAGAGGTCGCAGGCAAGGTAATTTTGTGAGTAGGATACAGAACCCTAAATAGCTGGTGAGAGGTATAAGTTATTCTAAAAGCATAAAAACAGTACACCTGTGAAATGAAATGCTTTCATATGTGATCTTCTGTGTTTATTGTCCTGTGCAAAAAGTTGCACCTTGTGTTTGAAGGTTGAAATTATTTTAAGCTTGCATGGACGCAGAAATTTCTGAGTGACTTTTATACATTTCTTAGGACTCTTCACTGTCAGGATGGCCGAGTGGTCTAAGGTGCTGTGTTTAGGCCGCAGTCTCCTCTGGAGGCGTGGGTGCGAATCCCACTTCTGACATGACTTTTGGAGATATAATCTTCTTCATCAGGATAACATCTGATGGAAGTTGCATCTGTTCGTCTTCACCTGGGACGTTATTCCGTCCTCGTAGAGTCAAGAGAGCTTGGGTTTCTCATATATTTCTGTTGTACAAAGTCTTGCTGATAAAGTGCAATGCTTACCAAATGATTTTAGGACCCATGTAAGAGCTCATCTAGAAGAGTCATGCTCTTGTATTCCCTGGCCAGCCAGGCCATGCAAATTTAGAAGAATGCCAAGCACCTGGTAGACAGCTGGACTCCAGCCCACTTACAGCAATTTCCTCAGGGCTGTGATCAGGGGCTGCTTAGATTTGCGTATTCCACCCTATGTTGTGACATTGAGATCCCTTGTTGAATTTGCTTTAGTCAGCCAAGATGTGGTTGTTGACTCAATTTCAAAGCAGCTTTGGGCCGTTCAAGTGGCTGGTGAATAGCACTTTCTCTTTGTACGCTTTAAAGGTCTAAAGAGTTCTTCATAGGTACTGCTCTGTATGGATTGTTCAAAGATCTTTTGGAAATGCTTATAATGGGATAAATAAATTGAGGGCATGCCTTTTCACTACCAAACTTGCATGGCTGTCTGGCTTGTGGAAGGTGCTGCAAATGCAAGTCAGGATGGCCGAGTGGTCTAAGGCGCTGCGTTCAGGTCGCAGTCTCTTCTGGAGGTGTGGGTTCAAATCCCTCTTCTGACAAACCTGTGTTTAATCTTCTTTTTTCTTGAGGGAGAAAATCAGATCATGTCCCTCACATGGGCTTATATGGTTGTCTTTTGGAAAAGTGAAGTGTTTTTTTCTTGCTATAGCCACTCATGGCCTAAGATGTGTGTTGTTTTTTGTTCACACTATCTTTCTCACTATGTAGATGGACAAGCAACATGTGGTCAGGATGGCAGAGTGGTCTAAGGAGCTGCGTTAAGGCCGCAGTCTCTCCTGGAGGCGTGGGTTCGAATCCTACTTCTGACAAAACTTTAAGTCCATTTTGTCTCTGCGTTCCTTCAGAATCTCAGCTAAAAATTGACAGTGCATATAAAATCTGAATAAGTACCAAACTTCAGTTTCAACTGCAAATGAATTTGCCCAATTCTGTCTTCAAGCTCGTATAATATTCTTCTAGCACTAGTGGTGTTTTATGTGTTTTTTGGGGGTGCCTAAAAAATCCCTTTTATTGAAGAAATGGCTTACATTCAGTCTTGTGATATTTTTGGTTTCCAATAAGTAGATTTTTAATTTTATGTAACCTCATTTTCTAATGCTCCATTCAAGAGATGTTTCCACTATGAAATGAAGAGCAAGGGGAAAGAGCACGAATGATAGAGCGAGTGAGTGAGATGGGGTGTTGAGGAAGGAGAGAATGAAACAAAGACAGAGTGAGTGAACGGCAGGTAGGCATAGAAGAGGAGACTAGAAGTGAAGGTGACTTGCTTTTCCCTGCTCTTGACCTCCCACCCATCTCAAACCAATCACAAACATACCTTCTATGCAACGTTGGTATGCAGAACTTCACTCCTCAGCCAGTGAGGGTGAGTCCCAAGCTAGAGGCTAGAGAGCAAAAGAATGGATGTGCTCAGACGTTCCTTGCTAGGGACAGTTGATCTGAAACAAGGCCTGCTCTCTTGTTTCCAGCAAGGATCTAGAAATTCTGCATGAATCTGCAAGGCACATTGACAGCATAAATTTGCATAAACTGCCCCACCTTCTGCCTTCCTACGTCCTGAGCAGTAGTTGTTTGTGTATAGAGAGAGAGGTCGCAGGCAAGGTAATTTTGTGAGTAGGATACAGAACCCTAAATAGCTGGTGAGAGGTATAAGTTATTCTAACAGCATAAAAACAGTACACCTGTGAAATGAAATGCTTTCATATGTGATCTTCTGTGTTTATTGTCCTGTGCAAAAAGTTGCACCTTGTGTTTGAAGGTTGAAATTATTTCAAGCTTGCATGGACGCAGAAATTTCTGAGTGACTTTTATACATTTCTTAGGACTCTTCACTGTCAGGATGGCCGAGTGGTCTAAGGTGCTGTGTTTAGGCTGCAGTCTCTTCTGGAGGCGTGGGTGCGAATCCCACTTCTGACATGACTTTTGGAGATATAATCTTCTTCATCAGGATAACATTTGATGGAAGTTGCATCTGTTCGTCTTCACCTGGGACGTTATTCCGTCCTCGTAGAGTCAAGAGAACTTGGGTTTCTCATATATTTCTGTTGTACAAAGTCTTGCTGATAAAGTGCAAACCTTACCAAATGATTTTAGGACCCATGTAAGAGCTCATCTAGAAGAGTCATGCTCTTGTATTCGCTGGCCAGCCAGGCCATGCAAATTTGAAAGAATGCCAAGCACCTGGTAGACAGCTGGACTCCAGCACACTTACAGCAATTTCCTCAGGGCTGTGATCAGGGGCTGCTTAGATTTGCGTATTCCACCCTATGTTGTGACATTGAGATCCCTTGTTGAATTTGCTTAAGTCAGCCAAGATGTGGCTGTTGACTCAAGTGGCTGGTGAATAGCACTTTCTCTTTGTACGCTTTAAAGGTCTAAAGAGTTCTTCATAGGTACTGCTCTGTATGGATTGTTCAAAGATCTGTTGGAAATGCTTATAATGGGATAAATAAATTGAGGGCATGCCTTGTCGGTACCAAACTTGCATGGCTGTCTGGCTTGTGGAAGGTGCTGCAAATGCAAGTCAGGATGGCCGAGTGGTCTAAGGCGCTGTGTTCAGGTCGCAGTCTCTTCTGGAGGCGTGGGTTCAAATCCCACTTCTGACAAACCTGTGTTTAATCTTCTTTTTTCTTGAGGGAGAAAATCAGATAATTTCCCTCACATGGGCTTATATGGTTGTCTTTTGGAAAAGTGAAGTGAGTTTTTTTCTTGCTATAGCCACTCATGGCCTAAGATGTGTGTTGTTTTTTGTTCACACTATCTTTCTCACTATGTAGATGGACAAGCAACATGTGGTCAGGATGGCAGAGTGGTCTAAGGAGCTGCGTTAAGGCCGCAGTCTCTCCTGGAGGCGTGGGTTCGAATCCCACTTCAGACAAAACTTTAAGTCCATTTGTCTCTGCGTTCCTTCAGAATCTCAGCTAAAAATTGGCAGTGCATATAATATCTGAATAAGTACCAAACTTCAGTTTCAACTGCAAATGAATTTGCCCAATTCCGTCTTCAAGCTCGTATAATATTCTTCTAGCACTAGTGGTGTTTTATGTGTTTTTTGGGGGGTGCCTAAAAAATCCCTTTTATTGAAGAAATGGCTTACATTCAGTCTTGTGATATTTTTGGTTTCAAATAAGTAGATTTTTAATTTTATGTAACCTCATTTTCTAATGCTCCATTCAAGAGATGTTTCCACTATGAAATGAAGAGCAAGGGGAAAGAGCACGAATGATAGGGAGAGTGAGTGAGATGGGGTGTTGATGAAGGAGAGAATGAAACAAAGACAGAGTGAGTGAACGGCAGGTAGGCATAGAAGAGGAGACTAGAAGTGAAGGTGACTTGCTTTTCCCTGCTTTTGACCTCCCACCCATCTCAAACCAATCACAAACATACCTTCTATGCAACGTTGGTATGCAGAACTTCACTTCTCAGCCAGTGAGGGTGAGTTCCAAGCCAGGGGCTAGAGAGCAAAAGAATGGATGTGCTCAGACGTTCCTTGCTAGGGACAGTTGATCTGAAACAAGGCCTGCTCTCTTGTTTCCAGCAAGGATCTAGAAATTCTGCATGAATCTACAAAGCACATTGACAGCATAAATTTGCATAAACTGCCCCACCTTCTGCCTTCCTACTTCCTGAGCAGTAGTTGTTTGTGTATAGAGAGATAGGTCGCAGGCAAGGTAATTTTGTGAGTAGGATACAGAACCCTAAATAGCTGGTGAGAGGTATAAGTTATTCTAAAAGCATAAAAACAGTACACCTGTGAAATGAAATGCTTTCATATGTGATCTTCTGTGTTTATTGTCCTGTGCAAAAAGTTGCACCTTGTTTTTGAAGGTTGAAATTATTTCAAGCTTGCATGGACGCAGAAATTTCCGAGTGACTTTTATACATTTCTTTGTACTCTTTACTGTCAGGATGGCCGAGTGGTCTAAGGCGCTGTGTTTAGGCCGCAGTCTTCTCTGGAGGCGTGGGTTCGAATCCCACTTCTGACATGACTTTTGGAGATATAATCTTCATCAGGATAACATCTGATGGAAGTTGCATCTGTTCGTCTTCACCTGGGACGTTATTCCGTCCTCGTAGAGTCAAGAGAGCTTGGGTTTCTCATATATTTCTGTTGTACAAAGTCTTGCTGATAAAGTGCAATCCTTACCAAATGATTTTAGGACCCATGTAAGAGCTCATCTAGAAGAGTCGTGCTCTTGTATTCCCTGGCCAGCCAGGCCATGCAAATTTGGAAGAATGCCAAGCACCTGGTAGACAGCTGGACTCCAGCACACTTACAGCAATTTCCTCAGGGCTGTGATCAGGGGCTGCTTAGATTTGCGTATTCCACCCTATGTTGTGACATTGAGATCCCTTGTTGAATTTGCTTTAGTCAGCCAAGATGTGGCTGTTGACTCAATTTCAAAGCAGCTTTGGGCCGTTCAAGTGGCTGGTGAATAGCACTTTCTCTTTGTACGCTTTAAAGGTCTAAAGAGTTCTTCATAGGTACTGCTCTGTATGGATTGTTCAAAGATCTGTTGGAAATGCTTAGAATGGGATAAATAAATTGAGGGCATGCCTTTTTGCTACCAAACTTGCATGGCTGTGTTCGAATACCACTTCTGACAAAACTTTAAGTCCATTTTGTCTCTGCGTTCCTTCAGAATCTCAGCTAAAAATTGGCAGTGCATATAATATCTGAATAAGTACCAAACTTCAGTTTCAACTGCAAATGAATTTGCCCAATTCTGTCTTCAAGCTCGTATAATATTATTCTAGCACTAGTGGTGTTTTATGTGTTTTTTGGGGGGTGCCTAAAAAATCCCTTTTATTGAAGAAATGGCTTACATTCAGTCTTGCGATATTTTTGGTTTCCAATAAGTAGATTTTTAATTTTATGTAACCTCATTTTCTAATGCTCCATTCAAGAGATGTTTCCACTATGAAATGAAGAGCAAGGGGAGAGAGCACAAATGATAGAGCGAGTGAGTGAGATGGGGTGTTGAGGAAGGAGAAAATGAAACAAAGACAGAGTGAGTGAACGGCAGGTAGGCATAGAAGAGGAGACTAGAAGTGAAGGTGACTTGCTTTTCCCTGCTCTTGACCTCCCACCCATCTCAAACCAATCACAAACATACCTTCTATGCAACGTTGGTATGCAGAACTTCACTCCTCAGCCAGTGAGGGTGAGTCCCAAGCCAGGGGCTAGAGAGCAAAAGAATGGATGTGCTCAAACGTTCCTTGCTAGGGACAGTTGATCTGAAACAAGGCCTGCTCTCTTGTTTCCAGCAAGGATCTAGAAATTCTGCATGAATCTACAAAGCACATTGACAGCATAAATTTGCATAAACTGCCCCACCTTCTGCCTTCCTACTTCCTGAGCAGTAGTTGTTTGTGTATAGAGAGATAGGTCGCAGGCAAGGTAATTTTGTGAGTAGGATACAGAACCCTAAATAGCTTGTGAGAGGTATAAGTTATTCTAACAGCATAAAAACAGTACACCTGTGAAATGAAATGCTTTCATATGTGATCTTCTGTGTTTATTGTCCTGTGCAAAAAGTTGCACCTTGTGTCTGAAGTTTGAAATTATTTCAAGCTTGCATGGACGCAGAAATTTCTGAGTGACTTTTATACATTTCTTAGGACTCTTCACTGTCAGGATGGCTGAGTGGTCTAAGGCGCTGGGTCTAGGCCGCAGTCTCCTCTGGAGGCGTGGGTTCGAATCCCACTTCCGACATGACTTTTGGAGATATAATCTTCTTCATCAAGATAACATCTGATGGAAGTTGCATCTGTTCGTCTTCACCTGGGACGTTATTCCGTCCTCGTAGAGTCAAGAGAGCTTGGGTTGGTCCTATATTTCTGTTGTACAAAGTCTTGCTGATAAAGTGCAATCCTTACCAAATGAGCTTAGGACCCATGTAAGAGCTCATCTAGAAGAGTCATGCTCTTGTATTCCCTGGCCAGCTGGGTCATGCAAATTCGGAAGAATGCCAAGCACCTGGTAGACAGCTGGACTCCAGCACACTTACAGCAATTTCCTCAGGGCTGTGATCAGGGACTGCTTAGATTTGCGTATTCCATCCTATGTTGTGACATTGAGATCCCTTGTTGAATTTGCTTTAGTCAGCCAAGATGTGGCTGTTGACTCAATTTCAAAGCAGCTTTGGGCCGTTCAAGTGGCTGGTGAATAGCACTTTCTCTTTGTACGCTTTAAAGGTCTAAAGAGTTCTTCATAGGTACTGCTCTGTATGGATTGTTCAAAGATCTGTTGGAAATGCTTATAATGGGATAAATAAATTGAGGGCATGCCTTTTCGGTACCAAACTTGCATGGCTGTCTGGCTTGTGGAAGGGGCTGCAAATGCAAGTCAGGATGGCCGAGTGGGCTAAGGCGCTGCGTTCAGGTCGCAGTCTCTTCTGGAGGCGTGGGTTCAAATCCCACTTCTGACAAACCTGTGTTTAATCTTTTTTCTTGTGGGAGAAAATCAGATCATTTCCCTCACATGGGCTTATATGGTTGTCTTTTTGGAAAAGTGCAGTGAGTTTTTTTCTTGCTATAGCCACTCATGGCCTAAGATGTGTGTTGTTTTTTGTACACACTATCTTTCTCACTATGTAGATAGACAAGCAACATTTGGTCAGCATGGCCTGAGTGGTCTAAGGCGCTGCGTTAAGGCCGCAGTCTCTCCTGGAGGCGTGGGTTCGAATCCCACTTCTAACAAAACTTTAAGTCCATTTTGTCTCTGCGTTCCTTCAGAATCTCAGCTAAAAATTGACAGTGCATATAATATCTGAATAAGTGCCAAACTTGTTTCAACTGCAAATGAATTTGCCCAATTCTGTCTTCAAGCTCGTATAATATTCTTCTAGCACTAGTGGTGTTTTATGTGTTTTTTGGGGGGTGCCTAAAAAATCCCTTTTATTGAAGAAATGGCTTACATTCAGTCTTGCGATATTTTTGGTTTCCAATAAGTAGATTTTTAATTTTATGTAACCTCATTTTCTAATGCTCCATTCAAGAGATGTTTCCACTATGAAATGAAGAGCAAGGGGAGAGAGCACAAATGATAGAGCGAGTGAGTGAGATGGGGTGTTGAGGAAGGAGAGAATGAAACAAAGACAGAGTGAGTGAACGGCAGGTAGGCATAGAAGAGGAGACTAGAAGTGAAGGTGACTTGCTTTTCCCTGCTCTTGACCTCCCACCCATCTCAAACCAATCACAAACATACCTTCTATGCAACGTTGGTATGCAGAACTTCACTCCTCAGCCAGTGAGGTGAGTCCCAAGCCAGGGGCTAGAGAGCAAAAGAATGGATGTGCTCAGACGTTCCTTGCTAGGGACAGTTGATCTGAAACAAGGCCTGCTCTCTTGTTTCCAGCAAGGATCTAGAAATTCTGCATGAATCTGCAAGGCACATTGACAGCATAAATTTGCATAAACTGCCCCACCTTCTGCCTTCCTACTTCCTGAGCAGTAGTTGTTTGTGTATAGAGAGAGAGGTCGCAGGCAAGGTAATTTTGTGAGTAGGATACAGAACCCTAAATAGCTGGTGAGAGGTATAAGTTATTCTAACAGCATAAAAACAGTACACCTGTGAAATGAAATGCTTTCATATGTGATCTTCTGTGTTTATTGTCCTGTGCAAAAAGTTGCACCTTGTGTCTGAAGTTTGAAATTATTTCAAGCTTGCATGGACGCAGAAATTTCTGAGTGACTTTTATACATTTCTTAGGACTCTTCACTGTCAGGATGGCTGAGTGGTGTAAGGCGCTGTGTCTAGGCTGCAGTCTCCTCAGGAGGCGTGGGTTGGAATCCCACTTCTGACATGACTTTTGGAGATATAATCTTCTTCATCAAGATAACATCTGATGGAAGTTGCATCTGTTCGTCTTCACCTGGGACGTTATTTTGTCCTCGTAGAGTCAAGAGAGCTTGGGTTTCTCATATATTTCTGTTGTACAAAGTCTTGCTGATAAAGTGCAATCCTTACCAAATGATTTTAGGACCCATGTAGGAGCTCATCTAGAAGAGTCATGCTCTTGTATTCCCTGGCCAGCCAGGCCATGCAAATTTGGAAGAATGCCAAGCACCTGGTAGACAGCTGGACTCCAGCACACTTACAGCAATTTCCTCAGGGCTGTGATCAGGGGCTGCTTAGATTTGCGTATTCCACCCTATGTTGTGACATTGAGATCCCTTGTTGAATTTGCTTTAGTCAGCCAAGATGTGGTTGTTGACTCAATTTCAAAGCAGCTTTGGGCCGTTCAAGTGGCTGGTGAATAGCACTTTCTCTTTGTACGCTTTAAAGGTCTAAAGAGTTCTTCATAGGTACTGCTCTGTATGGATTGTTCAAAGATCTGTTGGAAATGCTTATAATGGGATAAATAAATTGAGGGCATGCCTTTTCGCTACCAAACTTGCATGGCTGTCTGGCTTGTGGAAGGTGCTGCAAATGCAAGTCAGGATGGCCGAGTGGTCTAAGGCGCTGCGTTCAGGTCGCAGTCTCTTCTGGAGGCGTGGGTTCAAATCCCACTTCTGACAAACCTGTGTTTAATCTTCTTTTTTCTTGAGGGAGAAAATCAGATCATGTCCCTCACATGGGCTTATATGGTTGTCTTTTGGAAAAGTGAAGTGAGTTTTTTTCTTGCTATATCTACTCATGGCCTAAGATGTGTGTTGTTTTTTGTTCACACTATCTTTCTCACTATGTAGATGGACAAGCAACATGTGGTCTGGATGGCAGAGTGGTCTAAGGAGCTACGTTAAGGCCGCAGTCTCTCCTGGAGGCGTGGGTTTGAATCCCACTGCTGACAAAACTTTAAGTCCATTTTGTCTCTGCGTTCCTTCAGAATCTCAGCTAAAAATTGACTGTGCATATAAAATCTGAATAAGTACCAAACTTCAGTTTCAACTGCAAATGAATTTGCCCAATTCTGTCTTCAAGCTCGTATAATATTCTTCTAGCACTAGTGGTGTTTTTTGGGGGGTGCCTAAAAAATCCCTTTTATTGAAGAAATGGCTTACATTCAGTCTTGTGATATTTTTGGTTTCAAATAAGTACATTTTTAATTTTATGTAACCTCATTTTCTAATGCTCCATTCAAGAGATGTTTCCACTATGAAATGAAGAGCAAGGGGAAAGAGCACGAATGATAGAGCGAGTGAGTGAGATGGGGTGTTGAGGAAGGAGAGAATAAAACAAAGACAGAGTGAGTGAACGGCAGGTAGGCATAGAAGAGGAGACTAGAAGTGAAGGTGACTTGCTTTTCCCTGCTTTTGACCTCCCACCCATCTCAAACCAATCACAAACATACCTTCTATGCAACGTTGGTATGCAGAACTTCACTCCTCAGCCAGTGAGGGTGAGTCCCAAGCCAGGGGCTAGAGAGCAAAAGAATGGATGTGCTCAGACGTTCCTTGCTAGGGACAGTTGATCTGAAACAAGGCCTGCTCTCTTGTTTCCAGCAAGGATCTAGAAATTCTGCATGAATCTGCAAGGCACATTAACAGCATAAATTTGCATAAACTGCCCCACCTTCTGCCTTCCTACTTCCTGAGCAGTAGTTGTTGTGTATAGAGAGATAGGTCGCAGGCAAGGTAATTTTGTGAGTAGGATACAGAACCCTAAATAGCTGGTGAGAGGTATAAGTTATTCTAAAAGCATAAAAACAGTACACCTGTGAAATGAAATGCTTTCATATGTGATCTTCTGTGTTTATTGTCCTGTGCAAAAAGTTGCACCTTGTGTTTGAAGGTTGAAATTCTTTTAAGCTTGCATGGACGCAGAAATTTCTGAGTGACTTTTATACATTTCTTAGGACTCTTCACTGTCAGGATGGCCGAGTGGTCTAAGGTGCTGTGTTTAGGCCGCAGTCTCCTCTGGAGGTGTGGGTGCGAATCCCACTTCTGACATGACTTTTGGAGATATAATCTTCTTCATCAGGATAATATCTGATGGAAGTTGCATCTGTTCGTCTTCACCTGGGACGTTATTCCGTCCTCGTAGAGTCAAGAGAGCTTGGGTTTCTCATATATTTCTGTTGTACAAAGTCTTGCTGATGAAGTGCAATCCTTACCAAATGAGCTTAGGACCCATGTAAGAGCTCATCTAGAAGAGTCATGCTCTTGTATTCCCTGGCCAGCCAGGCCATGCAAATTTGGAAGAATGCCAAGCACCTGGTAGACAGCTGGACTCCAGCACACTTACAGCAATTTCCTCAGGGCTGTGATCAGGGGCTGCTTAGATTTGCGTATTCCACCCTATGTTGTGACATTGAGATCCCTTGTTGAATTTGCTTTAGTCAGCCAAGATGTGGCTGTTGACTCAATTTCAAAGCAGCTTTGGGCCGTTCAAGTGGCTGGTGAATAGCACTTTCTCTTTGTACGCTTTAAAGGTATAAAGAGTTCTTCATAGGTACTGCTCTGTATGGATTGTTCAAAGATCTGTTGGAAATGCTTATAATGGGATAAATAAATTGAGGGCATGCCTTTTCGCTACCAAACTTGCATGGCTGTCTGGCTTGTGGAAGGTGCTGCAAATGCAAGTCAGGATGGCCGACTGGTCTAAGGCGCTGCGTTCAGGTCGCAGTCTCTTCTGGAGGCGTGGGTTCAAATCCCACTTCTGACAAACCTGTGTTTAATCTTCTTTTTTCTTGAGGGAGAAAATCAGATCATGTCCCTCACATGGGCTTATATGGTTGTCTTTTGGAAAAGTGAAGTGAGTTTTTTTCTTGCTATAGCCACTCATGGCCTAAGATGTGTGTTGTTTTTTGTTCACACTATCTTTCTCACTATGTAGATGGACAAGCAACATGTGGTCAGGATGGCAGAGTGGTCTAAGGAGCTGCGTTAAGACCGCAGTCTCTCCTGGAGGCGTGGGTTTGAATCCCACTTCTGACAAAACTTTAAGTCAATTTTGTCTCTGCGTTCCTTCAGAATCTCAGCTAAAAATTGACAGTGCATATAAAATCTGAATAAGTACCAAACTTCGTTTCAACTGCAAATGAATTTGCCCAATTCTGTCTTCAAGCTCGTATAATATTCTTCTAGCACTAGTGGTGTTTTATGTGTTTTTTGGGGGGTGCCTAAAAAATCCCTTTTATTGAAGAAATGGCTTACATTCAGTCTTGTGATATTTTTTGTTTCAAATAAGTAGATTTTTAATTTTATGTAACCTCATTTTCTAATGCTCCATTCAAGAGATGTTTCCACTATGAAATGAAGAGCAAGGGGAAAGAGCACGAATGATAGAGCGAGTGAGTGAGATGGGGTGTTGAGGAAGGAGAGAATGAAACAAAGACAGAGTGAGTGAACGGCAGGTAGGCATAGAAGAGGAGACTAGAAGTGAAGGTGACTTGCTTTTCCCTGCTTTTGACCTCCCACCTATCTCAAACCAATCACAAACATACCTTCTATGCAACGTTGGTATGCAGAACTTCACTCCTCAGCCAGTGAGGGTGAGTCCCAAGCCAGGGGCTAGAGAGCAAACGAATGGATGTGCTCAGACGTTCCTTGCTAGGGACAGTTGATCTGAAACAAGGCCTGCTCTCTTGTTTCCAGCAAGGATCTAGAAATTCTGCATGAATCTGCAAGGCACATTGACAGCATAAATTGGCATAAACTGCCCCACCTTCTGCCTTCCTACTTCCTGAGCAGTAGTTGTTTGTGTATATAGAGAGAGAGGTCGCAGGCAAGGTAATTTTGTGAGTAGGATACAGAACCCTAAATAGCTGGTGAGAGGTATAAGTTATTCTAAAAGCATAAAAACAGTACACCTGTGAAATGAAATGCTTTCATATGTGATCTTCTGTGTTTCTTGTCCTGTGCAAAAAGTTGCACCTTGTGTTTGAAGGTTGAAATTCTTTTAAGCTTGCATGGACGCAGAAATTTCTGAGTGACTTTTATACATTTCTTAGGACTCTTCACTGTCAGGATGTAGAAAAGTCAGCCCCGATCGCACCCGAGGCCCAGGCTGCTGGTGCAGGGCGACTCTTCGTTTCCATCTTGAATAATTACCAAATAAAGAGACGGGCACTGGAAGTAGGAAGACAAGGAAAAAGGTTTATTACTCATGAGGAGAGCCTGTCATTTGGGACACTCGCATAGTGTCTTCGGGAGGTGCTCTAACAAGTTTCTCTGAGGCTTCGTCTTTTATACACAGGTTTGTGGCACACAGGCATCCTTTATTAGAATCAACGCTTTGTATAGTATGAAGGTATTTCAACACGTGGCTACAGTAGGGCCCTTATCCTCCGTGCAATAGGAGGGGCTGTCACGCAGCTGAGTGTTCTGCTGATTCCATTGGAATGTGTGTGCCTGATCGAGTCTCAGGGGGTGGGGTGGCCATGATCAATAGTAGCTTCTTCTAAGAGAGACGAGTGCATCGAGTAGTGGGCAATAAACTGTATCCTCGGGCTAAAGGATGACCAGCAGTCAGTGCTGACGTTCAGGCTCAGAGGAAGAGGTCATCAAAGGAGGGGTATTCATGGAGGGACAGGAGGTGTTGGTCAGGCGCGGGGTGCGATTCTTAGGGACAGAGTCATGCGGGAGGGGTGGGCTCATGACTCGCACATGTGGGAGAGGGGCAGCCAGGGTGCATGGGGGAAGCTTGCAGGGTCAGGGAAAGGGCGCTGGCGATCGACCGCAACTGACAGACCATGGTGCCTAAAGTGGCTGTCGTGTACGTGTGTGCATGGGTCTATGCTAATGGGACAACACAGTCAGAGTTTTAACGATATCCATTCTGTTTACACCAAGGGGTACTGTGAACATAAATGAACGCTGCTTATGTACATACACATTGCTATTTTTAACAGTCGCCGCTTTTTACATAAGCACGTTCAATTTCTACACAGTCGATGTGATAGGCAGAATACAATACATGTTAATTTACATCTGTTGGATTCTTTATACAAGCCTAGAAATCGGCATAATATTTAGTCGGTATAGAATTAAGAAAAATTTTCCGACACACAAAAATCAAGTTCACATTTTCTCTCTAGTGACATCATATACAGAAAGAACGCTCTGATACCTTCCGGCTTGTCAGTACTATAGGGGATTTTTGGAAAACTAACCACATGAGTGACCGATGAAACATTTCTTAAAAGGCAATACAAAATGGTTGAGGGAGGTATTCAATTCGATACAAGTAATTTAGTCAAGGGGCGAATAGAAAGTTCTGGAAAGGGGGAGGGTCTTTGTCGCAATGTCTTTTAACAGAGTCCGTCTTCTTTTGTTGGCGCTGCTGAGCACCGGCGGTGGAGCTATAGGTCCAGCTCGGATTCGTCCTTACACGTTGCAGGGTGCGATCAGTCCTCTGCTGTTAGATCACAGTCCTGTTTCCTAACTCATTTTCTTAGGGGTGCCTTATGCTGGGCACCTGCGTGTCTTTCTTTTTCCGTGACAAAATCCCAGTCCATAGTCAAATTTTATATGAAAGAGTTTGTTGAATAATCGAGGGAGGAGAGGGCGGAGTGGGGCCAGATCTTCGAACACACCAAGGGACCAAGGGAGCAAAGGACAATGAGCAGGCAGGCCCATCAGTCGGACTCAAAAAGGGACGGGGACTTCAGGCACGAGTGGGTCAGCAAGTCGAGGGCTTCAAGGCAGCCCCTTATTTCTTCATCAGCTGAACTTGAAAGTTGTGCCTCGTCCCGCGTCTCGTTGCTCTGCGGCTCCACCTTTGGTCGTCACACGTGCTCCATGATCTGTGGCCAGGCTGTGCGTCACGTCCAGCTCCTCTCCTTAGGTGATTGTATCTTTGAATGGGTGAAAAACAAGTTTTTAGAAAAACTGGTCGGGAGAACAGATATACATCTCAATTCCTTCCCTATTCCTGAGTAGGTGGGGGATAGGTTCATCGGTCACAGTCAGAGGTCGTTATTTATGGAGTCTGTAGAAGGGCATTGCATATTGAATTCATAGACTTGTTTGGCGTTCATTCGCGACATATGTTAAGAGAAATTGAACCTTTGTACACAATGTATTACGTTACAAAAAATCGAGTCCTTATGGAGAGACTCGTTCTTCCCTTTAACCCAAGTATCGACAATATCACATCTCCCTTCGGGGTCGGCTAATTCTTGCAAGCAGGGGCGTTATCATAGGGTTGATCGGGGGCGCGTGGGTGCTTTTGGACAGGGAGCTGGGGTCGATCGGGGGAAGTGGGGTACTCTGGACATCCGCACTTAGGTGCAAGGGGGTGGGGCAATCGGGGCATTGCGGATCGCATTTTCTAACGAACTGAGAGACAAAAGACCATTGGCGTGATAGTTCCCTTATAAAAGGCCAGATTAGGGGACATCCGTCGTCTTACCCGTCCTTTCCTTCATTACCAACTCGGGTTCTATTGTTTGCAGAAGGGAGAGGTAGTAATATGGCAAGTCTCAATCGTTTTGGTTTTGGTAAATTTTGCTGAACACCTTTGCGTACGAGGAAACCCAATTATGTTTGTGTCGGAGGGACACAACGCCACCATACAAGGAAAAAGAGGAAACGGGGGGCTTCAGGAGAGAGAGAGAGAGAGAGAGAGAGAGAGAGAGAGAGAGAGAGAGAGAGAGAGAGAGAGAGAGAGAGAGAGAGAGAGAGAGAGAGAGAGAGAGAGAGAGAGAGAGAGAGAGAGAGAGAGAGAGAGAGTCGTACTCTAAACGAACCATTCGGTACACGTATGCCGTGGGGGGAGAGAGAGACGTGTACAATAATGGTCCATTCAGTGCGCACACAACTTAGAACGGCAGGGGTTAAGTAATGCGTAAACACAAGCGGAGGGACGACGTAGATCCATACATTACGTACACACAAACTCAGACGGGGGAGACAGTACAGGTATTACATAAAAAGATCCAAGACAAAACATAAAACAGTTATTGGCCACAATTATCCTTTTCTGTGTGCTGAGCATCTTTATCATCCTAAGCTCTTTTTACCTTTTCCTTATCTTTTATTCGTTGGCTGCCTCTTACTGGTGGCTTTGATTGTACACACTTACGCCTTTGGCAACTGGTCATGAACTAACCTGGTCGGGCTAATGCTCACGGAGGTTTATTCGAGTCATTTTTAGCAAGTGCGTTTCCAGGCTGAGACAACAGTTGGTGTCAATTGGAGAGCAATGGGGCAGCTTTTAGTTATATGCCTATGAGGATGCGGAAAAGGAGGTAGTAGGTTTTCAAATATTGGCAATATCCCTAGTCCTCTCGGCGGAGGATACTTGTGCAACCCCTACCTCGAAATACCCTAAACTTTTCCCTACTTAGTTAAACGTAAGAATGCTTAATCATGTGTGTACATTATTCTTTTTTGCTTTATTCGGGGTTTGTCGCGGTTAGGTACTATAATCAGGCCCCTTTTCCCGTCTCTTCGTCTGTTGGATCACCATTTTCGTCGGCATTCCGAGGTGACCTGCAGAGAGAGGGAAAAGGAGGGAAGGGAGAGCAGGCTACATTGATACGCACTCGCGCGCATAAACCCAGAAAGGTTTTTACTTACTGCGTACTCGGCCTATTTCCACAGGATGCAGTCACTGCCAACTGGGGCGTTTAAGCCCAGGTGGACCGTTAGTGTGATTTTTCTTATACAGGTAGCATATAAAGTATGGGCTAAATGCCTGGATCTTCAGCGGTTGCTTTTGGCTGTATAAAAAGGAAAAATACACAACTAAAATTCGACCCTTCATATTTGCAATATTTCTACGTGCTATACCTTTTCAACCCTTTATCTAATCGAGCTTAGTCATTCCACCTATATTTCAGTTATATCGAAAAATAGGGATTATTCATTCAAGACTTTATCAATTTACACGGACAACTATAGTTGCTTTCTCAAAAAATCTTTAATAAGAATGTCGGTGCATAAATACGGGCCTACAACCCCGTGGACCGGCCACGGAGCAGGCTGGAGCGGTAGATGTGGGGATATTTTTATTAGTGAAAGCTTGATGGAGTCGGTGGTCGTTTATTTCATAAATAAAGTGCGAAAAGCGCAATAAAATCATGTCGAGACTTCAGTGTGAGCGAGTGTCATAAGTGTTGGGCTTCCAACTTTCAATAATCATGATGTGCAAAATTTAAACAACAATTCATTGTCCGAATGTTCAATCGGTGCCCATCTTATGCCAATTCATTGTCCTTCATTGTCCGAACACCTAATCAGTACCCATCTCATATCAATTCATTGTTCGGGCTGACAGTATGCATCCTATATCAATCCATTGTTCGAACTCATAATCAGTACACATCCTATATCAATCTAAATGTTTAAAAACTTCATACATATCCTATGACACCAAGGCTGAGCAATCGGGGTACAATAAAGAGTCGAGGGTTTCATTTGCATCGGCGCCATTTTGGATGCAGTCAGGCAGAACCAGGCATAGTCTAAACGTCTATTAACTCGTGGTTGGCCCAGAGCTTCCTTTGGCAGTCCAAAAGTTCCGTTAAAGGGCAAAAGAAAGGATCGGTGGTTTGAACCATCAGTCAAAAAAGGGGGAGGGAGGCAACAATGTTCCTACCGGGTCATACTGTGCTTTCACCGGAACTGATCCGAACTGTGGTCTATAGGACTCTAGTCATTCAAACTGAGGCTGGCGCCAGCATGGGAGCGCCGACGTCCTGCGGCTACATTTCCATCGTTCCGTGGGCAATCATGGAGGTCATTCCCCATCGGGGGTATCTGCGGGAGTCGGGGACTCCCGCGGCTCCTCTAGAATCTTCAAGGTTGTGGAGAACTATGGTGGTGGAGTCAACAAGTGACCAGGCCATTCCTTCATGCTGGGCCCGCTCTTGCCAGGTCGATCGCCATTTTGAGAGTTCGGCAGCTACCGGCGATCGCGGGGTCAAATGAGCGGACGGGCTCCCACCTGCCGGGCGAGGAGTTGCAGCATCGCCACAGTGGAAGAACCCTTTTCCGGGCGCCTGGAGCGCTGAGGGTGCAGTTGGGAAGCCTCCACCTGGGGAGGCGGGAGAGGCCTGTTCGCACCGTCTCTCCCTCCCAGTGCACCCCACGGCGTCTCGCTTGACATTTGTTATGGCCGGACCAGGCGATGAGGATGGGGGGGGGTCGGAGGCATGTGCAAGACATCCCCCCCAGAGTTGTCGCAGCAATTATAGAGGAAAGAAGTGGTGTCTGGCGTGTTGTCGCTGCCATTACGAAGGAGAAAAGAAAAAATGTCCCGTCCGTCTTTGGGCCGGGCTTCCGGTGGATGTCGGCCGGACGCCCCTTGCTCTGGCCCCATGAACGGGTTCCTTGGCTCATCGGCTGCAGCCGGATCCCATCGGCCCCAGCCCCCGGCCGTTGGTGGCCGGGCCGGGAGAGAGAGTGGGGGGACTACCTGCAACTCTCAAGTGCCACCGCGGCCGGACTGGGAGAGAGAGGGGAGGGTCGAGGACATAGACATTCCCCCCCTGCAACTCTCCAGCGTTGTCAAGGCAATCCCCTGGCCGGGTCCCGCTGGCCTCGGCCTCTCCTCCGGCTACACCCTACGTGATGATCTCCTGGCCGACTGTTGGCAGCAGGACCCGCCTTATATGGGTTCCTTCCGGCTGGGCGTGGCCGCAACCCTGCTCCACTTTGGAAGTTTCCAGAGTGGGGGCGGATGTTCTGCTGACTTGCATTTTCCCCAGTTTATCGTTCTTATTATTTTCAGGTTTCTTATTACGGGTTACTAAATAGGTTTTTACCATTAAGTATTGTTATCGTTTTCCTTGTTCGTTATTTAATAAAAAGTTCATGTTCATCAGTGGCCTACTGATTTCGTTTTCCTATTCCTTTCTTTCCAGGTTGTTTCATGCTAAAGTTTTCTGTTAACAGGTTACAGTGATCACTTCGTTATTAGTGTATGTGTCCTTTTCACTAGGGGTGTTCTCTGGTCGGGCCAGATGACCTACTTCTAGTAAATGGTCCAGGTGAGACTAGCGTATCAGTCAGTGGGGAGTAGATAGGCATGACAGATTACAACGGGGGACAAAGGTCCGCATTACCTACCCTTCACTATTTGCAAAGACTAGAGTATGGCGACTTCCGTGCTTGTTTGCAAAATAGAGAATACCTCCAAAAAGAACCAATTCCAAACAGTCAATGTTTGGGCAAACAATCAATCAATGAGGAACGAAATAGGTACGACGTGTTAAAGGTTTGCGTTACCTACCCTTCACTCTCTGCAAAGGGAGAGAGAATATTCCTATTCTTCCCCGTTTGCTGGCAGAGAAGATTCCTAAGAGAACCAACTTCGAACAATTCAATGCTCGATTCAATCAATGAATCAATGGGGAGGAAAAAATAGGCACGACGTGTTAAAGTTTTGCGTTGCCTACCCTTCACTATCTGCAAAGACTAAACAGAGTATGGCGATTCTGTGTTTGTTTGCAAATAGAGAATCTCCCAGAAGCAATCAATAGGTAATACTAGTATTTTCAAACAATCAATCAATCAATCAATTTCGCAATTTGTCGTGTGTCACGACCTTACCCGGACCGGACCATGTGGGCAGTTCTTCGCCTTCCTTTTTCCAGCGCCCGTTCGTTCTCTTTCTCCATGTTTTTACCGCAGCATTCCTGTGGGATTCCAGTCAGGACAATAGGTCACTTGAGAGAGGTCCGTTCGGAATCGGTGAAGCTCATTCAATCGGCAGCCGGACGAGGGCCCCCTCAAGGCAGGTATACTCCAATCATTTAGATGTTCACCCCATCGTCTGGACCTCTCTTCACCGGACCCTATGTCGCTGATGGACCCTGCGTTGGGACGCCAATTGTAGAAAAGTCAGCCCCGATCGCACCCGAGGCCCAGGCTGCTGGTGCAGGGCGACTCTTCGTTTCCATCTTGAATAATTACCAAATAAAGAGACGGGCACTGGAAGTAGGAAGACAAGGAAAAAGGTTTATTACTCATGAGGAGAGCCTGTCATTTGGGACACTCGCATAGTGTCTTCGGGAGGTGCTCTAACAAGTTTCTCTGAGGCTTCGTCTTTTATACACAGGTTTGTGGCACACAGGCATCCTTTATTACAATCAACGCTTTGTATAGTATGAAGGTATTTCAACACGTGGCTACAGTAGGGCCCTTATCCTCCATGCAATAGGAGGGGCTGTCACGCAGCTGAGTGTTCTGCTGATTCCATTGGAATGTGTGTGCCTGATCGAGTCTCAGGGGGTGGGGTGGCCATGATCAATAGTAGCTTCTTCCAAGAGAGACGAGTGCATCGAGTAGTGGGCAATAAACTGTATCCTCGGGCTAAAGGATGACCAGCAGTCAGTGCAGACGTTCAGGCTCAGAGGAAGAGGTCATCAAAGGAGGGGTATTCATGGAGGGACAGGAGGTGTTGGTCAGGCGCGGGGTGCGATTCTTAGGGACAGAGTCATGCGGGAGGGGTGGGCTCATGACTCGCGCATGTGGGAGAGGGGCAGCCAGGGTGCATGGGGGAGGCTTGCAGGGTCAGGGAAAGGGCGCTGGCGATCGACCGCAAACTGAGAGACCATGGTGCCTAAAGTGGCTGTCGTGTACGTGTGTGCATGGGTCTATGCTAATGGGACAACACAGTCAGAGTTTTAACGATATCCATTCTGTTTACACCAAGGGGTACTGTGAACATAAATGAACGCCGCTTATGTACATACACATTGCTATTTTTAACAAGGATGGCCGAGTGGTCTAAGGTGCTGTGTTTAGGCCGCAGTCTCCTCTGGAGGCGTGGGTGCGAATCCCACTTCTGACATGACTTTTGGAGATATAATCTTCTTCATCAGGATAACATCTGATGGAAGTTGCATCTGTTTGTCTTCACCTGGGACGTTATTCCGTCCTCGTAGAGTCAAGAGAGCTTGGGTTTCTCATATATTTCTGTTGTACAAAGTCTTGCTGATAAAGTGCAATCCTTACCAAATGATTTTAGGACCCATGTAAGAGCTCATCTAGAAGAGTCATGCTCTTGTATTCCCTGGCCAGCCAGGGCATGCAAATTTGGAAGAATGCCAAGCACCTGGTAGACAGCTGGACTCCAGCACACTTACAGCAATTTCCTCAGGGCTGTGATCAGGGGCTGCTTAGATTTGCGTATTCCACCCTATGTTGTGACATTGAGATCCCTTGTTGAATTTGCTTTAGTCAGCCGAGATGTGGTTGTTGACTCAATTTCAAAGCAGCTTTGGGCCGTTCAAGTGGCTGGTGAATAGCACTTTCTCTTTGTACGCTTTAAAGGTCTAAAGAGTTCTTCATAGGTACTGCTCTGTATGGATTGTTCAAAGATCTGTTGGAAATGCTTATAATGGGATAAATAAATTGAGGGCATGCCTTTTCGGTACCAAACTTGCATGGCTGTCTGGCTTGTGGAAGGTGCTGCAAATGCAAGTCAGGATGGCCGAGTGGTCTAAGGCGAAGCGTTCAGGTCGCAGTCTCTTCTGGAGGCGTGGGTTCAAATCCCACTTCTGACAAACTTGTGTTTAATCTTCTTTTTTCTTGAGGGAGAAAATCAGATCATTTCCCTCACATGGGCTTATATGGTTGTCTTTTTGGAAAAGTGCAGTGAGTTTTTTTCTTGCTATAGCCACTCATGGCCTAAGATGTGTGTTGTTTTTTGTACACACTATCTTTCTCACTATGTAGGAGGACAAACAACATTTGGTCAGCATGGCCAGGTGGTCTAAGGCGCTGCGTTAAGGCCGCAGTCTCTCCTGGAGGCGTGGGTTCGAATCCCACTTCTGACCAAACTTTAAGTCCATTTTGTCTCTGCGTTCCTTCAGAATCTCAGCTAAAAATTGACAGTGCATATAATATCTGAATAAGTACCAAACTTGTTTCAACTGCAAATGAATATTCCCAATTCTGTCTTCAAGCTCGTATAATATTCTTCTAGCACTAGTGGTGTTTTATGTGTTTTTTGGGGGGTGCCTAAAAAATCCCTTTTATTGAAGAAATGGCTTACATTCAGTCTTCTGATATTTTTGGTTTCCAATAAGTAGATTTTTAATTTTATGTAACCTCATTTTCTAATGCTCCATTCAAGAGATGTTTCCACTATGAAATGAAGAGCAAGGGGAAAGAGCACAAATGATAGAGCGAGTGAGTGAGATGGGGTGTTGAGGAAGGAGAGAATGAAACAAAGACAGAGTGAGTGAACGGAAGGTAGGTATAGAAGAGGAGACTAGAAGTGAAGGTGACTTGCTTTTCCCTGCTCTTGACCTCCCACCCATCTCAAACCAATCACAAACATACTTTCTATGCAACGTTGGTATGCAGAACTTCACTCCTCAGCCAGTGAGGGTGAGTCCCAAGCCAGGGGCTAGAGAGCAAAAGAATGGATGTGCTCAGACGTTCCTTGCTAGGGACAATTGATCTGAAACAAGGCCTGCTCTCTTGTTTCCAGCAAGGATCTAGAAAATCTGCATGAATCTGCAAGGCACATTGACAGCATAAATTTGCATAAACTGCCCCACCTTCTGCCTTCCTACTTCCTGAGCAGTAGTTGTTTGTGTATAGAGAGAGAGGTCGCAGGCAAGGTAATTTTGTGAGTAGGATACAGAACCCTAAATAGCTGGTGAGAGGTATAAGTTATTCTAAAAGCATATTCACAGTACACCTGTGAAATGAAATGCTTTCATATGTGATCTTCTGTGTTTATTGTCCTGTGCAAAAAGTTGCACCTTGTGTTTGAAGTTTGAAATTATTTCAAGCTTGCATGGACGCAGAAATTTCTGAGTGACTTTTATACATTTCTTAGGACTCTTCACTGTCAGGATGGCCTAGTGGTCTAAGGCACTGTGTCTAGGCCGCAGTTTCCTCTGGAGGCGTGGGTTCGAATCCCACTTCTGACATGACTTTTGGAGATATAATCTTCTTTATCAAGATAACATCTGATGGAAGTTGCATCTGTTCGTCTTCACCTGGGACGTTATTCCGTCCTCGTAGAGTCAAGAGAGCTTGGGTTGGTCCTATATTTCTGTTGTACAAAGTCTTGCTGATAAAGTGCAATCCTTACCAAATGAGCTTAGGACCCATGTAAGAGCTCATCTAGAAGAGTCATCCTCTTGTATTCCCTGGCCAGCCAGGCCATGCAAATTTGGAAGAATGCTCAGCACCTGGTAGACAGCTGGACTCCAGCACACTTACAGCAATTTCCTCAGGGCTGTGATCAGGGGCTGCTTAGATTTGCGTATTCCACCCTATGTTGTGACATTGAGATCCCTTGTTGAATTTGCTTTAGTCAGCCAGGATGTGGCTGTTGACTCAATTTCAAAGCAGCTTTGGGCCGTTCAAGTGGCTGGTGAATAGCACTTTCTCTTTGTACGCTTTAAAGGTCTAAAGAGTTCTTCATAGGTACTGCTCTGTATGGATTGTTCAAAGATCTGTTGGAAATGCTTATAATGGGATAAATAAATTGAGGGCATGCCTTTTCGGTACCAAACTTGCATGGCTGTCTGGCTTGTGGAAGGTGCTGCAAATGCAAGTCAGTGCTGAGTGGTCTAAGGCGCTGCGTTCAGATCGCAGTCTCTTCTGGAGGCGTGGGTTCAAATCCCACTTCTGACAAACCTGTGTTTAATCTTCTTTTTTCTTGAGGGAGAAAATCAGATCATTTCCCTCACATGGGCTTATATGGTTGTCTTTTTGGAAAAGTGCAGTGAGATTTTTCTTGCTATTGCCACTCATGGCCTAAGATGTGTGTTGTTTTTTGTTCACACTGTCTTTCTCACTATGTAGATGGACAAGCAAATTTGGTCAGCATGGCCGAGTGGTCTAAGGCGTTGCGTTAAGGCCGCAGTCTCTCCTGGAAGCGTGGGTTCGAATCCCACTTCTGACAAAACTTTAAGTCCATTTTGTCTCTGCGTTCCTTCAGAATCTCAGCTAAAAATTGACAGTGCATATAATATCTGAATAAGTACCAAACTTGTTTCAACTGCAAATGAATTTGCCCAATTCTGTCTTCAAGCTCGTATAATATTCTTCTAGCACTAGTGGTGTTTTATGTGTTTTTTGGGGGGTGCCTAAAAAATCCCTTTTTATTGAAGAAATGGCTTACATTCAGTCTTGTGATATTTTTGGTTTCCAATAAGTAGATTTTTAATTTTATGTAACCTCATTTTCTAATGCTCCATTCAAGAGATGTTTCCACTATGAAATGAAGAGCAAGGGGAAAGAGCACGAATGATAGAGCGAGTGAGTGAGATGGGGTGTTGAGGAAGGAGAGAATGAAACAAAGACAGAGTGAGTGAACGGCAGGTAGGCATAGAAGAGGAGACTAGAAGTGAAGGTGACTTGCTTTTCCCTGCTCTTGACCTCCCACCCATCTCAAACCAATCACAAACATACCTTCTATGCAACGTTGGTATGCAGAACTTCACTCCTCAGCCAGTGAGGGTGAGTCCCAAGCCAGGGGCTAGAGAGCAAAAGAATGGATGTGCTCAGACGTTCCTTGCTAGGGACAGTTGATCTGAAACAAGGCCTGCTCTCTTGTTTCCAGCAAGGATCTTGAAATTCTGCATGAATCTGCAAGGCACATTGACAGCATAAATTTGCATAAACTGCCCCACCTTCTGCCTTCCTACTTCCTGAGCAGTAGTTGTTTGTGTATATAGAGAGAGGTCGCAGGCAAGGTAATTTTGTGAGTAGGATACAGAACCCTAAATAGCTGGTGAGAGGTATAAGTTATTCTAAAAGCATAAAAACAGTACACCTGTGAAATTAAATGCTTTCATATGTGATCTTCTGTGTTTATTGTCCTGTGCAAAAAGTTGCACCTTGTGTTTGAAGGTTGAAATTCTTTTAAGCTTGCATGGACGCAGAAATTTCTGAGTGACTTTTACACATTTCTTCGGACTCTTCACTGTCAGGATGGCCGAGTGGTCTAAGGTGCTGTGTTTAGGCCGCAGTCTCCTCTGGAGGCGTGGGTGCGAATCCCACTTCTGACATGACTTTTGGAGATATAATCTTCTTCATCAGGATAACATCTGATGGAAGTTGCATCTGTTCGTCTTCACCTGGGACGTTATTCCGTCCTCGTAGAGTCAAGAGAGCTTGGGTTTCTCATATATTTCTGTTGTACAAAGTCTTGCTGATAAAGTGCAATCCTTACCAAATGATTTTAGGACCCATGTAAGAGCTCATCTAGAAGAGTCATGCTCTTGTATTCCCTGGCCAGCCAGGCCATGCAAATTTGGAAGAATGCCAAGCACCTGGTAGACAGCTGGACTCCAGCACACTTACAGCAATTTCCTCAGGGCTGTGATCAGGGGCTGCTTAGATTTGCGTATTCCACCCTATGTTGTGACATTGAGATCCCTTGTTGAATTTGCTTTAGTCAGCCAAGATGTGGTTGTTGACTCAATTTCAAAGCAGCTTTGGGCCGTTCAAGTGGCTGGTGAATAGCACTTTCTCTTTGTACGCTTTAAAGGTCTAAAGAGTTCTTCATAGGTACTGCTCTGTATGGATTGTTCAAAGATCTGTTGGAAATGCTTATAATGGGATAAATAAATTGAGGGCATGCCTTTTCGCTACCAAACTTGCATAGCTGTCTGGCTTGTGGAAGGTGCTGCAAATGCAAGTCAGGATGGCCGAGTGGTCTACGGCGCTGCGTTCAGGTCGCAGTTTCTTCTGGAGGCGTGCGTTCAAATCCCACTTCTGACAAACCTGTGTTTAATCTTCTTTTTTCTTGAGGGAGAAAATCAGATCATGTCCCTCACATGGGCTTATATGGTTGTCTTTTGGAAAAGTGAAGTGAGTTTTTTTCTTGCTATAGTCACTCATGGCCTAAGATGTGTGTTGTTTTTTGTTCACACTATCTTTCTCACTATGTAGATGGACAAGCAACATGTGGTCAGGATGGCCGAGAGGTCTAAGGCGCTGCGTTAAGGCTGCAGTCTCTCCTGGAGGCGTGGGTTCGAATCCCACTTCTGACAAAACTTTAAGTCCATTTTGTCTCTGCGTTCCTTCAGAATCTCAGCTAAAAATTGACAGTGCATATAAAATCTGAATAGGTACCAAACTTCAGTTTCAACTGCAAATGAATTTGCCCAATTCTGTCTTCAAGCTCGTATAATATTCTTCTAGCACTAGTGGTGTTTTATGTGTTTTTGGGGGGTGCCTAAAAAATCCCTTTTATTGAAGAAATGGCTTACATTCAGTCTTGTGATATTTTTGGTTTCAAATAAGTAGATTTTTAATTTTATGTAACCTCATTTTCTAATGCTCCATTCAAGAGATGTTTCCACTATGAAATGAAGAGCAAGGGGAAAGAGCACGAATGATAGAGCGAGTGAGTGAGATGGGGTGTTGAGGAAGGAGAGAATGAAACAAAGACAGAGTGAGTGAACTGCAGGTAGGCATAGAAGAGGAGACTAGAAGTGAAGGTGACTTGCTTTTCCCTGCTTTTGACCTCCCACCCATCTCAAACCAATCACAAACATACCTTCTATGCAACGTTGGTATGCAGAACTTCACTCCTCAGCCAGTGAGGGTGAGTCCCAAGCCAGGGGCTAGAGAGCAAAAGAATGGATGTGCTCAGACGTTCCTTGCTAGGGACAGTTGATCTGAAACAAGGCCTGCTCTCTTGTTTCCAGCAAGGATCTAGAAATTCTGCATGAATCTGCAAGGCACATTGACAGCATAAATTTGCATAAACTGCCCCACCTTCTGCCTTCCTACTTACTGAGCAGTAGTTGTTTGTGTATAGAGAGATAGGTCGCAGGCAAGGTAATTTTGTGAGTAGGATACAGAACCCTAAATAGCTGGTGAGAGGTATAAGTTATTCTAAAAGCATAAAAACAGTACACCTGTGAAATGAAATGCTTTCATATGTGATCTTCTGTGTTTATTGTCCTGTGCAAAAAGTTGCACCTTGTGTTTGAAGGTTGAAATTGTTTCAAGCTTGCATGGACGCAGAAATTTCTGAGTGACTTTTATACATTTCTTTGTACTCTTCACTGTCAGGGTGGCCGAGTGGTCTAAGGCGCTGTGTTTAGGCCTGCAGTCTTCTCTGCAGGCGTGGGTTCGAATCCCACTTCTGACATGACTTTTGGAGATATAGTCTTAATCAGGATAACATCTGATGGAAGTTGCATCTGTTCGTCTTCACCTGGGACGTTATTCCGTCCTCGTAGAGTCAAGAGAGCTTGGGTTTCTCATATATTTCTGTTGTACAAAGTCTTGCTGATAAAGTGCAATCCTTACCAAATGATTTTAGGACCCATGTAAGAGCTCATCTAGAAGAGTCATGCTCTTGTATTCCCTGGCCAGCCAGGCCATGCAAATTTGGAAGAATGCCAAGCACCTGGTAGACAGCTGGACTCCAGCACACTTACAGCAATTTCCTCAGGGCTGTGATCAGGGGCTGCTTAGATTTGCGTATTCCACCCTATGTTGTGACATTGAGATCCCTTGTTGAATTTGCTTTAGTCAGCCAAGATGTGGCTGTTGACTCAATTTCAAAGCAGCTTTGGGCCATTCAAGTGGCTGGTGAATAGCACTTTCTCATTGTACGCTTTAAAGGTCTAAAGAGTTCTTCATAGGTACTGCTCTGTATGGATTGTTCAAAGATCTGTTGGAAATGCTTATAATGGGATAAATAAATTGAGGGCATGCCTTTTCGGTACCAAACTTGCATGGCTGTCTGGCTTGTGGATGGTGCTGCAAATGCAAGTCAGGATGGCCGAGTGGTCTAGGGCGCTGCGTTCAGGTCGCAGTCTCTTCTGGAGGCGTGGGTTCAAATCCCACTTCTGACAAACCTGTGTTTAATCTTTTTTCTTGAGGGAGAAAATCAGATCATTTCCCTCACATGGGCTTATATGGTTGTCTTTTTGGAAAAGTGCAGTGAGTTTTTTTTCTTGCTATAGCCACTCATGGCCTAAGATGTGTGTTTTTTTTGTTCACACTATCTTTCTCACTATGTAGATAAACAAGAAATATGTGGTCAGGATGGCCGAGTGGTCTAAGGCGCTGTGTTAAGGCCGCAGTCTCTCCTGGAGGAGTGGGTTCAAATCCGACTTCTGACAAAACTTTAAGTCCATTTTGTCTCTGCGTTCCTTCAGAATCTCAGCTAAAAATTGGCAGTGCATATAATATCTGAATAAGTACCAAACTTCAGTTTCAACTGCAAATGAATTTGCCCAATTCTGTCTTCAAGCTTGTTTAATATTCTTCTAGCACTAGTGGTGTTTTATGTGTTTTTTGGGGGGTGCCTAAAAAATCCCTTTTATTGAAGAAATGGCTTACATTCAGTCTTGCGATATTTTTGGTTTCCAATAAGTAGATTTTTAATTTTATGTAACCTCATTTTCTAATGCTCCATTCAAGAGATGTTTCCACTATGAAATGAAGAGCAAGGGGAAAGAGCACAAATGATAGAGCGAGTGAGTGAGATGGGGTGTTGAGGAAGGAGAGAATGAAACAAAGACAGAGTGAGTGAACGGCAGGTAGGCATAGAAGAGGAGACTAGAAGTGAAGGTGACTTGCTTTTCCCTGCTCTTGACCTCCCACCCATCTCAAACCAATCACAAACATACCTTCTATGCAACGTGGGTATGCAGAACTTCACTCCTCAGCCAGTGAGGGTGAGTCCCAAGCCAGGGGCTAGAGAGCAAAAGAATGGATGTGCTCAGACGTTCCTTGCTAGGGACAGTTGATCTGAAACAAGGCCTGCTCTCTTGTTTCCAGCAAGGATCTAGAAATTCTGCATGAATCTGCAAGGCACATTGACAGCATAAATTTGCATAAACTGCCCCACCTTCTGCCTTCCTACTTCCTGAGCAGTAGTTGTTTGTGTATAGAGAGAGAGGTCGCAGGCAAGGTAATTTTGTGAGTAGGATACAGAACCCTAAATAGCTGGTGAGAGGTATAAGTTATTCTAACAGCATAAAAACAGTACACCTGTGAAATTAAATGCTTTCATATGTGATCTTCTGTGTTTATTGTCCTGTGCAAAAAGTTGCACCTTGTGTCTGAAGTTTGAAATTATTTCAAGCTTGCATGGACGCAGAAATGTCTGAGTGACTTTTATACATTTCTTAGGACTCTTCACTGTCAGGATGGCTGAGTGGTCTAAGGCGCTGTGTTTAGGCCGCAGTCTCCTCTGGAGGCGTGGGTTCGAATCCCACTTCTGACATGACTTTTGGAGATATAATCTTCTTCATCAAGATAACATCTGATGGAAGTTGCATCTGTTCGTCTTCACCTGGGACGTTATTCCGTCCTCGTAGAGTCAAGAGAGCTTGGGTTTCTCATATATTTCTGTTGTACAAAGTCTTGCAGATGAAGTGCAATCCTTACCAAATGATTTTAGGACCCATGTAAGAGCTCATCTAGAAGAGTCATGCTCTTGTATTCCCTGGCCAGCCAGGTCATGCAAATTTGGAAGAATGCCAAGCACCTGGTAGACAGCTGGACTCCAGCACACTTACAGCAATTTCCTCAGGGCTGTGATCAGGGGCTGCTTAGATTTGCGTATTCCACCCTATGTTGTGACATTGAGATCCCTTGTTGAATTTGCTTTAGTCAGCCAAGATGTGGCTGTTGACTCAATTTCAAAGCAGCTTTGGGCCGTTCAAGTGGCTGGTGAATAGCACTTTCTCTTTGTACGCTTTAAAGGTCTAAAGAGTTCTTCATAGGTACTGCTCTGTATGGATTGTTCAAAGATCTGTTGGAAATGCTTATAATGGTATAAATAAATTGAGGGCATGCCTTTTCGGTACCAAACTTGCATGGCTGTCTGGCTTGTGGAAGGTGCTGCAAATGCAAGTCAGGATGGCCGAGTGGTCAAAGGCGCTGCGTTCAGGTCGCAGTCTCTTCTGGAGGCGTGGGTTCAAATCCCACTTCTGACAAACCTGTGTTTAATCTTCTTTTTTCTTGAGGGAGAAAATCAGATCATTTCCTTCACATGGGCTTATATGGTTGTCTTTTTGGAAAAGTGCAGTGAGTTTTTTTCTTGCTATTGCCACTCATGGCCTAAGATGTGTGTTGTTTTTTGTTCACACTATCTTTCTCACTATGTAGATGGACAAGCAACATTTGGTCAGCATGGCCGAGTGGTCTAAGGCGCTGCGTTAAGGCCGCAGGCTCTCCTGGAAGCGTGGGTTCGAATCCCACTTCTGACAAAACTTTAAGTCCATTTTGTCTCTGCGTTCCTTCAGAATCTCAGCTAAAAATTGACAGTGCATATAATATCTGAATAAGTACCAAACTTGTTTCAAATGCAAATGAATTTGCCCAATTCTGTCTTCAAGCTCGTATAATATTCTTCTAGCACTAGTGGTGTTTTATGTGTTTTTTGGGGGGTGCCTAAAAAATCCCTTTTATTGAAGAAATGGCTTACATTCAGTCTTGTGATATTTTTGGTTTCCAATAAGTAGATTTTAAATTTTATGTAACCTCATTTTCTAATGCTCCATTCAAGAGATGTTTCCACTATGAAATGAAGAACAAGGGGAAAGAGCACGAATGATAGAGTGAGTGAGTGAGATGGGGTGTTGAGGAAGGAGAGAATGAAACAAAGACAGAGTGAGTGAACGGCAGGTAGGCATAGAAGAGGAGACTAGAAGTGAAGGTGACTTGCTTTTCCCTGCTCTTGACCTCCCACCCATCTCAAACCAATCACAAACATACCTTCTATGCAACGTTGGTATGCAGAACTTCACTCCTCAGCCAGTGAGGGTGAGTCCCAAGCCAGGGGCTAGAGAGCAAAAGAATGGATGTGCTCAGACGTTCCTTGCTAGGGACAGTTGATCTGAAACAAGGCCTGCTCTCTTGTTTCCAGCAAGGATCTAGAAATTCTGCATGAATCTGCAAGGCACATTGACAGCATAAAGTTGCATAAACTGCCCCACCTTCTGCCTTCCTACTTCCTGAGCAGTAGTTGTTTGTGTATAGAGAGAGAGGTCGCAGGCAAGGTAATTTTGTGAGTAGGATACAGAACCCTAAATAGCTGGTGAGAGGTATAAGTTATTCTAAAAGCATAAAAACAGTACACCTGTGAAATGAAATGCTTTCATATGTGATCTTCTGTGTTTATTGTCCTGTGCAAAAAGTTGCACCTTGTGTTTGAAGGTTGAAATTATTTCAAGCTTGCATGGACGCAGAAATTTCTGAGTGACTTTTATACATTTCTTAGGACTTTTCACTGTCAGGATGGCCGAGTGGTCTAAGGTGCTGTGTTTAGGCCGCAGTCTCCTCTGGAGGCGTGGGTTCGAATCCCACTTCTGACATGACTTTTGGAGATATAATCTTCTTCATCAGGATAACATCTGATGGAAGTTGCATCTGTTCGTCTTCACCTGGGACGTTATTCCGTTCTCGTCTAGTCAAGAGAGCTTGGGTTTCTCATATATTTCTGTTGTACAAAGTCTTGCTGATGAAGTGCAATCCTTACCAAATGAGCTTAGGACCCATGTAAGAGCTCATCTAGAAGAGTCATGCTCTTGTATTCCCTGGCCAGCCAGGCCATGCAAATTTGGAAGAATGCCAAGCACCTGGTAGACAGCTGGACTCCAGCACACTTACAGCAATTTCCTCAGGGCTGTGATCAGGGGCTGCTTAGATTTGCGTATTCCACCCTATGTTGTGACATTGAGATCCCTTGTTGAATTTGCTTTAGTCAGCCAAGATGTGGCTGTTGACTCAATTTCAAAGCAGCTTTGGGCCGTTCAAGTGGCTGGTGAATAGCACTTTCTCTTTGTACGCATTAAAGGTGTAAAGAGTTCTTCATAGGTACTGCTCTGTATGGATTGTTTAAAGATCTGTTGGAAATGCTTATAATGGGATAAAGAAATTGAGGGCATGCCTTTTCGGTACCCCACTTGCATGGCTGTCTGGCTTGTGGAAGGTGCTGCAAATGCAAGTCAGGATGGCCGAGTGGTCTAAGGCGCTGCGTTCAGGTCGCAGTCTCTTCTGGAGGCGTGGGTTCAAATACCACTTCTAACAAACCTGTGTTTAATCTTTTTTCATGAGGGAGAAAATCAGATCATTTCCCTCACATGGGCTTATATGGTTGTCTTTTTGGAAAAGTGCAGTGAGTTTTTTTTCTTGCTAAAGCCACTCATGGCCTAAGATGTGTGTTTTTTTTGTTCACACTATCTTTCTCACTATGTAGATGAACAAGCAATATGTGGTTAGGATGGCCGAGTGGTCTAAGGTGCTGCGTTAAGGCCGCAGTCTCTCCTGGAGGCATGAGTTCGAATCCCACTTCTGACAAAACTTTAAGTCCATTTTGTCTCTGCGTTCCTTCAGAATCTCAGCTAAAAATTGACAGTGCATATAATATCTGAATAAGTACCAAACTTCAGTTTCAACTGCAAATGAATTTGCCCAATTCTGTCTTCAAGCTCGTATAATATTCTTCTAGCACTAGTGGTGTTTTATGTGTTTTTTGGGGGGTGCCTAAAAAATCCCTTTTATTGAAGAAATGGCTTACATTCAGTCTTGTGATATTTTTGGTTTCCAATAAGTAGATTTTTAATTTTATGTAACCTCATTTTCTAATGCTCCATTCAAGAAATGTTTCCACTATGAAATGAAGAGCAAGGGGAAAGAGCACAAATGATAGAGCGAGTGAGTGAGATGGGGTGTTGAGGAAGGAGAGAATGAACCAAAGACAGAGTGAGTGAACGGCAGGTAGGCATAGAAGAGGAGACTAGAAGTGAAGGTGACATGCTTTTCCCTGCTCTTGACCTCCCACCCATCTCAAACCAATCACAAACATACCTTCTATGCAACGTTGGTATGCAGAACTTTACTCCTCAGCCAGTGAGGGTGAGTCCCAAGCCAGGGGCTAGAGAGCAAAAGAATGGATGTGCTCAGACGTTCCTTGCTAGGGACAGTTGATCTGAAACAAGGCCTGCTCTCTTGTTTCCAGCAAGGATCTAGAAATTCTGCATGAATCTGCAAGGCACATTGACAGCATAAATTTGCATAAACTGCCCCACCTTCTGCCTTCCTACTTCCTGAGCAGTAGTTGTTTGTGTATATAGAGAGAGAGGTCGCAGGCAAGGTAATTTTGTGAGTAGGATACAGAACCCTAAATAGCTGGTGAGAGGTATAAGTTATTCTAAAAGCATAAAAACAGTACACCTGTGAAATGAAATGCTTTCATATGTGATCTTCTGTGTTTATTGTCCTGTGCAAAAAGTTGCACCTTGTGTTTGAAGGTTGAAATTATTTTAAGCTTGCATGGACGCAGAAATTTCTGAGTGACTTTTATACATTTCTTAGGACTCTTCACTGTCACGATGGCCGAGTGGTCTAAGGTGCTCTGTTTAGGCCGCAGTCTCCTCTGGAGGCGTGGGTGCGAATCCCACTTCTGACATGACTTTTGGAGATATAATCTTCTTCATCAGGATAACATCTGATGGAAGTTGCATCTGTTCGTCTTCACCTGGGACGTTATTCCGTCCTCGTAGAGTCAAGAGAGCTTGGGTTTCTCATATATTTCTGTTGTACAAAGTCTTGCTGATAAAGTTCAATCCTTACCAAATGATTTTAGGACCCATGTAAGAGCTCATCTAGAAGAGTCATGCTCTTGTATTCCCTGGCCAGCCAGGCCATGCAAATTTGGAAGAATGCCAAGCACCTGGTAGACAGCTGGACTCCAGCACACTTACAGCAATTTCCTCAGGGCTGTGATCAGGGGCTGCTTAGATTTGCGTATTCCACCCTATGTTGTGACATTGAGATCCCTTGTTGAATTTGCTTTAGTCAGCCAAGATGTGGTTGTTGACTCAATTTCAAAGCAGCTTTGGGCCGTTCAAGTGGCTGGTGAATAGCACTTTCTCTTTGTACGCTTTAAAGGTCTAAAGAGTTCTTCATAGGTGAGAGAGCACAAGTTTGAAAAAAATGTATAAGTACGACATATTTACAAGCACGTAGTTAGTTTAAACATGTTTTTGCACACGAGTGTTTTATATCCAGGAGTGAAATATACAGAGTGTTTTATATTCAGTGGCGAAAGGTATAGAATGTTAAGTAGAGTAACTATAATTATAACGGTGTGAGATTAATGTAGAAATGTTGGGATATATGTGAAAACCTCATGTTCTCATGTTAAAAGAATCATGTCCGAATTAAATGTAACTTTGAAATCCAGTATAATGTGTAGGCCTTAGGGCAATTCACAGCAAACCTGAACGTGCTGCTAAAATAATGTGAGATAAGGTTGACATGGTTCTTCCAAATGTACTATTGAACTTAGGGTTAAAAGTATATGCTTTATAGATGTGTTATTTTAGAAACGTATGCTAGTTAAGAATGTTTGCTGTTTAAATCAAGTTAACGTTTTAAGAGTGCAGGGACCTGCTGCATGTAAATCAAGTAGGCCAGAGCAGATGATTTTGGGAGCCTAAGGAAGCGGATGGGTAGGCAGATAGGCTGATCAGGAGAGACCCATTATCAGAGAAGAGACAAAGAGAAGTGCGTGATCTTCTTAGGAAGTCACCACGGCTGACACCTAGAGGGTTAAGATCTTGCTAAGTAGGGATGTCACTTAGTATAGCGTAGGGACAGACTAACCTTAATTTTCTTTTCTGTAATGACTTTGAGATTGCAACTTATATCTATTTTGACAACCCTTATGGTTTTTGAGTTTGTACTTATTATTTTGTTTTTCAGACTTAGATTATTCAAGAAGTTCATGTTTATAGTGATACCAATTTACCTTTTGAATCTCATTTTGAGAAGTTTGTATCTTCAGTTATCTTTGACTTTATATTAAATCTTTAAAACTTAAATTTGGTCGGTGGTCATTTAGAGTGGTGTAAGTTCTTAAATTGATTGACTTATTGCGAGATTACCTTTTACTCAACGACAGGTACCAACGATTCAGTCGACATAGCATGGGATTTGGTAAGATAATTAGTAACCAGTAATCCCGCGTTAGCATAGGTACTGCTCTGTATGGATTGTTCAAAGATCTGTTGGAAATGCTTATAATGGGATAAATAAATTGAGGGCATGCCTTTTCGCTACCAAACTTGCATGGCTGTCTGGCTTGTGGAAGGTGCTGCAAATGCAAGCCAGGATGGCCGAGTGGTCTAAGGCGCTGCGTTCAGGTCGCAGTCTCTTCTGGAGGCGTGGGTTCAAATCCCACTTCTGACAAACCTGTGTTTAATCTTCTTTTTTCTTGAGGGAGAAAATCAGATCATGTTCCTCACATGGGCTTATATGGTTGTCTTTTGGAAAAGTGAAGTGAGTTTTTTTCTTGCTATAGCTACTCATGTCCTAAGATGTGTGTTGTTTTTTGTTCACACTATCTTTCTCACTATGTAGATGGACAAGCAACATGTGGTCAGGATGGCAGAGTGGTCTAAGGAGCTGCGTTAAGGCCGCAGTCTGTCCTGGAGGCGTGGGTTCGAATCCCACTTCTGACAAAACTTTAAGTCCATTTTGTCTCTGCGTTCCTTCAGAATCTCAGCTTAAAATTGACAGTGCATATAAAATCTGAATAAGTACCAAACTTCAGTTTCAACTGCAAATGAATTTGCCCAATTCTGTCTTCAAGCTCGTATAGTATTCTTCTAGCACTAGTGGTGTTTTATGTGTTTTTTGGGGGGTACCTAAAAAATCCCTTTTATTGAAGAAATGGCTTACATTCAGTCTTGTGATATTTTTGGTTTCAAATAAGTAGATTTTTAATTTTATGTAACCTCATTTTCTAATGCTCCATTCAAGAGATGTTTACACTATGAAATGAAGAGCAAGGGGAAAGAGCACGAATGAAAGAGCGAGTGAGTGAGATGGGGTGTTGAGGAAGGAGAGAATGAAACAAAGACAGAGTGAGTGAACGGCAGGTAGGCATAGAAGAGGAGACTAGAAGTGAAGGTGACTTGCTTTTCCCTGCTTTTGACCTCCCACCCATCTCAAACCAATCACAAACATACCTTCTATGCAACGTTGGTATGCATAACTTCACTCCTCAGCCAGTGAGGGTGAGTCCCAAGCCAGGGGCTAGAGAGCAAAAGAATGGATGTGCTCAGACGTTCCTTGCTAGGGACAGTTGATCTGAAACAAGGCCTGCTCTCTTGTTTCCAGCAAGGATCTAGAAATTCTGCATGAATCTGCAAGGCACATTGACAGCATAAATTTGCATTAACTGCCCCACCTTCTGCCTTCCTACTTCCTGAGCAGTAGTTGTTTGTGTATAGAGAGATAGGTCGCAGGCAAGGTAATTTTGTGAGTAGGATACAGAACCCTAAATAGCTGGTGAGAGGTATAAGTTATTCTAAAAGCATAAAAACAGTACACCTGTGAAATGAAATGCTTTCATATGTGATCTTCTGTGTTTATTGTCCTGTGCAAAAAGTTGCACCTTGTGTTTGAAGGTTGAAATTGTTTCAAGCTTACATGGACGCAGAAATTTCTGAGTGACTTTTATACATTTCTTTATACTCTTCACTGTCAGGGTGGCCGAGTGGTCTAAGGTGCTGTGTTTAGGCCGCAGTCTTCTCTGCAGGCGTGGGTTCGAATCCCACTTCTGACATGACTTTTGGAGATATAGTCTTAATCAGGATAACATCTGATGGAAGTTGCATCTGTTCGTCTTCACCTGGGACGTTATTCCGTCCTCGTAGAGTCAAGAGAGCTTGGGTTTCTCATATATTTCTGTTGTACATAGTCTTGCTGATAAAGTGCAATCCTTACCAAATGATTTTAGGACCCATGTAAGAGCTCATCTAGAAGAGTCATGCTCTTGTATTCCCTGGCCAGCCAGGCCATGCAAATTTGGAAGAATGCCAAGCACCTGGTAGACAGCTGGACTCCAGCACACTTACAGCAATTTCCTCAGGGCTGTGATCAGGGGCTGCTTAGATTTGCGTATTCCACCCTATGTTGTGACATTGAGATCCCTTGTTGAATTTGCTTTAGTCAGCCAAGATGTGGCTGTTGACTCAATTTCAAAGCAGCTTTGGGCCATTCAAGTGGCTGGTGAATAGCACTTTCTCTTTGTACGCTTTAAAGGTCTAAAGAGTTCTTCATAGGTACTGCTCTGTATGGATTGTTCAAAGATCTGTTGGAAATGCTTATAATGGGATAAATAAATTGAGGGCATGCCTTTTCGGTACCAAACTTGCATGGCTGTTTGGCTTGTGGATGGTGCTGCAAATGCAAGTCAGGATGGCCGAGTTGTCTAAGGCGCTGCGTTCAGGTCGCAGTCTCTTCTGGAGGCGTGGGTTCAAATCCCACTTCTGACAAACCTGTGTTTAATCTTTTTTCTTGAGGGAGAAAATCAGATCATTTCCCTCACATGGGCTTATATGGTTGTCTTTTTGGAAAAGTGCAGTGAGTTTTTTTTCTTGCTATAGCCACTCATGGCCTAAGATGTGTGTTTTTTTTGTTCACACTATCTTTCTCACTATGTAGATGAACAAGCAATATGTGGTCAGGATGGCCGAGTGGTCTAAGGCGCTGCGTTAAGGCCGCAGTCTCTCCTGGAGGCGTGGGTTCAAATCCGACTTCTGACAAAACTTTAAGTCCATTTTGTCTCTGCGTTCCTTCAGAATCTCAGCTAAAAATTGGCAGTGCATATAATATCTGAATAAGTACCAAACTTCAGTTTCAACTGCAAATGAATTTGCCCAATTCTGTCTTCAAGCTTGTATAATATTCTTCTAGCAATAGTGGTGTTTTATGTGTTTTTTGGGGGGTGCCTAAAAAATCCCTTTTATTGAAGAAATGGCTTACATTCAGTCTTGCGATATTTTTGGTTTCCAATAAGTAGATTTTTAATTTTATGTAACCTCATTTTCTAATGCTCCATTCAAGAGATGTTTCCACTATGAAATGAAGAGCAAGGGGAAAGAGCACAAATGATAGAGCGAGTGAGTGAGATGGGGTGTTGAGGAAGGAGAGAATGAAACAAAGACAGAGTGAGTGAACGGCAGGTAGGCATAGAAGAGGAGACTAGAAGTGAAGGTGACTTGCTTTTCCCTGCTCTTAACCTCCCACCCATCTCAAACCAATCACAAACATACCTTCTATGCAACGTTGGTATGCAGAACTTCACTCCTCAGCCAGTGAGGGTGAGTCCCAAGCCAGGGGCTAGAGAGCAAAAGAATGGATGTGCTCAGACGTTCCTTGCTAGGGACAGTTGATCTGAAACAAGGCCTGCTCTCTTGTTTCCAGCAAGGATCTAGAAATTCAGCATGAATCTGCAAGGCACATTGACAGCATAAATTTGCATAAACTGCCCCACCTTCTGCCTTCCTACTTCCTGAGCAGTAGTTGTTTGTGTATAGAGAGAGAGGTCGCAGGCAAGGTAATTTTGTGAGTAGGATACAGAATCCTAAATAGCTGGTGAGAGGTATAAGTTATTCTAACAGCATAAAAACAGTACACCTGTGAAATTAAATGCTTTCATATGTGATCTTCTGTGTTTATTGTCCTGTGCAAAAAGTTGCACCTTGTGTCTGAAGTTTGAAATTATTTCAAGCTTGCATGGATGCAGAAATGTCTGAGTGACTTTTATACATTTCTTAGGACTCTTCACTGTCAGGATGGCTGAGTGGTCTAAGGCGCTGTGTCTAGGCCGCAGTCTTCTCTGGAGGCGTGTGTTCGAATCCCACTTCTGACATGACTTTTGGAGATATAATCTTCTTCATCAATGTGAGAAGTTGGCCTGATGTGCAGTGCTCACTATTCTAGTGATCACTATATATCAGTCCAAACAACCCTTATTGATGATTGGTTGTAAGTCAACCTTATAGACCAGCTATCCTAGTAGCATGGATACGAGCAGTCTAAGGCTAAGACTCTAGAGGGCGTGTTAAGCCAGCTGTTTTACCATCACATTACCCCTTGAACACCCAGTGAAAGGACACCACACAAGTGTTATGAAAATAAACAGTGTATTTATTAGAATCACAACAACCCTGTACTCTTTATGAGGACAGGGTGCTAGGCACACAACAAAACTCTTACGAAAATACTTAAGTTAGCACGTTATACACAAATGCCCGAGGGGCACGAAAAACCATATACTTTAAAAGTGGGATGCGAATTACTAGCAGGTAAGTAACAGTTCTAATAGGCTTTGGAATCGCTAGGACTGGACTAGGGAATCGTTAGATTACTACTAGGAGGCCCAGGGGACTCGGGTGCAGAGTGTGCACTCTCACGCGGGATGCGGGACAAAGTCTATGGAAGCTAGAATTCACAAAGTTAGTGTTCACGGGCGAACCCGACCTGGTAGGAAGAAAACGACAGTGGATCCTGACCCTAGGATAGTGAGGCTATGCTGGGACACCGAAGTGCCGAAGTTACCTAGCCCAGGGGCTGCAGCTGCATAGGTCTGAAAAGACGTCGGGGATCTCGTTGCCGGACCAGGAGCCTGGAAGAAGGAAGTTGCTGGCAGGCGACCAGTGAAGGAAAGTTCGATGGATCCAAGCCTGGATCAAGGAAGAAGAAAACCTGAAAGCAGAGGGGACCAAGTTCTTGAATCACTAGCCAGTGATTAAGTGGGCACCAGGATGGCACCGGGCGAAGTCACCGCAGTCAGGTGAGTGGGCGCTGCTGGGCTCTGCAGTCTCTCGGACCAGGAGGCGTTGTCGGCGACCAGGATGGAGGTGCGAGCTGTCCCACGAAGGATGAAGTCGTTGGCGTCGAAGTTACCCAGGATTGGGCAACAAGCCTTGGCTAATTCAAGCCCACGCGGTGGACTCAAAATGGCGTCTTGAGTGGACCAGGAGGGTCCAGGGTGCTCCTCTTCTGGGAGGGAGCAAGGGCCAGTCTGGAGCAACCAGACCAGCAGCAGAAATGTCGTCGGGCGTCGTCAGGAAGGCCACAAGCCAACGGGCTAGTAGCCAAACAACGCGGTGAGCAGCGGAAAGCAGAAGGGCCCCACGCAGATCGTGGAGATGCTGGGGGGCTGCACTTCGGAGCTGGAGCTGCTCAGAGTCGGGGCTTCTCGGACCCCAAAGCACTCACCAGTAGATTACTCGGCGGGCTTGCTGAAAAGAAGTCGTGCAGTCTTGCAGATGGCCGGTCCCTTGAGGTCTCGTCGCACCCACGGTTCTCAGCTGGGCTGTAGAGGTGGGTAGAGGTCAGAGGTGCCAGGGAAGCCGGTTCTCGTCGAGCTGGGCAGTCGGATTCCGGAGGAAGGACTTACAGCAGACCGCAGTGTTCTTAGATGGTGCCTGCGGATGCAGGGTGACTACTCCTTAGTCACAAGGGAGAAATCTTAGGAAGAAGTCTTGAGTTCCTTTCGCAGAAAGTAGTTTCAGGATTCAAAGATGATCTGATTTGGAAGGGGGCCAGTCTCTACCTTTATCCTGTAAAAAGGGGCTGGCACGCGACTAAGTCCTGCCCTATGGGTGGGACTAGGAGGGGGGTGGTTACACCCACTTCCTTGGCGGGCTTTTCCCCAGCACAGGGTCTGGAGTGACCCTGGAACTGGTTCCAGCCAGCCTATGCACAGTGAGCACCGGGGTGCCACGTGCAGTCACCTTCCTCTAAAGCCCTGCCTACCTACAATACACAAAACCCTGTCTGGGACGGTGCTGGCACCGCCCCTGGCAGGAAACCCTTTGTCCTTATCTCCTGCTCTGGGAGGACTCCCAGCAGCAGGAGGGCAGACTTGTGTCTCGGTGGCAGCATCCATTTTGTGGATGCTAAGGCTCTGTCTGACTTTTAACCGGGTTATAGGTTACAGGCATGTCGTGTCCCTCTAGAAGGGTGGAATGCTAACCCCGTCGCCAGAATTGGCGAGGGGTTAGTATTCCAATTCGTATGACACCTTACTCGACATGTTTTGATAAAGCGATACCAGAGTTGGCACATAACCGCGAGGATTATAATGCACTTAAGAGTATATGGTATGCGATATCATGGAAACGGCTAAGGGATGGATCCCGAAAGCCGCAGACAGGCTCAGCTCATGCTAGAGCACCATCTCACACGATTCCAAGCACTCTGCCTTCAGGATTGTTAAGGCCTGCCATAGGAGTGACTGATAGGAGATCTGTGTGTCCATTTTAGGGTTAGATATAGGTATACTATATCTAAAGCAAGGGGTGAGTACACCACCTTGCCCCAGCTGTCGTGCAGCCAGTTGTGTCAGTTTTAGTTAGTCAATCCAGGGGTGGCATAATACATGCTTCAGCCCCTGGGAGACTTCTGGGTGCACCTCAGCCCTGGGTACAGGGACTTGGAGAGGGCCCAGTGCCAATTCAGTACCTAAGTACAATTTGGATAGAGAGAACAGCTAGGCTGTGGGTCTGATTAGCAGGCCCACAGCCAGGGAAAGTCGTAAACCAGTGCAGCAAAAAGCAAAAATCTGGGTGATCATAGGATTGCAGACCCTACTCTCCTACATGACCCCCCCCCAAACTTTGGGACAATAAACTAACCTTGACCAGGTGAGTCTTCTTGCTCTAAGTGGAAATACCTGGAGAGCCCATCAGCATTGCTGTGATCAGTCCCAGGTCTATGCTCCACTGTAAAATCCATCCCCTGTAGGGAAATGGACCACCTAAGCAGTTTGGGGTTTTCACCCTTCATCTGATTTAGCCACAAGAGGGGCTTATGGTCTGTCTGAATGGTGAAGTGAGTGCCAAACAAGTAGGCCCTCAGCTTCTTCAGGGCCCAGACCACAGCAAAGGCCTCCCTCTCAATAGCTGACCAATTTTTCTCTCTGGGTGTCAACCTTCTACTAATGAAAGCAATAGGCTGATCATTACCATCAAAATTCAGTTGAGACAGAACAGCTCCCACACCCAACTCAGAAGCATCTGTTTGGACAATGAATGGCTTGGAGTAATCTGGACTCTTGAGGATAGGTGCTGTGCACATGGCCTGCTTTAGGTCATTGAATGCTTTCTGACAGCTTGCTGTCCACTGAACTTTCTTTGGCATCTTCTTGCTTGTCAGGTCATTAAGGGGGGTCACTATGGACCCATAATTTCTGACAAACTTCCTATAGTACCCAGTCAGGCCCAAGAAAGCTCGAACCTGAGTCTGGGTGATTGGAGGAGTCCAGTCCTTGATGGCCTGTATCTTACTCTCCAGTGGCTGAACCTGGCCTCCACCTACAAGGTGGCCCAGGTATACAACCTGTGACTGCCCTATCTGGCACTTTGTGGCCTTGATAGTGAGGCCTGCCTTTTGCAGGGCCTCTAACACTTTCCTCAGGTGGACCAGGTGATCCTCCCAGGTGGAGCTAAAGACAGCAATATCGTCAAGATAAGCTGCACAGAAGTCATCCAGCCCAGTGAGGACTTGATTCACCAACCTTTGGAAGGTGGCAGGTGCATTTTTCAGTCCAAAGGGCATTACCACAAATTGATAATGCCCTCCAGGGGTAGAAAATGCTGTCTTAGGTTTGGCTTCCTCAGCTAACCTGATTTGCCAATACCCAGCTGTCAAATCAAATGTGCTTAAGAAGTTGGCAGAAGCCAATCTATCTATAAGCTCATCTGCTCTTGGTATTGGGTGGGCATCAGTCTTAGTGACTGCATTGAGGCCTCTGTAGTCTACGCAAAACCTCATCTCTCTCTTACCACCCTGGGTGTGAGGCTTTGGCACTAGAACTACTGGGCTAGCCCAAGGGCTATCTGAGGGCTCAATGACTCCCAGTTCCAACATTTTCTGCACTTCAGTTTTTATGCAGTCTCTAACATGATCAGGCTGTCTGTAGATTTTACTCTTGACAGGCAGACTGTCTCCAGTGTCAACATCATGGGTACACCAATCAGTTTGGCTGGGTGTCAGAGAGAACATATGTCGAAAGGATTGCAGAACTTGCCTGCAATCCTGTTGCTGATGTTCAGTGAGGCTGCCACAAAAGACAACACCATCAACTGATCCATCATCAGGATTCTGAGTGAGCAGGTCTGGGAGAGGGTCACTCTCTTCCTCCTGTCCCTCATCTGTGGCCATGAGCAAGCTCATGTCCTTCCTGTCAACATATGCTTTGAGCCTGTTAACATGGAGCACTCTGAGAGGGCTCCTGGGAGTTCCAAGGTCCACCAAGTAGGTAACCTCTCCCTTTTGCTCAATGATGGTGTGGGGCCCAGACCATTTGTCTTTTAGAGCTGCTGGGGCCACTGGCTCCAGCACCCACACCTTCTGTCCTGGCTGGTACACAGTCAGTACAGCCTTTTGGTCATGCCAAGCTTTTTGAAGTTCCTGGCTGGCCTCAAGGTTTTTAGATGCCTTCTCCATATACTCAGCCATCCTGGAGCGGAGACCAAGTACATAGTCCACTATGTTGGTTGCAGGCTTTTTGAGAGGTCTCTCCCATCCTTCCTTCACCAAACACAGGGGTCCTCTTACAGGATGCCCATACAGAAGCTCAAAAGGGCTGTAGCCAACCCCCTTCTGCGGGACCTCTCTGTAAGCAAACAAGAGGCAGGGGATCAGGACATCCCATCTTCTCCTAAGAGGTTCAGGTAGTCCATGAATCATCCCTTTCAGGGTCCTGTTGAATCTCTCAACAAGCCCATTGCATTGTGGATGATAGGGTGTGGTGAACTTGTAGTTCACACCACACTCTTTCCACATGGCAGTCAGATATCCTGACATGAAGTTTGTACCTCTGTCAGAAACGACCTCCTTAGGGAAACCCACTCTGGAGAACACTCCAACTAGGGCTCTTGCCACTACAGGGGCTGTAGTGGTCCTAAGGGGAATAGCCTCAGGATACCTGGTGGCATGGTCCACCACCACCAGTATAAACTTGTGTCCTGATGCTGTCTGGGGTTCCATTGGACCAACAATGTCAATCCCCACTCTTTCAAAGGGAACCCCCACCACAGGTAGTGGTATAAGGGGGGCCTTTGTTGTGCCACCTGACTTACCACTGGCTTGGCAAGTGACACATGAGCGACAAAACTCCTTGGTATTCTCATTCATATGGGGCCAGTGAAAGTGTGAGACAAGCCTGTCCCAAGTCTTTGTCTGACCTAAATGACCTGCAAGGGGAATCTCATGGGCCAAGGTGAGAAGGAAACCTCTCAGAGACAAGGGGATGACCAGCCTCCTGGTTGCACCAGGCTTGGGGTCTCTTGACTCAGAGTACAGGAGTCCATCTTCCCAGTATACCCTGTGGGCACCTGTGGCATTCCCTGCAGCCTCAGCAGCAGCCTGCTGTCTGAGGGGCTCAAGGGAAGGGCAGCTCAACTGTTCCTTCCCCAGGTCTGCTCTGGAGGGTCCCCCTGAGCCCAGAAACTCAACTTGATCAAGTTCAAGCTCTTTAGGCTCAGTTTCCCTCAGCTCTGCTAGATCAGCCTCCTCAGAGACTTGATCCTCAACCTGGGGCAAGGGGGAAGGCAAAGCCTTACCCTTACTGCTCTTCTTCTTGGGAGGTGTCTGGTCCATAATTTCAGGATCCAGCACCTGTTCAGTGGGGCATCTTCTGGCCTGTGACCTAGTCACAGCAAGCACATGTGCTGGCAAGCCTAACATCTCCATGTGAGTCCTCTGCTCCACTTCTGACCATTGTGATGACTCCAAATCATTGCCCAACAAACAATCAACTGGGAGGTCTGAACTGACTACAACTTTCTTTTGTCCCTTCACTCCACCCCAGGAGAAAGCTACAATTGCCACACTATGACTAGTAGTGACATTGCTGGCATTGGTCACCAGGAAATCAGTACCTGGCATGATCTGTCCAGGGTCCACAAAGTTAGGTGTCACCATGGTGACACTGGCACAAGTGTCCCTATAGGCCTGAGCCATTTTGCCATTAATCAAAGGTGTCTGCCTGTATTTGCCCAAAGTATTGGGACTTATTTCAGGGGACATATCCACATCCCCTGTACAGACAAGGACAGCCTGAGTGAGTGTGCCAACTAAGTTGTCAGACCCCTCAGTACCCATGGTTAACCCAACTAATGCCTTGGGAGTGACACTACCACTACTGACTGTACTAGGGGGTGCAGTTGCTTTAGGAGCTGTAGTGGTAGGAGTTTGTCCTCCTCCTCTTTTGGTGCACTCACTAAACCAGTGAGATTTACTTTTGCAGTACTGGCACCACCTTTTGGACTGGCCTTCTTGAGCCTTCTTCTTCTGGGAAGCCTGACCCCCACCCTCTTTGGTTTGTTGGGGACCTGGTGAAGACTTCTGGTCATTTTGCTCATTCTTGACATTACCCTTCTGGTCTGCTTTCTTCTGACCACCCTGGTTCTGGTTCTGGTTCTGCTTGATCCTTGTCCTGACCCATTTGTCTGCCTTCTTTCCCAATTCTTGGGGAGAGGTCAGATCTGAATCAACAAGGTGCTGGTGCAGCAACTGGTTCTGACAATTGTTCAAAATTTGTTCTCTCATCATTAGATTATACAATCCTGTGTAATCTGTAACCTTGCTACCCAGCAACCAGCCCTCCAAAGCCTTAGTGGCACAATCCACAAAATCAGACCAGTCCTGAGACTGAGTTTTCTGGGTGTCTCTGAACAGCAACCTGTACTGCTCAGTGGTTAAACCAAACCCATCAACCAGTGTATTCTTCAGGACCTGGTAATTGTTAGCATCCTCCACTCTTGTAGTGAGGAGCTTATCTCTACCTTTACCATCAAAGGAGAGCCACAGTATAGCTGCCCACTGACTCTGGGGAATGTTCTGCACAGTGCAGGCCCTCTCCAGAGCAGCCATCCATTTCTGGATGTCATCCCCTTGCTTAAAGGGGGGCACTATTTTAGTCAGGTGTTTAGTATCTAAACCCTTCTCTCTATCTCTTGGGAGATTGCTGCCACCAGTGGGAGCTAGCCCACTCATCTGCTGCTCTCTTGCCAGGGCAAGCTTCTCTTTGGCCAGGGCAATTTCTTCCCTTGCAATCCTCAGTTCAGCTTGTCTCATCCTAGCTTCATGCTCCTTTCTCTGAGGGGAAGTAAACCTCCTCTGTGGAGGATTCCTTCTCCCCTGAGAAGAGGCATTAGAGTGCAGAGATCTATTGGAGTCCCTAGAAAGAGATCTATCTCTCCTAACTCCAAGGTTAGGCCCACTTCGGGTTAGTACTGGGGGGCCCCCAGATCCTAGCCCAAGTAAGTCTAAGTTGGTCCTAGTTAGCCTTCTGACTACCTCAAGACCCTTGTCTACCTCATCCCCAGAGAGTACCTCCTCATCCTCCTCCTCAACTGCTGAATCAGTGTTGGGGAGGTCTGGATCCCCAGAGGTTCCCTCTAAGGCTGGCATGCTCTCATGTAACTGAGAGAGCTTTCTGGCATCATATGTCTCTAAGAGACCTATCAGAAAGGGAAGGGTGGGGTTAGACCCCTGCTTCAGTTTCCTGGAGACACAGAGTTGCCTCATCTCCTGAAAATTGAGAGCTGCATATCTTGAAGTGACCTGTGGAGGGTCAACACTGACCAGGGGAGTCTCAGTAGAGTCCCCCTGAGTCGACATGCTTTTCTAGTGAGGTGTAAGTGGTGCACTTACCTACACTATATGTTTGCCTACTGATCCCTTGCTAGAGTTGTAGTTTAGGGTGTGCTAGGCCCTAGGAGCTACAACAGCTGGTTCAGTAGAACTCAGAGTATTCTAAGCTAAGTTATATGTACCTTTAGTACTTATGTGATCTTTCACAAGATATTCTTAGGGCATGTGTGGTAAAACAACAGCAAGCTCAAATCCCAACCGCTGCTCACCAATGTGAGAAGTTGGCCTGATGTGCAGTGCTCACTATTCTAGTGATCACTATATATCAGTCCAAACAACCCTTATTGATGATTGGTTGTAAGTCAACCTTATAGACCAGCTATCCTAGTAGCATGGATACGAGCAGTCTAAGGCTAAGACTCTAGAGGGCGTGTTAAGCCAGCTGTTTTACCATCACATTACCCCTTGAACACCCAGTGAAAGGACACCACACAAGTGTTATGAAAATAAACAGTGTATTTATTAGAATCACAACAACCCTGTACTCTTTATGAGGACAGGGTGCTAGGCACACAACAAAACTCTTACGAAAATACTTAAGTTAGCACGTTATACACAAATGCCCGAGGGGCACGAAAAACCATATACTTTAAAAGTGGGATGCGAATTACTAGCAGGTAAGTAACAGTTCTAATAGGCTTTGGAATCGCTAGGACTGGACTAGGGAATCGTTAGATTACTACTAGGAGGCCCAGGGGACTCGGGTGCAGAGTGTGCACTCTCACGCGGGATGCGGGACAAAGTCTATGGAAGCTAGAATTCACAAAGTTAGTGTTCACGGGCGAACCCGACCTGGTAGGAAGAAAACGACAGTGGATCCTGACCCTAGGATAGTGAGGCTATGCTGGGACACCGAAGTGCCGAAGTTACCTAGCCCAGGGGCTGCAGCTGCATAGGTCTGAAAAGACGTCGGGGATCTCGTTGCCGGACCAGGAGCCTGGAAGAAGGAAGTTGCTGGCAGGCGACCAGTGAAGGAAAGTTCGATGGATCCAAGCCTGGATCAAGGAAGAAGAAAACCTGAAAGCAGAGGGGACCAAGTTCTTGAATCACTAGCCAGTGATTAAGTGGGCACCAGGATGGCACCGGGCGAAGTCACCGCAGTCAGGTGAGTGGGCGCTGCTGGGCTCTGCAGTCTCTCGGACCAGGAGGCGTTGTCGGCGACCAGGATGGAGGTGCGAGCTGTCCCACGAAGGATGAAGTCGTTGGCGTCGAAGTTACCCAGGATTGGGCAACAAGCCTTGGCTAATTCAAGCCCACGCGGTGGACTCAAAATGGCGTCTTGAGTGGACCAGGAGGGTCCAGGGTGCTCCTCTTCTGGGAGGGAGCAAGGGCCAGTCTGGAGCAACCAGACCAGCAGCAGAAATGTCGTCGGGCGTCGTCAGGAAGGCCACAAGCCAACGGGCTAGTAGCCAAACAACGCGGTGAGCAGCGGAAAGCAGAAGGGCCCCACGCAGATCGTGGAGATGCTGGGGGGCTGCACTTCGGAGCTGGAGCTGCTCAGAGTCGGGGCTTCTCGGACCCCAAAGCACTCACCAGTAGATTACTCGGCGGGCTTGCTGAAAAGAAGTCGTGCAGTCTTGCAGATGGCCGGTCCCTTGAGGTCTCGTCGCACCCACGGTTCTCAGCTGGGCTGTAGAGGTGGGTAGAGGTCAGAGGTGCCAGGGAAGCCGGTTCTCGTCGAGCTGGGCAGTCGGATTCCGGAGGAAGGACTTACAGCAGACCGCAGTGTTCTTAGATGGTGCCTGCGGATGCAGGGTGACTACTCCTTAGTCACAAGGGAGAAATCTTAGGAAGAAGTCTTGAGTTCCTTTCGCAGAAAGTAGTTTCAGGATTCAAAGATGATCTGATTTGGAAGGGGGCCAGTCTCTACCTTTATCCTGTAAAAAGGGGCTGGCACGCGACTAAGTCCTGCCCTATGGGTGGGACTAGGAGGGGGGTGGTTACACCCACTTCCTTGGCGGGCTTTTCCCCAGCACAGGGTCTGGAGTGACCCTGGAACTGGTTCCAGCCAGCCTATGCACAGTGAGCACCGGGGTGCCACGTGCAGTCACCTTCCTCTAAAGCCCTGCCTACCTACAATACACAAAACCCTGTCTGGGACGGTGCTGGCACCGCCCCTGGCAGGAAACCCTTTGTCCTTATCTCCTGCTCTGGGAGGACTCCCAGCAGCAGGAGGGCAGACTTGTGTCTCGGTGGCAGCATCCATTTTGTGGATGCTAAGGCTCTGTCTGACTTTTAACCGGGTTATAGGTTACAGGCATGTCGTGTCCCTCTAGAAGGGTGGAATGCTAACCCCGTCGCCAGAATTGGCGAGGGGTTAGTATTCCAATTCGTATGACACCTTACTCGACATGTTTTGATAAAGCGATACCAGAGTTGGCACATAACCGCGAGGATTATAATGCACTTAAGAGTATATGGTATGCGATATCATGGAAACGGCTAAGGGATGGATCCCGAAAGCCGCAGACAGGCTCAGCTCATGCTAGAGCACCATCTCACACGATTCCAAGCACTCTGCCTTCAGGATTGTTAAGGCCTGCCATAGGAGTGACTGATAGGAGATCTGTGTGTCCATTTTAGGGTTAGATATAGGTATACTATATCTAAAGCAAGGGGTGAGTACACCACCTTGCCCCAGCTGTCGTGCAGCCAGTTGTGTCAGTTTTAGTTAGTCAATCCAGGGGTGGCATAATACATGCTTCAGCCCCTGGGAGACTTCTGGGTGCACCTCAGCCCTGGGTACAGGGACTTGGAGAGGGCCCAGTGCCAATTCAGTACCTAAGTACAATTTGGATAGAGAGAACAGCTAGGCTGTGGGTCTGATTAGCAGGCCCACAGCCAGGGAAAGTCGTAAACCAGTGCAGCAAAAAGCAAAAATCTGGGTGATCATAGGATTGCAGACCCTACTCTCCTACAATCAAGATAACATCTGATGGAAGTTGCATCTGTTCGTCATCACCTGGGACGTTATTCCGTCCTCGTAGAGTCAAGAGAGCTTGGGTTTCTCATATATTTCTGTTGTACAAAGTCTTGCTGATAAAGTGCAATCCTTACCAAATGATTTTAGGACCCATTTAAGAGCTCATCTAGAAGAGTCATGCTCTTGTATTCCCTGGCCAGCCAGGCCATGCAAATTTGGAAGAATGCCAAGCACCTGGTAGACAGCTGGACTCCTGCACACTTACAGCAATTTCCTCAGGGCTGTGATCAGGGGCTGCTTAGATTTGCGTATTCCACCCTATGTTGTGACATTGAGATCCCTTGTTGAATTTGCTTTAGTCAGCCAAGATGTGGCTGTTGACTCAATTTCAAAGCAGCTTTGGGCCGTTCAAGTGGCTGGTAAATAGCACTTTATCTTTGTACGCTTTAAAGGTCTAAAGAGTACTTCATAGGTACTGCTCTGTATGGATTGTTCAAAGATCTGTTGCAAATGCTTATAATGGGATAAATAAATTGAGGGCATGCCTTTTCCGTACCCCACTTGCATGGCTGTCTGGCCTGTGGAAGGTGCTGCAAATGCAAGTCAGGATTGCCGAGTGGTCTAAGGCGCTACGTTCAGGTCGCAGTCTCTTCTGGAGGCGTGGGTTCAAATCCCACTTCTGACAAACCTGTGTTTAATCTTCTTTTTTCTTGAGGGAGAAAATCAGATCATTTCCCTCACATGGGCTTATATGGTTGTCTTTTGGAAAAGTGCAGTGAGTTTTTTTCTTGCTATAGCCACTCATGGCCTAAGATGTGTGTTGTTTTTTGTTCACACTATCTTTCTCACTATGTAGATGAACAAGCAACATGTGGTCAGGATGGCTGAGTGGTCTAAGGTGCTGCGTTAAGGCCGCAGTCTCTCCTAGAGGCGTGGTTTCAAATCCCACTTCTGACAAACCTTTAAGTCCATTTTGTTTCTGCGTTCCTTCAGAATCTCAGCTAAAAATTGGCAGTGCATGTAATATCTGAATAAGTACCAAACTTCAGTTTCAACTGCAAATTAATTTGCACAATTCTGTCTTCAAGCTCGTATAATATTCTTCTAGCACTAGTGGTGTTTTATGTGTTTTTTGGGGGGTGCCTAAAAAATCCCTTTTATTGAAGAAATGGCTTACATTCAGTCTTGTGATATTTTTGGTTTCCAATAAGTAGATTTTTAATTTTATGTAACCTCATTTTCTAATGCTCCATTCAAGAGATGTTTCCACTATGAAATGAAGAGCAAGGGGAAAGAGCACAAATGATAGAGCGAGTGAGTGAGATGGGGTGTTGAGGAAGGAGAGAATGAAACAAAGACAGAGTGAGTGAACGGCAGGTAGGCATAGAAGAGGAGACTAGAAGTGAAGGTGACTTGCTTTTCCCTGCTCTTGACCTCCCACCCATCTCAAACCAATCAGAAACATACCTTCTATGCAACGTTGGTATGCAGAACTTCACTCCTCAGCCAGTGAGGGTGAGTCCCAAGCCAGGGTCTAGAGAGCAAAAGAATGGATGTGCTCAGACGTTCCTTGCTAGGGACAGTTGATCTGAAACAAGGCCTGCTCTCTTGTTTCCAGCAAGGATCTAGAAATTCTGCATGAATCTGCAAGGCACATTGACAGCATAAATTTGCATAAACTGCCCCACCTTCTGCCTGCCTCCTTCCTGAGCAGTAGTTGTTTTAGTATAGAGATAGAGGTCGCAGGCAAGGTAATTTTGTGAGTAGGATACAGAACCCTAAATAGCTGGTGAGAGGTATAAGGTATTCTAAAAGCATAAAAACAGTACACCTGTGAAATGAAATGCTTTCATATGTGATCTTCTGTGTTTATTGTCCTGTGCAAAAAGTTGCACCTTGTCTTTGAAGGTTGAAATTATTTCAAGCTTGCATGGACGCAGAAATTTCTGGGTGACTTTCATACATTTGTTAGGACTCTCCACTGTCAGGATGGCCGAGTGGTCTAAGGCACTGTGTTTAGGCCGCAGTCTCCTCTGGAGGCGTGGGTTCGAATCCCACTTCTGACATGCCTTTTGGAGATATAATCTTCTTCATCAGGATAACATCCGATGGAAGTTGCATCTGTTTGTCTTCACCTGGGACCTTATTCCGTCCTCGTCTAGTCAAGAGAGCTTGGGTTTCTCATATATTTCTGTTGTACAAAGTCTTGCTGATAAAGTGCAATCCTTACCAAATGATTTTAGGACCCATGTAAGAGCTCATCTAGAAGAGTCATGCTCTTGTATTCCCTGGCCAGCAAGGCCATGCAAATTTGGAAGAATGCCAAGCACCTGGTAGACAGCTGGACTCCAGCACACTTACAGCAATTTCCTCAGGGCTGTGATCAGGGGCTGCTTAGATTTGCGTATTCCACCCTATGTTGTGACATTGAGATCCCTTGTTGAATTTGCTTTAGTCAGCCAAGATGTGGCTGTTGACTCAATTTCAAAGCAGCTTTGGGCCGTTCAAGTGGCTGGTGAATAGCACTTTCTCTTTGTACGCATTAAAGGTGTAAAGAGTTCTTCATAGGTACTGCTCTGTATGGATTGTTCAAAGATCTGTTGGAAATGCTTATAATGGGATAAATAAATTGAGGGCATGCCTTTTCGGTACCCCACTTGCATGGCTGTCTGGCTTGTGGAAGGTGCTGCAAATGCAAGTCAGTATGGCTGAGTGATGTAAGGCACTGCGTTCAGGTTGCAGTCTCTTCTGGAGGCGTGGGTTCAAATCCCACTTCTGACAAACCAGTGTTTAATCTTTTTTCATGAGGGAGAAAATCAGATCATTTCCCTCACATGGGCTTATATGGTTGTCTTTTTGGAAAAGTGCAGCGAGTTTTTTTTCTTGCTAAAGCCACTCATGGCCTAAGATGTGTGTTTTTTTTGTTCACACTATCTTTCTCACTATGTAGATGAACAAGCAACATGTGGTCAGGATGGCCGAGTGGTCTAAGGCGCTGCGTTAAGGCCGCAGTCTCTCCTGGAGGCGTGGGTTCGAATCCCACTTCAGACAAAAATTTAAGTCCATTTTGTCTCTGCGTTCCTTCAGAATCTCAGCTAAAAATTGGCAGTGCATATAATATCTGAATAAGTACCAAACTTCAGTTTCAACTGCAAATGAATTTGCCCAATTCTGTCTTCAAGCTCGTATAATATTCTTCTAGCACTAGTGGTGTTTTATGTGTTTTTTGGGGGGTGCCTAAAAAATCCCTTTTATTGAAGAAATGGTTTACATTCAGTCTTGTGATATTTTTGGTTTCCAATAAGTAGATTTTTAATTTTATGTAACCTCATTTTCTAATGCTCCATTCAAGAGATGTTTCCAATATGAAATGAAGAGCAAGGGGAAAGAGCACAAATGATAGAGCGAGTGAGTGAGCTGGGATGTTGAGGAAGGAGAGAATGAAACAAAGACAGAGTGAGTGAACGGCAGGTAGGCATAGAAGAGGAGACTAGAAGTGAAGGTGACTTGCTTTTCCCTGCTCTTGACCTCCCACCCATCTCAAACCATTTACAAACATACCTTCTATGCAACGTTGGTATGCAGAACTTCACTCCTCAGCCAGTGAGGGTGAGTCCCAAGCCAGGGGCTAGAGAGCAAAAGAATGGATGTGCTCAGACGTTCCTTGCTAGGGACAGTTGATCTGAAACAAGGCCTGCTCTCTTGTTTCCAGCAAGGATCTAGAAATTCTGCATGAATCTGCAAGTTACATTGACAGCATAAATTTGCATAAACTGCCCCACCTTCTGCCTTCCTACTTCCTGAGCAGTAGTTGTTTGTGTATAGAGAGAGAGGTCGCAGGCAAGGTAATTTTGTGAGTAGGATACAGAAACCTAAATAGCTGGTGAGAGGTATAAGTTATTCTAAAAGCATAAAAACAGTACACCTGTGAAATGAAATGCTTTCATATGTGATCTTCTGTGTTTATTGTCCTGTGCAAAAAGTTGCACCTTGTGTTTGAAGGTTGAAATTATTTCAAGCTTGCATGGACGCAGAAATTTCTGAGTGACTTTTATACATTTCTTAGGACTCTTCAATGTCAGGATGGCCGAGTGGTCTAAGGCGCTGTGTTTAGGCCGCAGTCTCCTCTGGAGGCGTGGGTTCGAATCCTACTTCTGACATGACTTTTGGAGATATAATCTTCTTCATCAGGATAACATCTGATGGAAGTTGCATCTGTTCGTCTTCACCTGGGACGTTATTCCGTCCTCGTCTAGTCAAGAGAGCTTGGGTTTCTCATATATGTCTGTTGTACAAAGTCTTGCTGATAAAGTGCAATCCTTACCAAATGATTTTAGGACCCATTTAAGAGCTCATCTAGAAGAGTCATGCTCTTGTATTCCCTGGCCAGCCAGGCCATGCAAATTTGGAAGAATGCCAAGCACCTGGTAGACAGCTGGACTCCTGCACACTTACAGCAATTTCCTCAGGGCTGTGATCAGGGGCTGCTTAGATTTGCGTATTCCACCCTATGTTGTGACATTGAGATCCCTTGTTGAATTTGCTTTAGTCAGCCAAGATGTGGCTGTTGACTCAATTTCAAAGCAGCTTTGGGCCGTTCAAGTGGCTGGTAAATAGCACTTTATCTTTGTACGCTTTAAAGGTCTAAAGAGTTCTTCATAGGTACTGCTCTGTATGGATTGTTCAAAGATCTGTTGCAAATGCTTATAATGGGATAAATAAATTGAGGGCATGCCTTTTCCGTACCCCACTTGCATGGCTGTCTGGCCTGTGGACGGTGCTGCAAATGCAAGTCAGGATTGCCGAGTGGTCTAAGGCGCTGAGTTCAGGTCGCAGTCTCTTCTGGAGGCGTGGGTTCAAATCCCACTTCTGACAAACCTGTGTTTAATCTTCTTTTTTCTTGAGGGAGAAAATCAGATCATTTCCCTCACATGGGCTTATATGGTTGTCTTTTGGAAAAGTGCAGTGAGTTTTTTTCTTGCTATAGCCACTCATGGCCTAAGATGTGTGTTTTTTTTGTTCACACTATCTTTCTCACTATGTAGATGGAGAAGCAACATGTGGTCAGGATGGCCGAGTGGTCTAAAGCGCTGCGTTAAGTCCGCAGCCTCTCCTGGAAGCGTGGGTTCGAATCCCTCTTCTGACAAAACTTTAAGTCAATTTTGTCTCTGCGTTCCTTCAGAATCTCAGCTAAAAAGTGGCAGTGCATATAATATCTGAATAAGTACCAAACTTCAGTTTCAACTGCAAATGAATTTGCCCAATTCTGTCTTCAAGCTCGTATAATATTCTTCTAGCACTAGTGGTGTTTTATGTGTTTTTTGGGGGGTGCCTAAAAAATCCCTTTTATTGAAGAAATGGCTTACATTCAGTCTTGTGATATTTTTGGTTTCCAATAAGTAGATTTTTAATTTTATGTAACCTCATTTTCTAATGCTCCATTCAAGAGATGTTTCCACTATGAAATGAAGAGCAAGGGGAAAGAGCACAAATGATAGAGCGAGTGAGTGAGATGGGGTGTTGAGGAAGGAGAGAATGAAACAAAGACAGAGTGAGTGAACGGCAGGTAGGCATAGAAGAGGAGACTAGAAGTGAAGGTGACTTGCTTTTCCCTGCTCTTGACCTCCCACCCATCTCAAACCAATCACAAACATACCTTCTATGCAACGTTGGTATGCAGAACTTCACTCCTCAGCCAGTGAGGGTGAGTCCCAAGCCAGGGGCTAGAGAGCAAAAGAATGGATGTGCTCAGAAGTTCCTTGCTAGGGACAGTTGATCTGAAACAAGGCCTGCTCTCTTGTTTCCAGCAAGGATCTAGAAATTCTGCATGAATCTGCAAGGCACATTGACAGCATAAATTTGCATAAATTGCCCCACCTTCTGCCTTCCTACTTCCTGAGCAGTAGTTGTTTGAGTATAGAGAGAGAGGTCGCAGGCAAGGTAATTTTGTGAGTAGGATACAGAACCCTAAATAGCTGGTGAGAGGTATAAGGTATTCTAAAAGCATAAAAACAGTACACCTGTGAAATGAAATGCTTTCATATGTGATCTTCTGTGTTTATTGTCCTGTGCAAAAAGTTGCACCTTGTCTTTGAAGGTTGAAATTATTTCAAGCTTGCATGGATGCAGAAATTTCTGGGTGACTTTCATACATTTGTTAGGACTCTTCACTGTCAGGATGGCCGAGTGGTCTAAGGCACTGTGTTTAGGCCGCAGTCTCCTCTGGAGGCGTGGGTTCGAATCCCACTTCTGACATGCCTTTTGGAGATATAATCTTCTTCATCAGGATAACATCCGATGGAAGTTGCATCTGTTTGTCTTCACCTGGGACCTTATTCCGTCCTCGTCTAGTCAAGAGAGCTTGGGTTTCTCATATATTTCTGTTGTACAAAGTCTTGCTGATAAACGGCAATCCTTACCAAATGAGCTTAGGACCCATGTAAGAGCTCATCTAGAAGAGTCATTCTCTTGTATTCCCTGGCCAGACAGGCCATGCAAATTTGGAAGAATGCCAAGCACCTGGTAGACAGCTGGACTTCAGCACACTTACAGCAATTTCCTCAGGGCTGTGATCAGGGGCTGCTTAGATTTGCGTTTTCCACCCTATGTTGTGACATTGAGATCCCTTGTTGAATTTTCTTTAGTCAGCCAAGATGTGGCTGTTGACTCAATTTCAAAGCAGCTTTGGGCCGTTCAAGTGGCTGGTGAATAGCACTTTCTCTTTGTACGCTTTAAAGGTCTAAAGAGTTCTTCATAGGTACTGTTCTGTATGGATTGTTCAAAGATCTGTTGGAAATGCTTATAATGGGATAAATAAATTGAGGGCATGCCTTTTCGGTACCCCACTTGCATGGCTGTCTGGCTTGTGGAAGGTGCTGCAAATGCAAGTCAGGATGGCCGAGTGGTCTAAGGCGCTGTGTTCAGGTTGCAGTCTCTTCTGTAGGCGTGGGTTCAAATCCCACTTCTGACAAACCAGTGTTTAATCTTTTTTCATGAGGGAGAAAATCAGATCATTTCCCTCACATGGGCTTATATGGTTGTCTTTTTGGAAAAGTGCAGTGAGTTTTTTTTCTTGCTAAAGCCACTCATGGCCTAAGATGTGTGTTTTTTTTGTTCACACTATCTTTCTCACTATGTAGATGAACAAGCAACATTTGGTCAGGATGGCCGAGTGGTCTAAGGCGCTGCGTTAAGGCCGCAGTCTCTCCTGGAGGCGTGGGTTCGAATCCCACTTCTGACAAAAATTTAAGTCCATTTTGTCTCTGCGTTCCTTCAGAATCTCAGCTAAAAATTGGCAGTGCATATAATATCTGAATAAGTACCAAACTTCAGTTTCAACTGCAAATGAATTTGCCCAATTCTGTCTTCAAGCTCGTATAATATTCTTCTAGCACTAGTGGTGTTTTATGTGTTTTTTGGGGGGTGCCTAAAAAATCCCTTTTATTGAAGAAATGGTTTACATTCAGTCTTGTGATATTTTTGGTTTCCAATAAGTAGATTTTTAATTTTATGTAACCTCATTTTCTAATGCTCCATTCTAGAGATGTTTCCAATATGAAATGAAGAGCAAGGGGAAAGAGCACAAATGATAGAGCGAGTGAGTGAGCTGGGATGTTGAGGAAGGAGAGAATGAAACAAAGACAGAGTGAGTGAACGGCAGGTAGGCATAGAAGAGGAGACTAGAAGTGAAGGTGACTTGCTTTTCCCTGCTCTTGACCTCCCACCCATCTCAAACCAATCACAAACATACCTTCTATGCAACGTTGGTATGCAGAACTTCACTCCTCAGCCAGTGAGGGTGAGTCCCAAGCCAGGGGCTAGAGAGCAAAAGAATGGATGTGCTCAGACGTTCCTTGCTAGGGACAGTTGATCTGAAACAAGGCCTGCTCTCTTGTTTCCAGCAAGGATCTAGAAATTCTGCATGAATCTGCAAGTTACATTGACAGCATAAATTTGCATAAACTGCCCCACCTTCTGCCTTCCTACTTCCTGAGCAGTAGTTGTTTGTGTATAGAGAGAGAGGTCGCAGGCAAGGTAATTTTGTGAGTAGGATACAGAACCCTAAATAGCTGGTGAGAGGTATAAGGTATTCTAAAAGCATAAAAACAGTACACCTGTGAAATGAAATGCTTTCATATGTGATCTTCTGTGTTTATTGTCCTATGCAAAAAGTTGCACCTTGTGTTTGAAGGTTGAAATTATTTCAAGCTTGCATGGACGCAGAAATTTCTGAGTGACTTTCATACATTTGTTAGGACTCTTCACTGTCAGGATGGCCGAGTGGTCTAAGGCGCTGTGTTTAGGCCACAGTCTCCTCTGGAGGCGTGGGTTTGAATCCCACTTCTGACATGACTTTTGGAGATATAATCTTCTTCATCAGGATAACATCCGATGGAAGTTGCATCTGTTTGTCTTCACCTGGGACGGTATTCCGTCCTCGTCTAGTCAAGAGAGCTTGGGTTTCTCATATATTTCTGTTGTACAAAGTCTTGCTGATAAAGTGCAATCCTTACCAAATGAGCTTAGGACCCATGTAAGAGCTCATCTAGAAGAGTCATTCTCTTGTATTCCCTGGCCAGACAGACCATGCAAATTTGGAAGAATGCCAAGCACCTGGTAGACAGCTGGACTTCAGCACACTTACAGCAATTTCCTCAGGGCTGTGATCAGGGGCTGCTTAGATTTGCGTTTTCCACCCTATGTTGTGACATTGAGATCCCTTGTTCAATTTTCTTTAGTCAGCCAAGATGTGGCTGTTGACTCAATTTCAAAGCAGCTTTGGGCCGTTCAAGTGGCTGGTAAATAGCACTTTCTCTTTGTACGCTTTAAAGGTCTAAAGAGTTCTTCATAGGTACTGACTGTATGGATTGTTCAAAGATCTGTTGGAAATGCTTATAACGGGATAAATAAATTGAGGGCATGCCTTTTCGGTACCCCACTTGCATGGCTGTCTGGCTTGTGGAAGGTGCGACAAATGCAATTCAGGATGGCCGAGTGGTCTACGGCGCTGCGTTCAGGTTGCAGTCTCTTCTGGAGGCGTGGGTTCAAATCCCACTTCTGACAACCCTTTGTTTAATCTTCTTTTTTCTTGAGGGAGAAAATCAGATCATTTCCCTCACATGGGCTTATATGGTTGTCTTTTTGGAAAAGTGCAGTGAGTTTTTTTCTTCCTATAGCCACTCATGGCATAAGATGTGTGTTTTTTTTTGTTCACACTATCTTTCTCACTATGTAGATGGACAAGCAACATGTGGTCAGGATGGCCGAGTGGTCTAAGGCGCTGCGTTAAGGCCGCAGTCTCTCCTGGAGGCGTGGGTTCGAATCCCACTTCTGACAAAACTTTAAATCCATTTTGTCTCTGCGTTCCTTCAGAATCTCATCTAAAAATTGGCAGTGCATATAATATCTGAATAAATACCAAACTTCAGTTTCAACTGCAAATGAATTTGCCCAATTCTGTCTTCAAGCTCGTGCAATATTCTTCTAGCACTAGTGGTGTTTTATGTGTTTTTTGGGGGGTGCCTAAAAAATCCCTTTTATTGAAGAAATGGCTTACATTCAGTCTTGTGATATTTTTGGTTTCCAATAAGTAGATTTTTAATTTTATGTAACCTCATTTTCTAATGCTCCATTCAAGAGATGTTTCCACTATGAAATGAAGAGAAAGGGGAAAGAGCACAAATGATAGAGCAAGTGAGTGAGATGGGGTGTTGAGGAAGGAGAGAATGAAACAAAGACAGAGTGAGTGAACAGCAGGTAGGCATAGAAGAGGAGACTAGAAGTGAAGGTGACTTGCTTTTCCCTGCTCTTGACCTCCCACCCATCTCAAACCAATCACAAACATGCCTTCTATGCAACGTTGGTATGCAGAACTTCACTCCTCAGCCAGTGAGGGTGAGTCCCAAGCCAGGGGCTAGAGAGCAAAAGAATGGATGTGCTCAGACATTCCTTGCTAGGGACAGTTGATCTGAAACAAGGCCTGCTCTCTTGTTTCCAGCAAGGATTTAGAAATTCTGCATGAATCTGCAAGGCACATTGACAGCATAAATTTGCATAAACTGCCCCACCTTCTGCCTTCCTACTTCCTGAGCAGTAGTTGTTTGAGTATAGAGAGAGAGGTCGCAGGCAAGGTAATTTTGTGAGTAGGATACAGAACCCTAAATAGCTGGTGAGAGGTATAAGGTATTCTAAAAGCATAAAAACAGTACACCTGTGAAATGAAATGCTTTCATATGTGATCTTCTGTGTTTATTGTCCTGTGCAAAAAGTTGCACCTTGTCTTTGAAGGTTGAAATTATTTCAAGCTTGCATGGACGCAGAAATTTCTGAGTGACTTTCATACATTTGTTAGGACCCTTCACTGTCAAGATGGCCGAGTGGTCTAAGGTGCTGTGTTTAGGCCGCAGCCTCCTCTGGAGGCGTGGGTTCGAATCCCACTTCTGACATGACTTTTGGAGATATAATCTTCTTCATCAGGATAACATCCAATGGAAGTTGCATCTGTTTGTCTTCACCTGGGACGTTATTCCGTCCTCGTCTAGTCAAGAGAGCTTGGGTTTCTCATATATTTCTGTTGTACAAAGTCTTTGCTGATAAAGTGCAATCCTTACCAAATGAGCTTAGGACCCATGTAAGAGCTCATCTAGAAGAGTCATTCTCTTGTATTCCCTGGCCAGACAGGCTATGCACATTTGGAAGAATGCCAAGCACCTGGTAGACAGCTGGACTCCAGCACACTTACAGCAATTTCCTCAGGGCTGTAATCAGGGGCTGCTTAGATTTGCGTATTCCACCCTATGTTGTGACATTGAGATCCCTTGTTGAATTTTCTTTAGTCAGCCAAGATGTGGCTGTTGACTCAATTTCAAAGCAGCTTTGGGCCGTTCAAGTGGCTGGTGAATAACACTTTCTCTTTGTACGCTTTAAAGGTCTAAAGAGTTCTTCATAGGTACTGCTCTGTATGGATTGTTCAAAGATCTGTTGGAAATGCTTATAATGGGATAAATAAATTGAGGGCATGCCTTTTCGCTACCAAACTTGCATCGCTGTCTGGCTTGTGGAAGGTGCTTCAAATGCAAGTCAGGATACCCGAGTGGTCTACGGCCCAGTGTTCAGGTTGCAGTCTCTTCTGGAGGCGTGGGTTCAAATCCCACTTCTGACAACCCTGTGTTTAATCTTCTTTTTTCTTGAGGGAGAAAATCAGATCATTTCTCTCAAATGAGCTTATATGGTTGTCTTTTTGGAAAAGTGCAGTGAGTTTTTTTCTTGCTATAGCCACTCATGGCCTAAGATGTGTGTTTTTTTTGTTCACACTATCTTTCTCACTATGTAGATGGACAAGCAACATGTGGTCAGGATGGCCGAGTGGTCTAAAGCGCTGCGTTAAAGCCGCAGCCTCTCCTGGAGGCGTGGGTTCGAATCCCACTTCTGACAAAACTTTAAGTCAATTTTGTCTCTGCGTTCCTTCAGAATCTCAGCTAAAAATTGGCAGTGCATATAATATCTGAATAAGTACCAAACTTCAGTTTCAACTGCAAATGAATTTGCCCAATTCTGTCTTCAAGCTCGTATAATATTCTTCTAGCACTAGTGGTGTTTTATGTGTTTTTTGGGGGGTGCCTAAAAAATCCCTTTTATTGAAGAAATGGCTTACATTCAGTCTTGCGATATTTTTGGTTTCCAATAAGTAGATTTTTAATTTTATGTAACCTCATTTTCTAATGCTCCATTCAAGAGATGTTTCCACTATGAAATGAAGAGCAAGGGGAAAGAGCACAAATGATAGAGCGAGTGAGTGAAATGGGGTGTTGAGGAAGGAGAGAATGAAACAAAGACAGAGTGAGTGAACGGCAGGTAGGCATAGAAGAGGAGACTAGAAGTGAAGGTGACTTGCTCTTCCCTGCTCTTGACCTCCCACCCATCTCAAACCAATCACAAACATACCTTCTATGCAACGTTGGTATGCAGAACTTCACTCCTCAGCCAGTGAGGGTGAGTCCCAAGCCAGGGGCTATAGAGCAAAAGAATGGATGTGCTCAGACGTTCCTTGCTAGGGACAGTTGATCTGAAACAAGGCCTGCTCTCTTGTTTCCAGCAAGGATCTAGAAATTCTGCATGAATCTGCAAGGCACATTGACAGCATAAATTTGCATAAACTTCCCCACCTTCTGCCTTCCTACTTCCTGAGCAGTAGTTGTTTGTGTATAGAGAGAGAGGTCGCAGGCAAGATAATTTTGTGAGTAGGATACAGAACCCTAAATAGCTGGTGAGAGGTATAAGTTATTCTAAAAGCATAAAAACAGTACACCTGTGAAATGAAATGCTTTCATATGTGATCTTCTGTGTTTATTGTCCTGTGCAAAAAGTTGCACCTTGTGTTTGAAGGTTGAAATTATTTCAAGCTTGCATGGACACAGAAATATCTGAGTGACTTTTATACATTTCGTAGGACTCTGCACTGTGAGGATGGCCGAGTGGTCTAAGGCGCTCTGTTTAGGCCGCAGTCTCCTCTGGAGTCGTGGTTTCGAATCCCACTTCTGACATGACTTTTGGAGATATATTCTTCTTCATCAGGATAACATCTGATGGAAGTTGCATCTGTTCGTCTTCACCTTGGACGTTATTCCGTCCTCGTAGAGTCAAGAGAGCTTGGGTTTCTCATATATTTCTGTTGTACAAAGTCTTGCTGATAAAGTGCAATCCTTACCAAATGAGCTTAGGACCCATGTAAGAGCTCATCTAGAAGAGTCATTCTCTTGTATTCCCTGGCCAGACAGGCCATGCAAATTTGGAAGAATGCCAAGCACCTGGTAGACAGCTGGACTCCAGCACACTTACAGCCATTTCTTCAGGGCTGTGATCAGGGGCTGCTTAGATTTGCGTATTCCACCCTATGTTGTGACATTGAGATCCCTTGTTGAATTTGCTTTAGTCAGCCAAGATGTGGCTGTTGACTCAATTTCAAAGCAGCTTTGGGCCGTTCAAGTGGCTGGTGAATAGCACTTTCTCTTTGTATGCTTTAAAGGTCTAAAGAGTTCTTCATAGATACTGCTCTGTATGGATTGTTCAAAGATCTGTTGGAAATGCTTATAATGGGATAAATAAATTGAGGGCATGCCTTTTCGGTACCAAACTTGCATGGCTGTCTGGCTTGTGGAAGGTGCTGCAAATGCATGTCAGGATGGCCGAGTGGTCTAAGGAGCTGCGTTCAGGTCGCAGTCTCTTCTGGAGGCGTGGGTTCAAATCCCACTTCTGACAAACCTGTGTTCAATCTTCTTTTTTCTTGAGGGAGAAAATCAGATCATTTCCCTCACATGGGCCTATATGGTTGTCTTTTGGAAAAGTGCAGTGGGTTTTATTCTTGCTTTAGCCACTCATGGCCTAAGATGTGTGTTGTTTTTTGTTCACACTATCTTTCTCACTATGTAGATGGACAAGCAACATGTGGTCAGGATGGCCGAGTGGTCGAAGGCGCTTCGTTAAGCCCGCAGTCTCTCCTGGAGGCGTGGGTTCGAATCCCACTTCTGACAAAACTTTAAGTCCATTTTGTCTTTGCGTTCCTTCAGAATCTCAGCTAAAAATTGACAGTGCATATAATATCTGAATAAGTACCAAACTTCAGTTTCAACTGCAAATGAATTTGCCCAATTCTGTCTTCAAGCTCGTATAATATTCTTCTAGCACTAGCGGTGTTTCATGTGTTTTTTGGGGGGTGCCTAAAAAATCCCTTTTATTGAAGAAATGGCTTACATTCAGTCTTGTGATATTTTTGGTTTCCAATAGGTAGATTTTTAATTTTATGTAACCTCATTTTCTAATGCTCCATTCAAGAGATGTTTCCACTATGAAATGAAGAGCAAGGGGAAAGAGCACCAATGATAGAGCGAGTGAGATGGGGTGTTGAGGAAGGAGAGAATGAAACAAAGACAGAGTGAGCGAACGGCAGGTAGGCATAGAAGAGGAGACTAGAAGTGAAGGTGACTTGCTTTTCCCTGCTTTTGACCTCCCACCCATCTCAAACCAATCACAAACATACCTTCTATGCAACGTTGGTATGCAGAACTTCACTCCTCAGCCAGTGAGGGTGAGTCCCAAGCCAGGGGCTAGAGAGCAAAAGAATGAATGTGCTCAAACGTTCCTTGCTAGGGACAGTTGCTCTGAAACAAGGCCTGCTCTCTTGTTTCCAGCAAGGATCTAGAAATTCTGCATGAATCTGCATAAACTGCCCCACCTTCTGCCTGCCTCCTTCCTGAGCAGTAGTTGTTTTAGTATAGAGATAGAGGTCGCAGGCAAGGTAATTTTGTGAGTAGGATACAGAACCCTAAATAGCTGGTGAGAGGTATAAGTTATTCTAAAAGCATAAAAACAGTACACCTGTGAAATGAAATGCTTTCATATGTGATCTTCTGTGTTTATTGTCCTATGCAAAAAGTTGCACCTTGTGTTTGAAGGTTGAAATTATTTCAAGCTTGCATGGACGCAGAAATTTCTGAGTGACTTTCATACATTTGTTAGGACTCTTCACTGTCAGGATGGCCAAGTGGTCTAAGGTGCTGTGTTTAGGCAGCAGTCTCCTCTGGAGGCGTGGGTTCGAATCCCACTTCTGACATGACTTTTGGAGATATAATCTTCTTCATCAGGATAACATCTGATGGAAGTTGCATCTGTTTGTCTTCACCTGGGACGGTATTCGGTCCTCGTCTAGTCAAGAGAGCTTGGGTTTCTCATATATTTCTGTTGTACAAAGTCTTGCTGATAAAGTGCAATCCTTACCAAATGAGCTTAGGACCCATGTAAGAGCTCATAGATACTGCTCTGTATGGATTGTTCAAAGATCTGTTGGAAATGCTTATAATGGGATAAATAAATTGAGGGCATGCCTTTTTTCGGTACCAAACTTGCATGGCTGTCTGGCTTGTGGAAGGTGCTGCAAATGCAAGTCAGGATGGCCGAGTGGTCTAAGGAGCTGCGTTCAGGTCGCAGTCTCTTCTGGAGGCGTGGGTTCAAATCCCACTTCTGACAAACCTGTGTTCAATCTTCTTTTTTCTTGAGGGAGAAAATCAGATCATTTCCCTCACATGGGCTTATATGGTTGTCTTTTGGAAAAGTGCAGTGGGTTTTATTCTTGCTTTAGCCACTCATGGCCTAAGATGTGTGTTTTTTTTGTTCACACTATCTTTCTCACTATGTAGATGGAGAAGCAACATGTGGTGATGATGGCCGAGTGGTCTAAAGCGCTGCGTTAAGTCCGCAGCCTCTCCTGGAAGCATGGGTTCGAATCCCACTTCTGACAAAACTTTAAGTCAATTTTGTCTCTGCGTTCCTTCAGAATCTCAGCTAAAAAGTGGCAGTGCATATAATATCTGAATAAGTACCAAACTTCAGTTTCAACTGCAAATGAATTTGCCCAATTCTGTCTTCAAGCTCGTATAATATTCTTCTAGCACTAGTGGTGTTTTATGTGTTTTTTGGGGGGTGCCTAAAAAATCCCTTTTATTGAAGAAATGGCTTACATTCAGTCTTGTGATATTTTTGGTTTCCAATAAGTAGATTTTTAATTTTATGTAACCTCATTTTCTAATGCTCCATTCAAGAGATGTTTCCACTATGAAATGAAGAGCAAGGGGAAAGAGCACAAATGATAGAGCGAGTGAGTGAGATGGGGTGTTGAGGAAGGAGAGAATGAAACAAAGACAGAGTGAGTGAACGGCAGGTAGGCATAGAAGAGGAGACTAGAAGTGAAGGTGACTTGCTTTTCCCTGCTCTTGACCTCCCACCCATCTCAAACCAATCACAAACATACCTTCTATGCAACGTTGGTATGCAGAACTTCACTCCTCAGCCAGTGAGGGTGAGTCCCAAGCCAGGGGCTAGAGAGCAAAAGAATGGATGTGCTCAGACGTTCCTTGCTAGGGACAGTTGATCTGAAACAAGGCCTGCTCTCTTGTTTCCAGCAAGGATCTAGAAATTCTGCATGAATCTGCAAGTTACATTGACAGCATAAATTTGCATAAACTGCCCCACCTTCTGCCTTCCTACTTCCTGAGCAGTAGTTGTTTGTGTATAGAGAGAGAGGTCGCAGGCAAGGTAATTTTGTGAGTAGGATACAGAAACCTAAATAGCTGGTGAGAGGTATAAGTTATTCTAAAAGCATAAAAACAGTACACCTGTGAAATGAAATGCTTTCATATGTGATCTTCTGTGTTTATTGTCCTGTGCAAAAAGTTGCACCTTGTGTTTGAAGGTTGAAATTATTTCAAGCTTGCATGGACGCAGAAATTTCTGAGTGACTTTTATACATTTCTTAGGACTCTTCAATGTCAGGATGGCCGAGTGGTCTAAGGCGCTGTGTTTAGGCCGCAGTCTCCTCTGGAGGCGTGGGTTCGAATCCTACTTCTGACATGACTTTTGGAGATATAATCTTCTTCATCAGGATAACATCTGATGGAAGTTGCATCTGTTCGTCTTCACCTGGGACGTTATTCCGTCCTCGTCTAGTCAAGAGAGCTTGGGTTTCTCATATATGTCTGTTGTACAAAGTCTTGCTGATAAAGTGCAATCCTTACCAAATGATTTTAGGACCCATTTAAGAGCTCATCTAGAAGAGTCATGCTCTTGTATTCCCTGGCCAGCCAGGCCATGCAAATTTGGAAGAATGCCAAGCACCTGGTAGACAGCTGGACTCCTGCACACTTACAGCAATTTCCTCAGGGCTGTGATCAGGGGCTGCTTAGATTTGCGTATTCCACCCTATGTTGTGACATTGAGATCCCTTGTTGAATTTGCTTTAGTCAGCCAAGATGTGGCTGTTGACTCAATTTCAAAGCAGCTTTGGGCCGTTCAAGTGGCTGGTAAATAGCACTTTATCTTTGTACGCTTTAAAGGTCTAAAGAGTTCTTCATAGGTACTGCTCTGTATGGATTGTTCAAAGATCTGTTGCAAATGCTTATAATGGGATAAATAAATTGAGGGCATGCCTTTTCCGTACCCCACTTGCATGGCTGTCTGGCCTGTGGACGGTGCTGCAAATGCAAGTCAGGATTGCCGAGTGGTCTAAGGCGCTGAGTTCAGGTCGCAGTCTCTTCTGGAGGCGTGGGTTCAAATCCCACTTCTGACAAACCTGTGTTTAATCTTCTTTTTTCTTGAGGGAGAAAATCAGATCATTTCCCTCACATGGGCTTATATGGTTGTCTTTTGGAAAAGTGCAGTGAGTTTTTTTCTTGCTATAGCCACTCATGGCCTAAGATGTGTGTTTTTTTTGTTCACACTATCTTTCTCACTATGTAGATGGAGAAGCAACATGTGGTCAGGATGGCCGAGTGGTCTAAAGCGCTGCGTTAAGTCCGCAGCCTCTCCTGGAAGCGTGGGTTCGAATCCCTCTTCTGACAAAACTTTAAGTCAATTTTGTCTCTGCGTTCCTTCAGAATCTCAGCTAAAAAGTGGCAGTGCATATAATATCTGAATAAGTACCAAACTTCAGTTTCAACTGCAAATGAATTTGCCCAATTCTGTCTTCAAGCTCGTATAATATTCTTCTAGCACTAGTGGTGTTTTATGTGTTTTTTGGGGGGTGCCTAAAAAATCCCTTTTATTGAAGAAATGGCTTACATTCAGTCTTGTGATATTTTTGGTTTCCAATAAGTAGATTTTTAATTTTATGTAACCTCATTTTCTAATGCTCCATTCAAGAGATGTTTCCACTATGAAATGAAGAGCAAGGGGAAAGAGCACAAATGATAGAGCGAGTGAGTGAGATGGGGTGTTGAGGAAGGAGAGAATGAAACAAAGACAGAGTGAGTGAACGGCAGGTAGGCATAGAAGAGGAGACTAGAAGTGAAGGTGACTTGCTTTTCCCTGCTCTTGACCTCCCACCCATCTCAAACCAATCACAAACATACCTTCTATGCAACGTTGGTATGCAGAACTTCACTCCTCAGCCAGTGAGGGTGAGTCCCAAGCCAGGGGCTAGAGAGCAAAAGAATGGATGTGCTCAGAAGTTCCTTGCTAGGGACAGTTGATCTGAAACAAGGCCTGCTCTCTTGTTTCCAGCAAGGATCTAGAAATTCTGCATGAATCTGCAAGGCACATTGACAGCATAAATTTGCATAAATTGCCCCACCTTCTGCCTTCCTACTTCCTGAGCAGTAGTTGTTTGAGTATAGAGAGAGAGGTCGCAGGCAAGGTAATTTTGTGAGTAGGATACAGAACCCTAAATAGCTGGTGAGAGGTATAAGGTATTCTAAAAGCATAAAAACAGTACACCTGTGAAATGAAATGCTTTCATATGTGATCTTCTGTGTTTATTGTCCTGTGCAAAAAGTTGCACCTTGTCTTTGAAGGTTGAAATTATTTCAAGCTTGCATGGACGCAGAAATTTCTGGGTGACTTTCATACATTTGTTAGGACTCTTCACTGTCAGGATGGCCGAGTGGTCTAAGGCACTGTGTTTAGGCCGCAGTCTCCTCTGGAGGCGTGGGTTCGAATCCCACTTCTGACATGTCTTTTGGAGATATAATCTTCTTCATCAGGATAACATCCGATGGAAGTTGCATCTGTTTGTCTTCACCTGGGACCTTATTCCGTCCTCGTCTAGTCAAGAGAGCTTGGGTTTCTCATATATTTCTGTTGTACAAAGTCTTGCTGATAAACGGCAATCCTTACCAAATGAGCTTAGGACCCATGTAAGAGCTCATCTAGAAGAGTCATTCTCTTGTATTCCCTGGCCAGACAGGCCATGCAAATTTGGAAGAATGCCAAGCACCTGGTAGACAGCTGGACTTCAGCACACTTACAGCAATTTCCTCAGGGCTGTGATCAGGGGCTGCTTAGATTTGCGTTTTCCACCCTATGTTGTGACATTGAGATCCCTTGTTGAATTTTCTTTAGTCAGCCAAGATGTGGCTGTTGACTCAATTTCAAAGCAGCTTTGGGCCGTTCAAGTGGCTGGTGAATAGCACTTTCTCTTTGTACGCTTTAAAGGTCTAAAGAGTTCTTCATAGGTACTGTTCTGTATGGATTGTTCAAAGATCTGTTGGAAATGCTTATAATGGGATAAATAAATTGAGGGCATGCCTTTTCGGTACCCCACTTGCATGGCTGTCTGGCTTGTGGAAGGTGCTGCAAATGCAAGTCAGGATGGCCGAGTGGTCTAAGGCGCTGTGTTCAGGTTGCAGTCTCTTCTGTAGGCGTGGGTTCAAATCCCACTTCTGACAAACCAGTGTTTAATCTTTTTTCATGAGGGAGAAAATCAGATCATTTCCCTCACATGGGCTTATATGGTTGTCTTTTTGGAAAAGTGCAGTGAGTTTTTTTTCTTGCTAAAGCCACTCATGGCCTAAGATGTGTGTTTTTTTTGTTCACACTATCTTTCTCACTATGTAGATGAACAAGCAACATTTGGTCAGGATGGCCGAGTGGTCTAAGGCGCTGCGTTAAGGCCGCAGTCTCTCCTGGAGGCGTGGGTTCGAATCCCACTTCTGACAAAAATTTAAGTCCATTTTGTCTCAGCGTTCCTTCAGAATCTCAGCTAAAAATTGGCAGTGCATATAATATCTGAATAAGTACCAAACTTCAGTTTCAACTGCAAATGAATTTGCCCAATTCTGTCTTCAAGCTCGTATAATATTCTTCTAGCACTAGTGGTGTTTTATGTGTTTTTTGGGGGGTGCCTAAAAAATCCCTTTTATTGAAGAAATGGTTTACATTCAGTCTTGTGATATTTTTGGTTTCCAATAAGTAGATTTTTAATTTTATGTAACCTCATTTTCTAATGCTCCATTCTAGAGATGTTTCCAATATGAAATGAAGAGCAAGGGGAAAGAGCACAAATGATAGAGCGAGTGAGTGAGCTGGGATGTTGAGGAAGGAGAGAATGAAACAAAGACAGAGTGAGTGAACGGCAGGTAGGCATAGAAGAGGAGACTAGAAGTGAAGGTGACTTGCTTTTCCCTGCTCTTGACCTCCCACCCATCTCAAACCAATCACAAACATACCTTCTATGCAACGTTGGTATGCAGAACTTCACTCCTCAGCCAGTGAGGGTGAGTCCCAAGCCAGGGGCTAGAGAGCAAAAGAATGGATGTGCTCAGACGTTCCTTGCTAGGGACAGTTGATCTGAAACAAGGCCTGCTCTCTTGTTTCCAGCAAGGATCTAGAAATTCTGCATGAATCTGCAAGTTACATTGACAGCATAAATTTGCATAAACTGCCCCACCTTCTGCCTTCCTACTTCCTGAGCAGTAGTTGTTTGTGTATAGAGAGAGAGGTCGCAGGCAAGGTAATTTTGTGAGTAGGATACAGAACCCTAAATAGCTGGTGAGAGGTATAAGGTATTCTAAAAGCATAAAAACAGTACACCTGTGAAATGAAATGCTTTCATATGTGATCTTCTGTGTTTATTGTCCTATGCAAAAAGTTGCACCTTGTGTTTGAAGGTTGAAATTATTTCAAGCTTGCATGGACGCAGAAATTTCTGAGTGACTTTCATACATTTGTTAGGACTCTTCACTGTCAGGATGGCCGAGTGGTCTAAGGCGCTGTGTTTAGGCCACAGTCTCCTCTGGAGGCGTGGGTTTGAATCCCACTTCTGACATGACTTTTGGAGATATAATCTTCTTCATCAGGATAACATCCGATGGAAGTTGCATCTGTTTGTCTTCACCTGGGACGGTATTCCGTCCTCGTCTAGTCAAGAGAGCTTGGGTTTCTCATATATTTCTGTTGTACAAAGTCTTGCTGATAAAGTGCAATCCTTACCAAATGAGCTTAGGACCCATGTAAGAGCTCATCTAGAAGAGTCATTCTCTTGTATTCCCTGGCCAGACAGACCATGCAAATTTGGAAGAATGCCAAGCACCTGGTAGACAGCTGGACTTCAGCACACTTACAGCAATTTCCTCAGGGCTGTGATCAGGGGCTGCTTAGATTTGCGTTTTCCACCCTATGTTGTGACATTGAGATCCCTTGTTCAATTTTCTTTAGTCAGCCAAGATGTGGCTGTTGACTCAATTTCAAAGCAGCTTTGGGCCGTTCAAGTGGCTGGTAAATAGCACTTTCTCTTTGTACGCTTTAAAGGTCTAAAGAGTTCTTCATAGGTACTGACTGTATGGATTGTTCAAAGATCTGTTGGAAATGCTTATAACGGGATAAATAAATTGAGGGCATGCCTTTTCGGTACCCCACTTGCATGGCTGTCTGGCTTGTGGAAGGTGTGACAAATGCAATTCAGGATGGCCGAGTGGTCTACGGCGCTGCGTTCAGGTTGCAGTCTCTTCTGGAGGCGTGGGTTCAAATCCCACTTCTGACAACCCTTTGTTTAATCTTCTTTTTTCTTGAGGGAGAAAATCAGATCATTTCCCTCACATGGGCTTATATGGTTGTCTTTTTGGAAAAGTGCAGTGAGTTTTTTTCTTCCTATAGCCACTCATGGCATAAGATGTGTGTTTTTTTTTGTTCACACTATCTTTCTCACTATGTAGATGGACAAGCAACATGTGGTCAGGATGGCCGAGTGGTCTAAGGCGCTGCGTTAAGGCCGCAGTCTCTCCTGGAGGCGTGGGTTCGAATCCCACTTCTGTCAAAACTTTAAATCCATTTTGTCTCTGCGTTCCTTCAGAATCTCATCTAAAAATTGGCAGTGCATATAATATCTGAATAAATACCAAACTTCAGTTTCAACTGCAAATGAATTTGCCCAATTCTGTCTTCAAGCTCGTGCAATATTCTTCTAGCACTAGTGGTGTTTTATGTGTTTTTTGGGGGGTGCCTAAAAAATCCCTTTTATTGAAGAAATGGCTTACATTCAGTCTTGTGATATTTTTGGTTTCCAATAAGTAGATTTTTAATTTTATGTAACCTCATTTTCTAATGCTCCATTCAAGAGATGTTTCCACTATGAAATGAAGAGAAAGGGGAAAGAGCACAAATGATAGAGCAAGTGAGTGAGATGGGGTGTTGAGGAAGGAGAGAATGAAACAAAGACAGAGTGAGTGAACAGCAGGTAGGCATAGAAGAGGAGACTAGAAGTGAAGGTGACTTGCTTTTCCCTGCTCTTGACCTCCCACCCATCTCAAACCAATCACAAACATGCCTTCTATGCAACGTTGGTATGCAGAACTTCACTCCTCAGCCAGTGAGGGTGAGTCCCAAGCCAGGGGCTAGAGAGCAAAAGAATGGATGTGCTCAGACATTCCTTGCTAGGGACAGTTGATCTGAAACAAGGCCTGCTCTCTTGTTTCCAGCAAGGATCTAGAAATTCTGCATGAATCTGCAAGGCACATTGACAGCATAAATTTGCATAAACTGCCCCACCTTCTGCCTTCCTACTTCCTGAGCAGTAGTTGTTTGAGTATAGAGAGAGAGGTCGCAGGCAAGGTAATTTTGTGAGTAGGATACAGAACCCTAAATAGCTGGTGAGAGGTATAAGGTATTCTAAAAGCATAAAAACAGTACAACTGTGAAATGAAATGCTTTCATATGTGATCTTCTGTGTTTATTGTCCTGTGCAAAAAGTTGCACCTTGTCTTTGAAGGTTGAAATTATTTCAAGCTTGCATGGACGCAGAAATTTCTGAGTGACTTTCATACATTTGTTAGGACCCTTCACTGTCAAGATGGCCGAGTGGTCTAAGGTGCTGTGTTTAGGCCGCAGCCTCCTCTGGAGGCGTGGGTTCGAATCCCACTTCTGACATGACTTTTGGAGATATAATCTTCTTCATCAGGATAACATCCAATGGAAGTTGCATCTGTTTGTCTTCACCTGGGACGTTATTCCGTCCTCGTCTAGTCAAGAGAGCTTGGGTTTCTCATATATTTCTGTTGTACAAAGTCTTTGCTGATAAAGTGCAATCCTTACCAAATGAGCTTAGGACCCATGTAAGAGCTCATCTAGAAGAGTCATTCTCTTGTATTCCCTGGCCAGACAGGCTATGCACATTTGGAAGAATGCCAAGCACCTGGTAGACAGCTGGACTCCAGCACACTTACAGCAATTTCCTCAGGGCTGTAATCAGGGGCTGCTTAGATTTGCGTATTCCACCCTATGTTGTGACATTGAGATCCCTTGTTGAATTTTCTTTAGTCAGCCAAGATGTGGCTGTTGACTCAATTTCAAAGCAGCTTTGGGCCGTTCAAGTGGCTGGTGAATAACACTTTCTCTTTGTACGCTTTAAAGGTCTAAAGAGTTCTTCATAGGTACTGCTCTGTATGGATTGTTCAAAGATCTGTTGGAAATGCTTATAATGGGATAAATAAATTGAGGGCATGCCTTTTCGCTACCAAACTTGCATCGCTGTCTGGCTTGTGGAAGGTGCTTCAAATGCAAGTCAGGATACCCGAGTGGTCTACGGCCCAGTGTTCAGGTTGCAGTCTCTTCTGGAGGCGTGGGTTCAAATCCCACTTCTGACAACCCTGTGTTTAATCTTCTTTTTTCTTGAGGGAGAAAATCAGATCATTTCTCTCAAATGAGCTTATATGGTTGTCTTTTTGGAAAAGTGCAGTGAGTTTTTTTCTTGCTATAGCCACTCATGGCCTAAGATGTGTGTTTTTTTTGTTCACACTATCTTTCTCACTATGTAGATGGACAAGCAACATGTGGTCAGGATGGCCGAGTGGTCTAAGCCGCTGCGTTAAGGCCGCAGTCTCTCCTGGAGGCATGGGTTCGAATCCCACTTCTGACAAAACTTTGTCAATTTTGTCTCTGCGTTCCTTCAGAATCTCAGCTAAAAATTGGCAGTGCATATAATATCTGAATAAGTACCAAACTTCAGTTTCAACTGCAAATGAATTTGCCCAATTCTGTCTTCAAGCTCGTATAATATTCTTCTAGCACTAGTGGTGTTTTATGTGTTTTTTGGGGGGTGCCTAAAAAATCCCTTTTATTGAAGAAATGGCTTACATTCAGTCTTGCGATATTTTTGGTTTCCAATAAGTAGATTTTTAATTTTATGTAACCTCATTTTCTAATGCTCCATTCAAGAGATGTTTCCACTATGAAATGAAGAGCAAGGGGAAAGAGCACAAATGATAGAGCGAGTGAGTGAAATGGGGTGTTGAGGAAGGAGAGAATGAAACAAAGACAGAGTGAGTGAACGGCAGGTAGGCATAGAAGAGGAGACTAGAAGTGAAGGTGACTTGCTCTTCCCTGCTCTTGACCTCCCACCCATCTCAAACCAATCACAAACATACCTTCTATGCAACGTTGGTATGCAGAACTTCACTCCTCAGCCAGTGAGGGTGAGTCCCAAGCCAGGGGCTATAGAGCAAAAGAATGGATGTGCTCAGACGTTCCTTGCTAGGGACAGTTGATCTGAAACAAGGCCTGCTCTCTTGTTTCCAGCAAGGATCTAGAAATTCTGCATGAATCTGCAAGGCACATTGACAGCATAAATTTGCATAAACTTCCCCACCTTCTGCCTTCCTACTTCCTGAGCAGTAGTTGTTTGTGTATAGAGAGAGAGGTCGCAGGCAAGATAATTTTGTGAGTAGGATACAGAACCCTAAATAGCTGGTGAGAGGTATAAGTTATTCTAAAAGCATAAAAACAGTACACCTGTGAAATGAAATGCTTTCATATGTGATCTTCTGTGTTTATTGTCCTGTGCAAAAAGTTGCACCTTGTGTTTGAAGGTTGAAATTATTTCAAGCTTGCATGGACACAGAAATATCTGAGTGACTTTTATACATTTCGTAGGACTCTGCACTGTGAGGATGGCCGAGTGGTCTAAGGCGCTCTGTTTAGGCCGCAGTCTTCTCTGGAGTCGTGGTTTCGAATCCCACTTCTGACATGACTTTTGGAGATATATTCTTCTTCATCAGGATAACATCTGATGGAAGTTGCATCTGTTCGTCTTCACCTTGGACGTTATTCCGTCCTCGTAGAGTCAAGAGAGCTTGGGTTTCTCATATATTTCTGTTGTACAAAGTCTTGCTGATAAAGTGCAATCCTTACCAAATGAGCTTAGGACCCATGTAAGAGCTCATCTAGAAGAGTCATTCTCTTGTATTCCCTGGCCAGACAGGCCATGCAAATTTGGAAGAATGCCAAGCACCTGGTAGACAGCTGGACTCCAGCACACTTACAGCCATTTCTTCAGGGCTGTGATCAGGGGCTGCTTAGATTTGCGTATTCCACCCTATGTTGTGACATTGAGATCCCTTGTTGAATTTGCTTTAGTCAGCCAAGATGTGGCTGTTGACTCAATTTCAAAGCAGCTTTGGGCCGTTCAAGTGGCTGGTGAATAGCACTTTCTCTTTGTATGCTTTAAAGGTCTAAAGAGTTCTTCATAGATACTGCTCTGTATGGATTGTTCAAAGATCTGTTGGAAATGCTTATAATGGGATAAATAAATTGAGGGCATGCCTTTTCGGTACCAAACTTGCATGGCTGTCTGGCTTGTGGAAGGTGCTGCAAATGCAAGTCAGGATGGCCGAGTGGTCTAAGGAGCTGCGTTCAGGTCGCAGTCTCTTCTGGAGGCGTGGGTTCAAATCCCACTTCTGACAAACCTGTGTTCAATCTTCTTTTTTCTTGAGGGAGAAAATCAGATAATTTCCCTCACATGGGCTTATATGGTTGTCTTTTGGAAAAGTGCAGTGGGTTTTATTCTTGCTTTAGCCACTCATGGCCTAAGATGTGTGTTGTTTTTTGTTCACACTATCTTTCTCACTATGTAGATGGACAAGCAACATGTGGTCAGGATGGCCGAGTGGTCGAAGGCGCTTCGTTAAGCCCGCAGTCTCTCCTGGAGGCGTGGGTTCGAATCCCACTTCTGACAAAACTTTAAGTCCATTTTGTCTTTGCGTTCCTTCAGAATCTCAGCTAAAAATTGACAGTGCATATAATATCTGAATAAGTACCAAACTTCAGTTTCAACTGCAAATGAATTTGCCCAATTCTGTCTTCAAGCTCGTATAATATTCTTCTAGCACTAGCGGTGTTTCATGTGTTTTTTGGGGGGTGCCTAAAAAATCCCTTTTATTGAAGAAATGGCTTACATTCAGTCTTGTGATATTTTTGGTTTCCAATAGGTAGATTTTTAATTTTATGTAACCTCATTTTCTAATGCTCCATTCAAGAGATGTTTCCACTATGAAATGAAGAGCAAGGGGAAAGAGCACCAATGATAGAGCGAGTGAGATGGGGTGTTGAGGAAGGAGAGAATGAAACAAAGACAGAGTGAGCGAACGGCAGGTAGGCATAGAAGAGGAGACTAGAAGTGAAGGTGACTTGCTTTTCCCTGCTTTTGACCTCCCACCCATCTCAAACCAATCACAAACATACCTTCTATGCAACGTTGGTATGCAGAACTTCACTCCTCAGCCAGTGAGGGTGAGTCCCAAGCCAGGGGCTAGAGAGCAAAAGAATGAATGTGCTCAAACGTTCCTTGCTAGGGACAGTTGCTCTGAAACAAGGCCTGCTCTCTTGTTTCCAGCAAGGATCTAGAAATTCTGCATGAATCTGCATAAACTGCCCCACCTTCTGCCTGCCTCCTTCCTGAGCAGTAGTTGTTTTAGTATAGAGATAGAGGTCGCAGGCAAGGTAATTTTGTGAGTAGGATACAGAACCCTAAATAGCTGGTGAGAGGTATAAGTTATTCTAAAAGCATAAAAACAGTACACCTGTGAAATGAAATGCTTTCATATGTGATCTTCTGTGTTTATTGTCCTATGCAAAAAGTTGCACCTTGTGTTTGAAGGTTGAAATTATTTCAAGCTTGCATGGACGCAGAAATTTCTGAGTGACTTTCATACATTTGTTAGGACTCTTCACTGTCAGGATGGCTAAGTGGTCTAAGGTGCTGTGTTTAGGCAGCAGTCTCCTCTGGAGGCGTGGGTTCGAATCCCACTTCTGACATGACTTTTGGAGATATAATCTTCTTCATCAGGATAACATCTGATGGAAGTTGCATCTGTTTGTCTTCACCTGGGACGGTATTCGGTCCTCGTCTAGTCAAGAGAGCTTGGGTTTCTCATATATTTCTGTTGTACAAAGTCTTGCTGATAAAGTGCAATCCTTACCAAATGAGCTTAGGACCCATGTAAGAGCTCATAGATACTGCTCTGTATGGATTGTTCAAAGATCTGTTGGAAATGCTTATAATGGGATAAATAAATTGAGGGCATGCCTTTTTTCGGTACCAAACTTGCATGGCTGTCTGGCTTGTGGAAGGTGCTGCAAATGCAAGTCAGGATGGCCGAGTGGTCTAAGGAGCTGCGTTCAGGTCGCAGTCTCTTCTGGAGGCGTGGGTTCAAATCCCACTTCTGACAAACCTGTGTTCAATCTTCTTTTTTCTTGAGGGAGAAAATCAGATAATTTCCCTCACATGGGCTTATATGGTTGTCTTTTGGAAAAGTGCAGTGGGTTTTATTCTTGCTTTAGCCACTCATGGCCTAAGATGTGTGTTTTTTTTGTTCACACTATCTTTCTCACTATGTAGATGGAGAAGCAACATGTGGTCATGATGGCCGAGTGGTCTAAAGCGCTGCGTTAAGTCCGCAGCCTCTCCTGGAAGCATGGGTTCGAATCCCACTTCTGACAAAACTTTAAGTCAATTTTGTCTCTGCGTTCCTTCAGAATCTCAGCTAAAAAGTGGCAGTGCATATAATATCTGAATAAGTACCAAACTTCAGTTTCAACTGCAAATGAATTTGCCCAATTCTGTCTTCAAGCTCGTATAATATTCTTCTAGCACTAGTGGTGTTTTATGTGTTTTTTGGGGGGTGCCTAAAAAATCCCTTTTATTGAAGAAATGGCTTACATTCAGTCTTGTGATATTTTTGGTTTCCAATAAGTAGATTTTTAATTTTATGTAACCTCATTTTCTAATGCTCCATTCAAGAGATGTTTCCACTATGAAATGAAGAGCAAGGGGAAAGAGCACAAATGATAGAGCGAGTGAGTGAGATGGGGTGTTGAGGAAGGAGAGAATGAAACAAAGACAGAGTGAGTGAACGGCAGGTAGGCATAGAAGAGGAGACTAGAAGTGAAGGTGACTTGCTTTTCCCTGCTCTTGACCTCCCACCCATCTCAAACCAATCACAAACATACCTTCTATGCAACGTTGGTATGCAGAACTTCACTCCTCAGCCAGTGAGGGTGAGTCCCAAGCCAGGGGCTAGAGAGCAAAAGAATGGATGTGCTCAGAAGTTCCTTGCTAGGGACAGTTGATCTGAAACAAGGCCTGCTCTCTTGTTTCCAGCAAGGATCTAGAAATTCTGCATGAATCTGCAAGGCACATTGACTGCATAAATTTGCATAAACTGCCCCACCTTCAGCCTTCCTACTTCCTGAGCAGTAGTTGTTTGAGTATAGAGAGAGAGGTCGCAGGCAAGGTAATTTTGTGAGTAGGATACAGAACCCTAAATAGCTGGTGAGAGGTATAAGGTATTCTAAAAGCATAAACACAGTACACCTGTGAAATGAAATGCTTTCATATGTGATCTTCTGTGTTTATTGTCCTGTGCAAAAAGTTGCACCTTGTCTTTGAAGGTTGAAATTATTTCAAGCTTGCATGGACGCAGAAATTTCTGGGTGACTTTCATACATTTGTTAGGACTCTTCACTGTCAGGATGGCCGAGTGGTCTAAGGCACTGTGTTTAGGCCGCAGTCTCCTCTGGAGGCGTGGGTTCGAATCCCACTTCTGACATGCCTTTTGGAGATATAATCTTCTTCATCAGGATAACATCCGATGGAAGTTGCATCTGTTTGTCTTCACCTGGGACCTTATTCCGTCCTCCTCTAGTCAAGAGAGCTTGGGTTTCTCATATATTTCTGTTGTACAAAGTCTTGCTGATAAAGTGCAATCATTACCAAATGAGCTTATGACCCATGTAAGAGCTCATCTAGAAGAGTCATGCTCTTGTATTCCCTGGCCAGACAGGCCATGCAAATTTGGAAGAATGCCAAGCACCTGGTAGACAGCTGGACTTCAGCACACTTACAGCAATTTCCTCAGGGCTGTGATCAGGGGCTGCTTAGATTTGCGTTTTCCACCCTATGTTGTGACATTGAGATCCCTTGTTGAATTTTCTTTAGTCAGCCAAGATGTGGCTGTTGACTCAATTTCAAAGCAGCTTTGGGCCGTTCAAGTGGCTGGTGAATAGCACTTTCTCTTTGTACTCATTAAAGGTCTAAAGAGTTCTTCATAGGTACTGCTCTGTATGGATTGTTCAAAGATCTGTTGGAAATGCTTATAATGGGATAAATAAATTGAGGGCATGCCTTTTCGGTACCCCACTTGCATGGCTGTCTGGCTTGTGGAAGGTGCTGTAAATGCAAGTCAGGATGGCCGAGTGGTCTAAGGCGCTGCGTTCAAGTCGCAGTCTCTTCTGGAGGCGTGGGTTCAAATCCCTCTTCTGACAAACCTGTGTTTAATCTTCTTTTTCTTGAGGGAGAAAATCAGATCATTTCCCTCACATGGGCTTATATGGTTGTCTTTTTGGAAAAGTGCAGTGAGTTTTTTTCTTGCTATAGCCACTCATGGCCTAAGATGTGTGTTTTTTTTGTTCACACTATCTTTCTCACTATGTAGATGGACAAGCAACATGTGGTCAGGATGGCCATGTGGTCTAAGGCGCTGCGTTAAGGCTGCAGTCTCTCCTGGAGGCGTGGGTTCGAATCCCACTTCTGACAAAACTTTAAGTCCATTTTGTCTCTGCGTTCCTTCAGAATCTCAGCTAAAAATTGGCAGTGCATATAATATCTGAATAAGTACCAAACTTCAGTTTCAACTGCAAATGAATTTGCCCAATTCTGTCTTCAAGCTCGTATAATATTCTTCTAGCACTAGTGGTGTTTTATGTGTTTTTTTGGGGGGGGTGCCTAAAAAATCCCTTTTATTGAAGAAATGGCTTACATTCAGTCTTGTGATATTTTTGGTTTCCAATAAGTAGATTTTTAATTTTATGTAACCTCATTTTCTAATGCTCCATTCAAGAGATGTTTCCACTATGAAATGAAGAGCAAGGGTAAAGAGCACAAATGATAGAGCGAGTGAGTGAGATGGGGTGTTGAGGAAGGAGAGAGTGAAACAAAGACAGAGTGAGTGAACAGCAGGTAGGCATAGAAGAGGAGACTAGAAGTGAAGGTGACTTGCTTTTCCCTGCTCTTGACCTCCCACCCATCTCAAACCAATCACAAACATACCTTCTATGCAACGTTGGTATGCAGAACTTCACTCCTCAGCCAGTGAGGGTGAGTCCCAAGCCAGGGGCTAGAGAGCAAAAGAATGGATGTGCTCAGACGTTCCTTGCTAGGGACAGTTGATCTGAAACAAGGCCTGCTCTCTTGTTTCCAGCAAGGATCTAGAAATTCTGCATGAATCTGCAAGGCACATTGACAGCATAAATTTGTATAAACTGCCCCACCTTCTGCCTTCCTACTTCCTGAGCAGTAGTTGTTTGTGTATAGAGAGAGAGGTCGCAGGCAAGGTAATTTTGTGAGTAGGATACAGAACCCTAAATAGCTGGTGAGAGGTATAGGTTTTTCTATAAGCATATAAACAGTACACTTGTGAAATGAAATGCTTTCATATGTGATCTTCTGTGTTTATTGTCCTGTGCAAAAAGTTGCACCTTGTGTTTGAAGGTTGAAATTATTTCAAGCTTGCATGGACACAGAAATATCTGAGTGACTTTTATACATTTCGTAGGACTCTGCACTGTGAGGATGGCCGAGTGGTCTAAGGCGCTCTGTTTAGGCCGCAGTCTCCTCTGGAGTCGTGGTTTCGAATCCCACTTCTGACATGACTTTTGGAGATATATTCTTCTTCATCAGGATAACATCTGATGGAAGTTGCATCTGTTCGTCTTCACCTTGGACGTTATTCCGTCCTCGTAGAGTCAAGAGAGCTTGGGTTTCTCATATATTTCTGTTGTACAAAGTCTTGCTGATAAAGTGCAATCCTTACCAAATGAGCTTAGGACCCATGTAAGAGCTCATCTAGAAGAGTCATTCTCTTGTATTCCCTGGCCAGACAGGCCATGCAAATTTGGAAGAATGCCAAGCACCTGGTAGACAGCTGGACTCCAGCACACTTACAGCCATTTCTTCAGGGCTGTGATCAGGGGCTGCTTAGATTTGCGTATTCCACCCTATGTTGTGACATTGAGATCCCTTGTTGAATTTGCTTTAGTCAGCCAAGATGTGGCTGTTGACTCAATTTCAAAGCAGCTTTGGGCCGTTCAAGTGGCTGGTGAATAGCACTTTCTCTTTGTATGCTTTAAAGGTCTAAAGAGTTCTTCATAGATACTGCTCTGTATGGATTGTTCAAAGATCTGTTGGAAATGCTTATAATGGGATAAATAAATTGAGGGCATGCCTTTTCGGTACCAAACTTGCATGGCTGTCTGGCTTGTGGAAGGTGCTGCAAATGCAAGTCAGGATGGCCGAGTGGTCTAAGGAGCTGCGTTCAGGTCGCAGTCTCTTCTGGAGGCGTGGGTTCAAATCCCACTTCTGACAAACCTGTGTTCAATCTTCTTTTTTCTTGAGGGAGAAAATCAGATAATTTCCCTCACATGGGCTTATATGGTTGTCTTTTGGAAAAGTGCAGTGGGTTTTATTCTTGCTTTAGCCACTCATGGGGTAAGATGTGTGTTGTTTTTTGTTCACACTATCTTTCTCAATATGTAGATGGACAAGCAACATGTGGTCAGGATGGCCGAGTGGTCGAAGGCGCTTCGTTAAGCCCGCAGTCTCTCCTGGAGGCGTGGGTTCGAATCCCACTTCTGACAAAACTTTAAGTCCATTTTGTCTTTGCGTTCCTTCAGAATCTCAGCTAAAAATTGACAGTGCATATAATATCTGAATAAGTACCAAACTTCAGTTTCAACTGCAAATGAATTTGCCCAATTCTGTCTTCAAGCTCGTATAATATTCTTCTAGCACTAGCGGTGTTTCATGTGTTTTTTGGGGGGTGCCTAAAAAATCCCTTTTATTGAAGAAATGGCTTACATTCAGTCTTGTGATATTTTTGGTTTCCAATAGGTAGATTTTTAATTTTATGTAACCTCATTTTCTAATGCTCCATTCAAGAGATGTTTCCACTATGAAATGAAGAGCAAGGGGAAAGAGCACCAATGATAGAGCGAGTGAGATGGGGTGTTGAGGAAGGAGAGAATGAAACAAAGACAGAGTGAGCGAACGGCAGGTAGGCATAGAAGAGGAGACTAGAAGTGAAGGTGACTTGCTTTTCCCTGCTTTTGACCTCCCACCCATCTCAAACCAATCACAAACATACCTTCTATGCAACGTTGGTATGCAGAACTTCACTCCTCAGCCAGTGAGGGTGAGTCCCAAGCCAGGGGCTAGAGAGCAAAAGAATGAATGTGCTCAAACGTTCCTTGCTAGGGACAGTTGCTCTGAAACAAGGCCTGCTCTCTTGTTTCCAGCAAGGATCTAGAAATTCTGCATGAATCTGCATAAACTGCCCCACCTTCTGCCTGCCTCCTTCCTGAGCAGTAGTTGTTTTAGTATAGAGATAGAGGTCGCAGGCAAGGTAATTTTGTGAGTAGGATACAGAACCCTAAATAGCTGGTGAGAGGTATAAGTTATTCTAAAAGCATAAAAACAGTACACCTGTGAAATGAAATGCTTTCATATGTGATCTTCTGTGTTTATTGTCCTATGCAAAAAGTTGCACCTTGTGTTTGAAGGTTGAAATTATTTCAAGCTTGCATGGACGCAGAAATTTCTGAGTGACTTTCATACATTTGTTAGGACTCTTCACTGTCAGGATGGCTAAGTGGTCTAAGGTGCTGTGTTTAGGCAGCAGTCTCCTCTGGAGGCGTGGGTTCGAATCCCACTTCTGACATGACTTTTGGAGATATAATCTTCTTCATCAGGATAACATCTGATGGAAGTTGCATCTGTTTGTCTTCACCTGGGACGGTATTCGGTCCTCGTCTAGTCAAGAGAGCTTGGGTTTCTCATATATTTCTGTTGTACAAAGTCTTGCTGATAAAGTGCAATCCTTACCAAATGAGCTTAGGACCCATGTAAGAGCTCATAGATACTGCTCTGTATGGATTGTTCAAAGATCTGTTGGAAATGCTTATAATGGGATAAATAAATTGAGGGCATGCCTTTTTTCGGTACCAAACTTGCATGGCTGTCTGGCTTGTGGAAGGTGCTGCAAATGCAAGTCAGGATGGCCGAGTGGTCTAAGGAGCTGCGTTCAGGTCGCAGTGTCTTCTGGAGGCGTGGGTTCAAATCCCACTTCTGACAAACCTGTGTTCAATCTTCTTTTTTCTTGAGGGAGAAAATCAGATCATTTCCCTCACATGGGCTTATATGGTTGTCTTTTGGAAAAGTGCAGTGGGTTTTATTCTTGCTTTAGCCACTCATGGCCTAAGATGTGTGTTTTTTTTGTTCACACTATCTTTCTCACTATGTAGATGGAGAAGCAACATGTGGTCATGATGGCCGAGTGGTCTAAAGCGCTGCGTTAAGTCCGCAGCCTCTCCTGGAAGCATGGGTTCGAATCCCACTTCTGACAAAACTTTAAGTCAATTTTGTCTCTGCGTTCCTTCAGAATCTCAGCTAAAAAGTGGCAGTGCATATAATATCTGAATAAGTACCAAACTTCAGTTTCAACTGCAAATGAATTTGCCCAATTCTGTCTTCAAGCTCGTATAATATTCTTCTAGCACTAGTGGTGTTTTATGTGTTTTTTGGGGGGTGCCTAAAAAATCCCTTTTATTGAAGAAATGGCTTACATTCAGTCTTGTGATATTTTTGGTTTCCAATAAGTAGATTTTTAATTTTATGTAACCTCATTTTCTAATGCTCCATTCAAGAGATGTTTCCACTATGAAATGAAGAGCAAGGGGAAAGAGCACAAATGATAGAGCGAGTGAGTGAGATGGGGTGTTGAGGAAGGAGAGAATGAAACAAAGACAGAGTGAGTGAACGGCAGGTAGGCATAGAAGAGGAGACTAGAAGTGAAGGTGACTTGCTTTTCCCTGCTCTTGACCTCCCACCCATCTCAAACCAATCACAAACATACCTTCTATGCAACGTTGGTATGCAGAACTTCACTCCTCAGCCAGTGAGGGTGAGTCCCAAGCCAGGGGCTAGAGAGCAAAAGAATGGATGTGCTCAGAAGTTCCTTGCTAGGGACAGTTGATCTGAAACAAGGCCTGCTCTCTTGTTTCCAGCAAGGATCTAGAAATTCTGCATGAATCTGCAAGGCACATTGACTGCATAAATTTGCATAAACTGCCCCACCTTCAGCCTTCCTACTTCCTGAGCAGTAGTTGTTTGAGTATAGAGAGAGAGGTCGCAGGCAAGGTAATTTTGTGAGTAGGATACAGAACCCTAAATAGCTGGTGAGAGGTATAGGGTATTCTAAAAGCATAAACACAGTACACCTGTGAAATGAAATGCTTTCATATGTGATCTTCTGTGTTTATTGTCCTGTGCAAAAAGTTGCACCTTGTCTTTGAAGGTTGAAATTATTTCAAGCTTGCATGGACGCAGAAATTTCTGGGTGACTTTCATACATTTGTTAGGACTCTTCACTGTCAGGATGGCCGAGTGGTCTAAGGCACTGTGTTTAGGCCGCAGTCTCCTCTGGAGGCGTGGGTTCGAATCCCACTTCTGACATGCCTTTTGGAGATATAATCTTCTTCATCAGGATAACATCCGATGGAAGTTGCATCTGTTTGTCTTCACCTGGGACCTTATTCCGTCCTCGTCTAGTCAAGAGAGCTTGGGTTTCTCATATATTTCTGTTGTACAAAGTCTTGCTGATAAAGTGCAATCATTACCAAATGAGCTTATGACCCATGTAAGAGCTCATCTAGAAGAGTCATGCTCTTGTATTCCCTGGCCAGACAGGCCATGCAAATTTGGAAGAATGCCAAGCACCTGGTAGACAGCTGGACTTCAGCACACTTACAGCAATTTCCTCAGGGCTGTGATCAGGGGCTGCTTAGATTTGCGTTTTCCACCCTATGTTGTGACATTGAGATCCCTTGTTGAATTTTCTTTAGTCAGCCAAGATGTGGCTGTTGACTCAATTTCAAAGCAGCTTTGGGCCGTTCAAGTGGCTGGTGAATAGCACTTTCTCTTTGTACTCATTAAAGGTCTAAAGAGTTCTTCATAGGTACTGCTCTGTATGGATTGTTCAAAGATCTGTTGGAAATGCTTATAATGGGATAAATAAATTGAGGGCATGCCTTTTCGGTACCCCACTTGCATGGCTGTCTGGCTTGTGGAAGGTGCTGTAAATGCAAGTCAGGATGGCCGAGTGGTCTAAGGCGCTGCGTTCAAGTCGCAGTCTCTTCTGGAGGCGTGGGTTCAAATCCCTCTTCTGACAAACCTGTGTTTAATCTTCTTTTTCTTGAGGGAGAAAATCAGATCATTTCCCTCACATGGGCTTATATGGTTGTCTTTTTGGAAAAGTGCAGTGAGTTTTTTTCTTGCTATAGCCACTCATGGCCTAAGATGTGTGTTTTTTTTGTTCACACTATCTTTCTCACTATGTAGATGGACAAGCAACATGTGGTCAGGATGGCCATGTGGTCTAAGGCGCTGCGTTAAGGCTGCAGTCTCTCCTGGAGGCGTGGGTTCGAATCCCACTTCTGACAAAACTTTAAGTCCATTTTGTCTCTGCGTTCCTTCAGAATCTCAGCTAAAAATTGGCAGTGCATATAATATCTGAATAAGTACCAAACTTCAGTTTCAACTGCAAATGAATTTGCCCAATTCTGTCTTCAAGCTCGTATAATATTCTTCTAGCACTAGTGGTGTTTTATGTGTTTTTTTGGGGGGGGTGCCTAAAAAATCCCTTTTATTGAAGAAATGGCTTACATTCAGTCTTGTGATATTTTTGGTTTCCAATAAGTAGATTTTTAATTTTATGTAACCTCATTTTCTAATGCTCCATTCAAGAGATGTTTCCACTATGAAATGAAGAGCAAGGGTAAAGAGCACAAATGATAGAGCGAGTGAGTGAGATGGGGTGTTGAGGAAGGAGAGAGTGAAACAAAGACAGAGTGAGTGAACAGCAGGTAGGCATAGAAGAGGAGACTAGAAGTGAAGGTGACTTGCTTTTCCCTGCTCTTGACCTCCCACCCATCTCAAACCAATCACAAACATACCTTCTATGCAACGTTGGTATGCAGAACTTCACTCCTCAGCCAGTGAGGGTGAGTCCCAAGCCAGGGGCTAGAGAGCAAAAGAATGGATGTGCTCAGACGTTCCTTGCTAGGGACAGTTGATCTGAAACAAGGCCTGCTCTCTTGTTTCCAGCAAGGATCTAGAAATTCTGCATGAATCTGCAAGGCACATTGACAGCATAAATTTGTATAAACTGCCCCACCTTCTGCCTTCCTACTTCCTGAGCAGTAGTTGTTTGTGTATAGAGAGAGAGGTCGCAGGCAAGGTAATTTTGTGAGTAGGATACAGAACCCTAAATAGCTGGTGAGAGGTATAGGTTTTTCTATAAGCATATAAACAGTACACTTGTGAAATGAAATGCTTTCATATGTGATCTTCTGTGTTTATTGTCCTGTGCAAAAAGTTGCACCTTGTGTTTGAAGGTTGAAATCATTTCAAGCTTGCATGGACGCAGAAATTTCTGAGTGACTTTTATACATTTCTTAGGACTCTTCACTGTCAGGATGGCCGAGTGGTCTAAGGCGCTGTGTTTAGGCTGCAGTCTCCTCTGGAGGCATGGGTTCGAATCCCACTTCTGACATGACTTTTGGAGATATAATCTTCTTCATCAGGACAACATCTGATGGAAGTTACATCTGTTCGTCTTCACCTGGGACGTTATTCCGTCCTCGTCTAGTCAAGAGAGCTTGGGTTTCTCATATATTTCTGTTGTACAAAGTCTTGCTATTAAAGTGCAATCCTTACCAAATGAGCTTAGGACCCATGTAAGAGCTCATCTAGAAGAGTCATTCTCTTGTATACCCTGGCCAGACAGGCCATGCAAATTTGGAAGAATGCCAAGCACCTGGTAGACAGCTGGACTCCAGCACACTTACAGCAATTTCCTCAGGGCAGTGATCAGGGGCTGCTTAGATTTGCGTATTCCACCCTATGTTGTGACATTGAGATCCCTTGTTGAATTTGCTTTAGTCAGCCAAGATGTGGCTGTTGACTCAATTTCAAAGCAGCTTTGGGCCGTTCAAGTGGCTGGTGAATAGCACTTTCTCTTTGTACGCTTTAATGGTCTAAAGAGTTCTTAATAGGTACTGCTCTGTATGGATTGTTCAAAGATCTGTTGGAAATGCTTATAATGGGATAAATAAATTGAGGGCATGCCTTTTCGGTACCCCACTTGCATGGCTGTCTGGCTTGTGGAAGGTGCTGTAAATGCAAGTCAGGATGGCCGAGTGGTCTAAGGCGCTGCGTTCAAGTCGCAGTCTCTTCTGGAGGCGCGGGTTCAAATCCCTCTTCTGACAAACCTGTGTTTAATCTTCTTTTTCTTGAGGGAGAAAATCAGATCATTTCCCTCACATGGGCTTATATGGTTGTCTTTTTGGAAAAGTGCAGTGAGTTTTTTTCTTGCTATAGCCACTCATGGCCTAAGATGTGTGTTTTTTTTGTTCACACTATCTTTCTCACTATGTAGATGGAGAAGCAACATGTGGTCATGATGGCCGAGTGGTCTAAAGCGCTGCGTTAAGTCCGCAGCCTCTCCTGGAAGCATGGGTTCGAATCCCACTTCTGACAAAACTTTAAGTCAATTTTGTCTCTGCGTTCCTTCAGAATCTCAGCTAAAAAGTGGCAGTGCATATAATATCTGAATAAGTACCAAACTTCAGTTTCAACTGCAAATGAATTTGCCCAATTCTGTCTTCAAGCTCGTATAATATTCTTCTAGCACTAGTGGTGTTTTATGTGTTTTTTGGGGGGTGCCTAAAAAATCCCTTTTATTGAAGAAATGGCTTACATTCAGTCTTGTGATATTTTTGGTTTCCAATAAGTAGATTTTTAATTTTATGTAACCTCATTTTCTAATGCTCCATTCAAGAGATGTTTCCACTATGAAATGAAGAGCAAGGGGAAAGAGCACAAATGATAGAGCGAGTGAGTGAGATGGGGTGTTGAGGAAGGAGAGAATGAAACAAAGACAGAGTGAGTGAACGGCAGGTAGGCATAGAAGAGGAGACTAGAAGTGAAGGTGACTTGCTTTTCCCTGCTCTTGACCTCCCACCCATCTCAAAGCAATCACAAACATACCTTCTATGCAACGTTGGTATGCAGAACTTCACTCCTCAGCCAGTGAGGGTGAGTCCCAAGCCAGGGGCTAGAGAGCAAAAGAATGGATGTGCTCGGACGTTCCTTGCTAGGGACAGTTGATCTGAAACAAGGCCTGCTCTCTTGTTTCCAGCAAGGATCTAGAAATTCTGCATGAATCTGCAAGGCACATTGACTGCATAAATTTGCATAAACTGCCCCACCTTCTGCCTTCCTACTTCCTGAGCAGTAGTTGTTTGTGTATAGAGAGAGAGGTCGCAGGCAATGTAATTTTGTGAGTAGGATACAGAACCCTAAATAGCTGGTGAGAGGTATAAGTTATTCTAAAAGCATAAAAACAGTACACCTGTGAAATGAAATGCTTTCATATATGATCTTCTGTGTTTATTGTCCCGGGTCAAAAAGTTGCACCTTGTGTTTGAAGGTTGAAATTATTTCAAGCTTGCATGGACGCAGAAATTTCTGAGTGACTTTTACACATTTCTTAGGACTCTTCACTGTCAGGATGGCTGAGTTGTCTAAGGCGCTGTGTTTAGGCCGCAGTCTCCTCTGGAGACATGGGTTCAAATCCCACTTCTGACATGACTTTTTGAGATATAATCTTCTTCATCAGGATAACATCCGATGGAAGTTGCATCTGTTTGTCTTCACCCGGGACGTTATTTTGTCCTCGTCTAGTCAAGAGAGCTTGGGTTTCTCATATATTTCTGTTGTACATAGTCTTGCTGATAAAGTGCAATCCTTACCAAATGAGCTTAGGACCCATGTAAGAGCTCATCTAGAAGAGTCATTCTCTTGTATTCCCTGGCCAGACAGGCCATGCAAATTTGGAAGAATGCCAAGCACCTGGTAGACAGCTGGACTCCAGCACACTTACAGCAATTTCCTCAGGGCAGTGATCAGGGGCTGCTTAGATTTGCGTATTCCACCCTATGTTGTGACATTGAGATCCCTTGTTGAATTTGCTTTAGTCAGCCAAGATGTGGCTGTTGACTCAATTTCAAAGTAACTTTGGGCCGTTCAAGTGGCTGGTGAATAGCACTTTCTCTTTGTACGCTTTAAAGGTCTAAGGAGTTCTTCATAGGTACTGCTCTGTATGGATTGTTCAAAGATCTGTTGGAAATGCTTATAATGGGATAAATAAATTGAGGGCATGTCTTTTCGGTACCCCACATGCATGGCTGTCTGGCTTGTGGAAGGTGCTTCAAATGCAAGTCAGGATACCCGAGTGGTCTACGGCGCTGCGTTCAGGTTGCAGTCTCTTCTGGAGGCGTGGTTTCAAATCCCACTTCTGACAACCCTGTGTTTAATCATCTTTTTTCTTGAGGGAGAAAATCAGATCATTTCCATCACATGGGCTTATATGGTTGCTTTTTGGAAAAGTGCAGTGAGTTTTTTCTTGCTATAGCCACTCATGGCCTAAGATGTGTGTTTTTTTTTGTTCACACTATCTTTCTCACTATGTAGATGGACAAGCAACATGTGGTCAGGATGGCGGAGTGGTCTGAAGCGCTGCGTTAAGGCCGCAGTTTCTCCTGGAGGCGTGGGTTCGAATCCCACTTCTGACAAAACTTTAAGTCCATTTTGTCTCTGCGTTCCTTCAGAATCTCAGCTAAAAATTGGCAGTGCATATAATATCTGAATAAGTACCAAACTTCAGTTTCAACTGCAAATGAATTTGCCCAATTCTGTCTTCAAGCTCTTATAATATTCTTCTAGCACTAGTGGTGTTTTATGTGTTTTTTGGGGGGTGCCTAAAAAATCCCTTTTATTGAAGAAATGGCTTACATTCAGTCTTGCGATATTTTTGGTTTCCAATAAGTAGATTTTTAATTTTATGTAACCTCATTTTCTAATGCTCCATTCAAGAGATGTTTCCACTATGAAATGAAGAGCAAGGGGAAAGAGCACAAATGATAGAGCGAGTGAGTGAGATGGGGTGTTGAGGAAGGAGAGAATGAAACAAAGACAGAGTGAGTGAACAGCAGGTAGGCATAGAAGAGGAGACTAGAAGTGAAGGTGACTTGCTTTTCCCTGCTCTTGACCTCCCACCCATCTCAAACCAATCACAAACATACCTTCTATGCAACGTTGGTATGCAGAACTTCACTCCTCAGCCAGTGAGGGTGAGTCCCAAGCCAGGGGCTAGAGAGCAAAAGAATGGATGTGCTCAGACGTTCCTTGCTAGGGACAGTTGATCTGAAACAAGGCCTGCTCTCTTGTTTCCAGCAAGGATCTAGAAATTCTGCATGAATCTGCAAGGCACATTGACAGCATAAATTTGTATAAACTGCCCCACCTTCTGCCTTCCTACTTCCTGAGCAGTAGTTGTTTGTGTATAGAGAGAGAGGTCGCAGGCAAGGTAATTTTGTGAGTAGGATACAGAACCCTAAATAGCTGGTGAGAGGTATAGGTTTTTCTAAAAGCATATAAACAGTACACTTGTGAAATGAAATGCTTTCATATGTGATCTTCTGTGTTTATTGTCCTGTGCAAAAAGTTGCACCTTGTGTTTGAAGGTTGAAATTATTTCAAACTTGCATGGACGCAGACATTTCTGAGTGACTTTTATACATTTCTTAGGGCTCTTCACTGTCAGGATGGCCGAGTGGTCTAAGTCGCTGTGTTTAGGCCACAGTCTCCTCCGGTGGTGTGGGTTCGAATCCCACTATTGACTTGCCTTTTGGAGATATAATCTTCTTCATCAGGATAACATCTGATGGAAGTTGCATCTGTTCGTCTTCACCTGGGACGTTATTCCGTCCTCGTCTAGTCAAGAGAGCTTGGGTTTCTCATATATTTCTGTTGTACAAAGTCTTGCTGATGAAGTGCAATCCTTACCAAATGAGCTTAGGACCCATGTAAGAGCTCATCTAGAAGAGTCATGCTCTTGTATTGCGTGGCCAGACAGGCCATACAAATTTGGAAGAATGCCAAGCACCTGGTAGACAGCTGGACTCCAGCACACTTACAGCAATATCCTCAGGGCTGTGATCAGGGGCTGCTTAGATTTGCGTATTCCACCCTATGTTGTGACATTGAGATCCCTTGTTGAATTTGCTTTAGTCAGCCAAGATGTGGCTGTTGACTCAATTTCAAAGCAGCTTTGGGCCGTTCAAGTGGCTGGTGAATAGCACTTTCTCTTTGTACGCTTTAAAGCTCTAAAGAGTTCTTCATAGGTACTGCTCTGTATGGATTGTTCAAAGATCTGTTGGAAATGCTTATAATGGGATAAATAAATTGAGGGCATGCCTTTTCGGTACCCCACTTGCATGGCTGTCTGGCCTGTGGAAGGTGCTGCACATGCAAGTCAGGATGGCCGAGTGGTCTAAGGCTCTGCGTTCAGGTCGCAGTCTCTTCTGGAGGCGTGGGTTCAAATCCCACTTCTGACAATCCTGTGTTTAATCTTCTTTTTTCTTGAGGGAGAAAATCAGATCATTTCCCTCACATGGGCTTATATGGTTGTCTTTTTGGAAAAGTGCAGTGAGTTTTTTTCTTGCTATAGCCACTCATGGCCTAAGATGTGTGTTTTTTTTGTCCACACTATCTTTCTCACTATGTAGATGAATAAGCAACATGTGGTCAGGATGGCCGAGTGGTCTAAGGCGCTGTGTTAAGGCCGCAGTCTCTCCTGGAGGTGTGGGTTCGAATCCCACTTCTGACAAAACTTTAAGTCCATTTTGTCTCTGCGTTCCTTCAGAATCTCAGCTAAAAATTGGCAGTGCATATAATATCTGAATAAGTACCAAACTTCAGTTTCAACTGCAAATTAATTTGCCCAATTCTGTCTTCAAGCTCGTATAATATTCTTCTAGCACTAGTGGTGTTTCATGTGTTTTTTGGGGGGTGCCTAAAAAATCCCTTTTATTGAAGAAATGGCTTGCATTCAGTCTTGAGATATTTTTGGTTTCCAATAAGTAGATTTTTAACTTTATGTAACCTCATTTTGTAATGCTCTATTCAAGAGATATTTCCACTATCAAATGAAGAGCAAGAGGAAAGAGCACAAATGATAGAGCGAGTGAGTGAGATGGGGTGTTGAGGAAGGAGAGAATGAAACAAAGACAGAGTGAGTGAAAGGCAGGTAGACATAGAAAAGGAGACTAGAAGTGACGGTGACTTGCTTTTCCCTGCTCTTGACCTCCCACCCATCTCAAACCAATCACAAACATACCTTCTATGCAACGTTGGTATGCAGAACTTCACTCCTCAGCCAGTGAGGGTGAGTTCCAAGCCAGGCGCTAGAGAGCAAAAGAATGGATGTGCTCAGACGTTCCTTGCTAGGGACAGTTGATCTGAAACAAGGCCTGCTCTCTTGTTTCCAGCAAGGATCTAGAAATTCTGCATGAATCTGCAAGGCACATTGACAGCATAAATTTGCATAAACTGCCCCATCTTCGGCCTTCCTACTTCCTGAGCAGTAGTTGTTTGTGTATAGAGAGAGAGGTCGCAGGCAAGGTAATTTTGTGAGTAGGATACAGAACACTAAATAGCTGGTGAGAGGTATAAGGTATTCTAAAATCATAAAAACTGTACACCTGTGAAATGAAATGCTTTCATATGTGATCTTCTGTGTTTATTGTCCTGTGCAAAAAGTTGCACCTTGTGTTTGAAGGTTGAAATTATTTCAAACTTGCATGGACGCAGAAATTTCTGAGTGACTTTTATACATTTCTTAGGACTCTTCACTGTCAGGATGGCCGAGTGGTCTAAGTCGCTGTGTTTAGGCCACAGTCTCCTCTGGAGGCGTGGGTTCGAATCCCACTATTGACATTACTTTTGGAGATATAATCTTCTTCATCAGGATAACATCTCATGGAAGTTGCATCTGTTCGTCTTCACCTGGGACGTTATTCCGTCCTCGTCTAGTCAAGAGAGCTTGGGTTTCTCATATATTTCTGTTGTCTTGCTGATAAAGTGCAATCCTTACCAAATGAGCTTAGGACCCATGTAAGAGCTCATCTAGAAGAGTCATGCTCTTGTATTCCCTGGCCAGACAGGCCATGCAAATTTGGAAGAATGCCAAGCACCTGGTAGACAGCTGGACTCCAGCACACTTACAGCAATTTCCTCAGGGCAGTGATCAGGGGCTGCTTAGATTTGCGTATTCCACCCTATGTTGTGACATTGAGATCCCTTGTTGAATTTGCTTTAGTCAGCCAAGATGTGGCTGTTGACTCCATTTCAAAGCAGCTTTGGGCCGTTCAAGTGGCTGGTGAATAGCACTTTCTCTTTGTACGCTTTAAAGGTCTAAAGAGTTCTTCATAGGTACTGCTCTGTATGGATAGTTCAAAGATCTGTTGGAAATGCTTATAATGGGATAAATAAATTGAGGGCATGCCTTTTCGGTATCCCACTTGCATGGCTGTCTGGCCTGTGGAAGGTCCTGCAAATGCAAGTCAGGATGACCGAGTGGTCTAAGGCGCTGCATTCAGGTCGCAGTCTCTTCTGGAGGCGTGGGTTCAAATCCCACTTCTGACAATCCTGTGTTTAATCTTCTTTTTTCTTGAGGGAGAAAATCAGATCATTTCCCTCACATGGGCTTATGTGGTTGTCTTTTTGGAAAAGTGCAGTGAGTTTTTTTCTTGCTATAGCCACTCTGTAGCGTAGTTCCTTTTTTCCCAATAGGCTCTGCGCATTGGAATAATATCTTCAATAGTATAGACGTAGGACAGAGGTTAACTAGGTCTTCTACTGACGATATTAGACTTAAAGTTTTGTGTGCCAGCTAGCTCAGAGTTCACTAGAAACTTTCTCGAATAGGCAAGGAGGAGTTTAACCTCCCTGGATAGACAAGAAGGGATTTAGTTTCTGACAACCATAGAACATGACAACTTTGCTCCCCCTAATCAAGAGTATATCTCTAGAGTCGTGTGAAAACAAAAGACAACTATTTTACTCAGTCAATACGTGCATACTTAGTTTCACCAGATTGTAGAGTTATTTATTGATCAGTCTCTTTTCTAATACAAGCGGAATGAATCGCTACAATTGCAATACTTATGGTTAAGTAAAGTGCATACAGTAAAAGCAGGATTGTAAAATAATACTGTAAAAGCATTGATATGGTTTCTTAGCCATATGATACTTTAAAATGGATAAAAGATATACATACATATATACATTGACTAATCGTACTCAACTGGTGCTTCTAACTACGCCTACCCCGGTGTACCTGACCTGAGCCTAATACGTGGGAGGGAGTAAGTAAGTAGCAGTTTAAGTTAAGTTTGGTTTGCCAAGAATCTGACTCAAGAATTCTCTGTAAGGGGTTAGTCAGTTCAGTACCTGGGATTTAGAAGGCAGGAGGGCTGGTATCTCTCTCTCAGGACTCGGTATCCCAGTTACCCGCGAGGGCAAGCCGGAAACGCCGGAGGCTGGATTTCTCGGCAGGAGAAAAGACAGCGTCTCTCTCAGCGCGTCAAAAGGGAGGGGCAGCGTCCGTGGGCTTCCTGCATCAGCTGGGCTCTCCGGCAAGTAGCGCTGCTCCAAGCTCATCACCACCGTGTCTTTGCTTAGGGCAGCGTCGGTATATTTATACCTGAAAGGTGCCGAGTTTGACGTAAGGATGGACATAAAACGTCAGTAAGGATGTAATAAGAACTGGTCGTTCTTACATTCTTTACAGGAGTTCTCGAACAAAATCAAAATAATAGCTGCGGGGGATTTCCCAGGTCTGCTGGTGGTTTGGTTTGTTTTGAGAACTCGGTGTGCTTTCTAGGGGGCTGGAGGAATAATGCTTGCTTAATGTGATAGCATGCGCTATGACTTAATCTGAAAATGGGTTTCTGTGCCTTTGTATGGATACTAGTGAATTATTAACCGGACAAGGGTCAGAAATAGGAGTATCGATATAGGTCCCTATATAAACACACTACACCCACTCCACGCATATATGTACATATTTACCAAATTAAGCAATAGTAAACATAACTAATAGTGTATGTGTATACCGAACCACCCCAAAATACATTTTTTTTTTTTGCATTTGAAAAATGGTATTGCGAAATACACGAAAAATGAGTATAGGTACTGTATGCATTCAAGCAGTGTAATCATTCAAAAGAGATGCACATATATATCAGCATGAATGATTCGCGAAATTACACATGAAATGGCTCTTAATACAGAAGAAAAAAGTGCGAGACCACTTCATCACATATAAATACAATTACTTGTAAATAAGCTAGAGGTTGAGGTAACGTAATGTCTATAGAGTTTCCTAAAAATAGAAGCTCTGCTCTCTAGGAATAGTTTTACTTTAAGCAGAAGATAAGTGCCAAAAAGGTAAATATTTTGGATTTGGAGAAAAAAGTTTTCGTTTTCAGGGGAAGAAGGAAAAAAGTTCTCAGTAGCTTTGTTTTTAAAGCTGAAGGCCAAATGCAGAGTTCAGGGAACGCTGTGTGCACGTTTGCTTAAAGTCACTCTCTCTGTTCTGGTGAAAACATCATTTCAGACAGACTCTCGAAAAAACAGTCTACAGCTTCTGGTGAAAGTTCGACTAGGTTGGAAAATGTCGCTACCATGCAGTCATGCGCATGTTCGCTTTCAGTGATGTTTCGATCAGCATTGCTTACAGAAGGTCGTACCTGGTTGATGCTGCTTTCATCCTGTACTTCACTACCCTTCAATCGTAGTGGTGAAGTCTCCACGAATGCCGTCATCAGGATAGCTAGCCGCTTGGGACAGCACAATGCACGAGCCTTTACCGGACTCAACAAAGTATCTGCATCCAATGGTACTTCTGATTGTAGTGTAAGACAGGTGTCCAACACGCATTCTTCGCCGCATAGCATGCACCTCAATACAGGCATAACACAATTATGCCACATGGGTCTGAACGAAAGAAACCAGGTCATATTCAGATCTCTTAGCCGGGCTAGTCCAAGGACTTTAGTTATGCGGTCCTGGTAGCGTATAGCTAGGATTGTTTCTTCCATTGTTGCTGGAGTCTTGTCTGTGACATGGCTTGCCATAACGAAGCAGGAGTAGCAAAAATAAAATGCCTGCTACGAGTCCCAACAGGAGTGGAAGTCCGCCAAAGATGAAATTAGGAAAAATACCCAGGACTGCTTTGAATGGTGTTAACAGTCCCGAAAAAACTGTCTTAAATACACTTGCGATACCATTTGTATCAGAAATATTTAAGATTTCATTTAGCATTTCTGCGAAGTGTAAGGGGCAATTTGTTGATAACAATGCATGTATCTCTCCCGTTGTCCTTGCAACTTGGAGATCATACGTTTCTTTTGATAACGTCAAGTGAACTGGCGTCTGTAGGAGCACAGTCTTCATTCTGCTTAAAGTATCAATTCGAATAGAAGAGATTTTCAAACTGGGCCAAATTTGTCCCTCCCTGTCTGGAGCGTCATTCGGAAACAATACTCTCTCACAACAAGTGACCCTGGAGCTCACGCTTATGAGATAAGGTTTTCCTGGCAGTAAGCCACAACATCTGTGATCTACAATTAGAATGTAACTCCCGTTAGAAAGTCTTCTAAAGAATGGTTCTATTTGTGTTGCAGGTGTGCCGAGCTGGTGACATGAAAGGTTATTTGAAGTCCCTTCACAGGCCCCATGCAAACTTATACCCTGACACAGAAGTATACCACTTAGTGATTTTTCACAATTATTACCACTAAGAAATACACTCTGTCCTTTATTACTGTAACATGTGTGTGTATAAGGTAAGTTCCATGTTGACTTAATGTATCCTTTACCCAACCTTTCATACTGGCCTGCCTGTATATATTTTTGGCAGTATCGAAACTGGAAAGTCGTTATCGGAATAGTTATTATCCCATGTATTATCCATTCAATGACAGGTCGTTCTGACATTGTCAATGGCAATCTCTCAAGTTTTTCAATGCTCAGAATTGTATAATCAGCACCCTTTTGTGCCAAGCTGATTTGTGTATCAGTAAGGTTAAAGATACTGAATAATGACGTTGTGTTGATTAAACGCCAAGGCACGTAGCCTGAACGCAGATTTTGTAACGTCCAGCCAAGCTGTACAATAGAACGTAATTGGGACTGACCGTGTTGCAACATCAGTAAGTCTTGCTCTATTATATCGATTGCAGATGATACAATACTGTCCAGTGAATATATTCTGGAAGACAGAGTCATTAACCCATTGTCTACAACAGAAAGTGATTTTTCCAAATTAACACGGTCAATTTCCCGTATTTTCTCTGCTGTCTCAATTTGAGTTTCTTTCCAAGCTTCGTTGTAAGCTGCATATATAGAGGCCGCTATGAAACGTTTTTGACGCTATTTGCGTGGTCCCATAATGAAATCACGCAAGTCAGCACCTTCTTTAAGTAAAGTCAAGTGTTGCTTAATTTCAACCAGTGTGGATGTATGTAGCCATTCGAGGCAGAGTTTCCCTACACTGTAAGTAGTTACAATCCCTGGATGTTGTCTCTGGGAGTATCTAGGGTCTGGCCTGGTCAATGTGAACCCCTGTATTTTGTTCAGGAATCTATCTTGACAGTTATTTGTGTCTGTGGGCCAGATCAACCATTTTTTCCAATCAGGATGTGCTCTGTTTTGGTTCAAAATATGGGATACGTCTATCTCAACATCTGTAGTGTCATTACTGTCAGGTGTTGGTTTTGGAATAGACGGTTTGTTTAAGTCTTTAATTTTGGCTAGGCCAAGACAGGTTGTCTGTTGAATTGTATCATTCAAGAATATAATTTGTTCTGGGATCATGCAGGCTCTAAATAATGATTCTATACCTTGCACTTGCCAATCTCTGGTACCCCAGATTGTTTTCGTTTCAATATTATTGTTCCAGAAATCAAAACCGAATGTTTTCATTTTTTCAAAAAATGTCTCTGAATAGATTAATTTTGTGTTTGTAAGCATGGTTTTCCTGTCTTATTTAACAATTTGAAATAAAATGTTTCTGCATTACTTGTGTTAAACCCTGAGAAGTATGAGAATTTTTCATAAAATGTTTTTGAACTGCCTTTTGGTGGAGTTGCACAATGTTCCCATTGGTTATAATTAAAAACATTTCTAGGTTGAGCAGATTTATGCAGATAATGGTGACCATAGTGGTTGTAACAATACATCTGGTCATAATTAGATGAACCTTGCAAATAATCATGTTCTGTAAATTTAGCTGACATCACTAGATCTGACATCATATCATTAATACTTTCAAAGTCCCAATCATCAGCGAATGTGCTTGGTTTTACAAAGTCACTCAATGAAATCTTGAATTGATGAGGATACTTCAGGAGCTCGACCGGACCATAGATTTCGTAATCAGTTTTGTCCCATGCTACCCCACCGGGTATAGGATTGGCTGTGAAGTTTACTGAAGAAAGTTCTCTTTTCTCGATGTGTGAAGACTTGTGTGGTTTCAGGACCAAGTTGATTTTCTGACTTGCTGTGTCCATTGTAACATATTTTCCCTCAATGAAATGTCCCAAGCATAGTACCATGATGAGCCAAAGTATGAGGACAAATACACCTAGTGCCACCCAAATTTCAATCCATGGAGAAATCAGATAGGTTTCTTTTAGTTGATGAAAGAGTTCCTTTGCTTTGTCTTTAAAAGTTTTTGTTGTCGGCTGTTCCTCAGGTTCACTTGGATCCTCAGAAAAATCATCGAAGTTGATGAAGTAGCCTGATGCTGTTCTGTCAATTGTTTCAATTGCTTCTGGATTCCTTTTCGCTTTTGGAATTTGCTTTGTTTCATTAGCATAGTCAATGGGTACATCATTGTAGGTTGGTGTTTCTTGATGTAAAATTTTGATTTGGGTTTCAAGAGGTTTAAGTTCCATGGCTTTGTTGCATAGTCCTTGTTGATTTACTGTAGGTTTATCAAATGTGATTAGTCTCTCAGTTTGAACCTCTGTATTTGTAGCAAACTTTGGTGTTCTACTACTTCTTGGGAGTCCACTTGGCCTACTACTTGTTATCGGCCACATGATTGCGGTTTAACCAGGTCGATGGATACAACTCGGTCCTCCTTTTTACCAGCAAGGGGCGGTAATACTACTGATCTTGTCCCGTTGACAGACAAGACAGGTACTGCTTTTCTGTAAGAAGGCCCAAATTCCTTCTTTACCGCGATCTTCTCTCTGACCAGATCCCCGATTTTTGGAATCCAGACAGGCCTTGCTGGGACAGGTGGTTTCTCTTCAGTGGTTGTTGGCTGTTGTTTCAACTTTATGTTGCTCAGGTCTTTTCTTGTTTCATTTAAGTCCTGTAAAATAGCTAAACAATCTTTGATATCAAAGCATTTTTCTTTCACCACTGAAGTTTGACTATCGAGGTCCTGGATTAACATTCTAGTCCCAAACAATAGTTCGTACGGACTGAGACCTCTCAGAGAATTTCTTGGCAGATTATTAAGACTACGTTGGACACTTATTAAATGTTTGACCCACCCAGCTCCCGAACCTAATACCTTTGCTGTTATAGATTGCTTTATGTCACGGTTTTTTCTTTCCACAATTCCATTTCCCTCAGGATGAAAGGGACAAGAGTACCGCAATGCAATGCCCATGCTGGTCATGGCCTCCTTATAAGCTCGAGAGCTAAAAGCAGGACCCTGGTCAGAATGTAGCATGCCAATTGCGTATGTGCCGATAAAGACTCGCAAATCTTTTATAACAGTTCTGGCGTCAGCCGAGCGCTGGGGCCACATCCAAATGAATCTCGTGCATGAATCTACTGCGACCATGATGTATTTATAGTTGCCGTCCCTTTGTAGGGGACCGCAGTGGTCCAGGTAAACACATGCTAATGGTTTATCTGAGATTAGAAGGGGCGTCTGTGCTGGTCGTTTCACTGTTGATACCTTCATTCTTTGACATATTTCACATTCTAGAACATAGTTCCTGGTTTGTCTTCTCATTTGGGGCCACCAGTATCTCTGTTTTAATAATGATACTGTGGCTGAAACGCCAGCATGTACAGAAGCGAGCCCTTCGTGTGCCGCTATAATGAGTCCTAACCTATATTCCATGTTTGGAATTGCCCTATCCCCCACTCCAGGGATTCGAGCAAATGGAACGTTATTCGCATTAGTTATGTATGAGTACTTTACTGGAAAGCCTTTCGGGAGTGTTTCTATTGCATCTTTTACCGTAGCGCTGACAGCCTGTAATATTTCGCTGTCTATTTTTGTTTTTGACCGGGTGATTGCAGCTACGGAAGCCGTTTGGACAGCTGCCTTCGCTGCTTCGTCAGCCAATGAATTCCCTGCAACGTGAACGCCATCACGTTGATGACTCAGTGTATGTATCACGTGAGTCTTTTGTAGTTCTTTTTGTAAAAGAACTACTCGTTCCCAAAGCATTTTATGCTTGATTGTGCCACCTTTTGCATCTTTAAAACCGTTCTGAACCCAGATCTGCAAGTATTCATTGTAAGACTGAACGCAATAATATGAACCGCACACTATGAGTGTGGGGAATTCGCGATCGGTATTTTCAAGCGCCATCTTAAATGCTAGTAGTTCAGCTCGCTGAGCTGTACAATCTCCTAGAGATTGCGTTTTAGTGACCAGTGGTCTAAATTTTCCTCCGTGCCAGCGACCTTTAACAATCGCGCACGCAGCACTGTAAGCTTGTTTACCCCAACTGCGGGTTGTGCTGATCTGTCCGTATATATTATACAGCCGTAATGTTCAAGAGGCAGGATTTCAGTCGGCAGAGGACATTCAAATTCATATTGGAGAAATTCTTGTGTTTTAAATAAGGATCAAATTCGTATACCACGTCTGTTGCAGCAAGAGAATTAGCCCACTGTATCCATCTCGGATGTAGTGCTTTAGCATTCGGAATGCTTGCCTTTGTTACCGCCTCTAGGGCTGGTATTGGTGTAACGATGATTATTCGTTTACCTTGTGCTAGGGCTCTTTCTTTCGCTACAGCAGTCTGTACCGCAGTTAGAATTTTTTCCGTTGGGCTAAATTTCATTTCAGCTTTTGTGTACAAATTTATTTATTTATTTATTTATTTATTTATGGAATTTTTAATGCGCAGCTACTACCCTGAGGTGTCTAGGCGCAGTGAGATTTGTATTAAACACAAATGTGATTTGTATGCTATTGGTACCGTTTCTCCCTCATTAGAGGTTAGGTATGTGAATCCGCATCTTCCTGGGATGACTCGAATCACAAGGTTGCGTGTGTTATCGCGTGTTTGTAGTTTTGTTTTAACTAACATGTCCGTTTGTAAAGATCTCAAAATTTCTGTGTGTTTTTGAGTCCAGTTGATTCTTTTAAAATCTGGTTTTATTAGGTCATAGAGAGGTTTAACCCTCTCTGCATAATTTAGAATGTAAGTTCTTCCGAAATTCAGGAAACCTAGAATTGATTGTAAGTTTTTCAGCGTTCTTGGTGCTTGGATTACAGCACATTTCTCTAGGAAATTGTCAGCCAGGCTTTTGCCTTCACTTGATAGTTCATATCCTAAAAACAGGACAGTTAGATGGGCAATTCTTGACTTTTTGAAGTTGAATTTGTAACCCTCTGCTGCGAACCCAAGTATTATGGTGTTCACTCTTTTCAAGTGAGTATCCAAGTCATCATCTGTTAGATAGATGTCATCGACATAAGATAATGCCTCATCATCATATATTTGTAGTAACTCTGTTACTCTCGCTGAGAATAATCCTGGGCTGTTCTTGAACCCCTGTGGCAAACGACAGAAATTTCTGCGAGCCGTTTATTGAGAACGCGGTCAAATATCTGGTTTCTGGTGCTATATTTTGACAAAAGAATCCATTAGAGATGTCTAATGTTGTTTTGTATTTTTTGCGCACTATGCTATTCATTAGTGCTGCACTGTGTGAGTTTTGTACTGCAAAGGTCTTGCAACATGAGTTTAGGTGTCTGTAGTCCAAACTAGACGATATGAATCATCTGGTTTGGAGACAGGAAACAAAGGATTGTTCATTTGTGAGGTGCAAGTTTCAATCACTGTTGGAACTGGGGTCACCAGTCCCCTAGGGTAGCATGGCACGAGCGGGTAGGCATCCGAAAGCACATGTGTTAAGCGATCATGCAGCACACACTCACACTGAGACAGAAACCTGGGCACGCAATAAATGACTTCACTCCAGAGCTTGCATAAAAAGTGATTTGTATTAAGATAAATAATCAGATAGATAGAGCAGGATCAGGGAAATCATAAATTCATTTAAAATACATGTGTCTCAAGACTTGCAATCAATATTGGATGAATAAATATCCGTTCTGCAATAAATATTAAATATTGGATCAATAAATAGTTAAATACATTTTTAGTGGGACACAGGCCCGACCTACGCCTTGCTTCTTGGTCAGTACCTGAAAGGAATACATCTCAAAGTCATAAGAACAACACTGCATTAAGCATCAATATCCATTTCCTCAGGTAAACAAAGGGACAGTTCCATAACAGAAACATCTCCCCGCTGTAGGAATAAACAATGTGTTAAGTGTAGTTCAAACATTTCCTTAAATATGAAACATTTCATTTGCCACAAAAGTATGTGGACATAACTCTCCTCCTGTAATATGAATTAAACATTTCATTAAGAATAATTATTCCATATAACAAGGTTGGGCATCCCTTTGGGAGACCTTCTCATTGGGCCCAGCTAACCATTGCATTAGCCAGCACTAACTAGGAGAAAACATTGCAATCTAGGTAACCATCCCCTTGTGCAGGTTTAACTGTATCAGGGCTACACCAACATTCCATCAGGGAAGTAGAAATCCCTACATTGAGCAGGTGTAAGTAGATCTCTGTTATAGCAGGGGTATGAGACCCTTCCCTGGGCAGGAGTAAACATTGCCTCAAATGAGGTCAACACCTTTCATTAGGCATAAAGTATTTCTTTAGGCATCACACACCATCCTATTAACTGATGCCTGAACAGGCAGGGCCTTCCCCCTACTAATCAGGAGCTTACAGGTAAAACATTTCCTGCAATAGAGATAATCAGTTTAGCAGAAGTAAAACACTTCACTGAGGGTAAAACATTTCATTAACCATTTCCTTAGGCAGGAATGAAACTCCTATGGCAGGAATAAAAACACGCCACTGCGGATAAAACATCTCATTAGGCAGTGTAACTATATCCTTATAGCATTAACGTTCCCCTACTCAGCAATCAACAGTTAACAACTCTTCAAGGCAGAGATAACCATTTTTAACAGGCAAGCCTGAGCTTAGAAGACTTGGTTTATGCATGTAAAGCCTTTTAGTAAATGTAAACATTTCTTTAAAGCAAGGAGCACCTCACTCCATAACTGTGGGCATGTGCTACACCTTTCAACCAACATGAATAAATGTTTCATTAGTCAGCAGACACAGTTCATTATGCAGCTGTTGGCGTTTCCACCCCCAGGCCAGGATCAACATTCTAATTCCTACATTAAGCAGGCATAAACCTTTCAGCACCCAAGAGTAATCCTGTAAATAAGTAGAGGTTATAACACTGGGGCAGGGGTGTAATAAAACTTCTATAGTTCAGAATAATCCTGGTTCCAAGCAGGAATAACCACTTCAAAACTCTTCCCCAATCATAGGTAACATCCCCCTAATCAGGAGTAAACATTACAGGGAAGGAATCAGGCATAGGCATTTCATTAAGTAACTTATAAATAGAACATTACTCATTGCTAGAGAGCAACATCTCATTAAGCAAGCACAGGCCTTGCTTTAGACTAGTAAAACATTTCTGTTAATTAAGGTGAACATTTCAATAAGCAATTCAGTAAAGCATTCTCAATGAGCATTTTACTATGCCTTGGACTCCCCTATGCAGGGCTAAGCCATCGCAGGTGAACTCAGTATGTCTTTAGGCCTACGCCGGAACCAGGGCCCAAACAGTTAATGAATGGCAAGCCTGTCCTCAGGCATAAACAGTAACTTAATGGCCTTCACGTCACTAGAGGCACATAGGGGCCAACAGGTGGGCACTTAAGGTCAAAAATACAGCGTTTCTCTGGGGCCTACAAGAGAGCGCTTGGAGGCACAATTACAGCTCTTCTATGGGACATTCAAGAAAGCGCTTGGAGTGAAATTACAGCGCTTCCCTGGGCACTACCTCAGTTCCTCACATGACAGCGCTTGGCCACAGGCAATGCTGGGGACAGCGCTTCAGCAGGCAATCAGGTTTAGATAATAGCACCCTGCAGGTACAGCACTTCACAAGGCAGCAACCCCCTTCAGTACCTCAGCACTCTTCACAGGGACAGCAAAGGAGCGTTGGGGGAGCAGGGAGTCAGCGCTTCAGAAGGCAGCAACTTCTAGAGCCACAGAAGTTCTTGGTGACACAGCGCTTCAGGGGGATAGCGCTTTTCAGGATTCACAGCGCTACGATATAGCAGGCAATTCACAGCAGAGGTAGCGCTCGGCAGACAGTTCATTCCAGGTAGCGCTGCTGAAGGGCACCACAGAATATAGCGCTTCAGGCAGGAATCACGCCCAGGATTCTAGCGCTTCACAGACAGCAGGGTGCAGGGCTATAGCGCTTTGGCCCACACGAGGTGGGGGCAAGACCAGCAGGTCTAATAACATTCAGTTCAGGGTGCTGCAGTTCAGGCAAATATAGCGCTTCAGAAGGCAGCAACCCCCTCCATTACTTCAGCGCTCTTCACAGGGTCAGCAAGGGCAGCGCTAGATATACAGGACAGGTGACACCCCAGTAGCAGGTTAGCAAGGGAGACCCCAGGTGACATCAGGAAACGCAGGGTCAGTACCGCGCCAATACCTGTTTGCTTCTTCAAAAGTCCTGTGATGATTTAATTTCTTCTTAGCGCTTTAGGTTTCTTGCGCCCTTGTAAATAGAGGCTTAGTTTCTTCTTGGCGTGATGTTTCTTGCGCCCTTGTAACTAGAAGCTTAGTTTCTTGTTGGCGTGATGTTTCTTGCGCCCTTTGGTTTCTTGTTTCCTTGAAGGGGGTTAAGTTGGTGGCTGGTGTTAGATCTCCTCAGCCAATCCCCTCAAGTGGTCCCTGGGGGTTCCCTGCTGCGGGGTTAGGTCAGTGGGGGGGGGTACAGGATGCCTCAATACTTGTAAAGCAGCACTCTAGGCCCTGTCATTTCCAGCATCATAAGACCCTGCCCTGACCCTCACTGCCTATCCTCCTGCGTAGGTTCTTCCCCAGGTCTTCCCCTCAGTCACTCTGACAGGAAAGTTTTCCTTCCTTTCCTTATACAGTGCCAGTTGACAGTTGGCAGTGGCAGTTGGTGTCACCTCACCTGTTCCAGAAGGTTCCAGGGGGTTCTAGGAGGTTCCACCATTCTACCTGTGGGCAGGCTGGCAGGCTAAGTTGATACATTGTTTGGAGGGTTCCAGCCAGGCCCTAGCCACTAGAATGCGCCCACTAACCCCGCTGCAGCAGCAGTGGTGAGTGGCAGCCATGTTAGGGGTATAAGACAACTGCATCTTAACATCAGTTTCACAGTACACAGGGCTTTCCTCACTACACAAGGCCTATACATTGTTGTTACAATAGGGGCATTCTAAATTAAAAGGGGTAAAAAACTAAAAATTTCTGGGGAAAGGGCCAAGTCCCACAATCACCCCCTGGTATTCAAGTTGATCTAAGATCTCCCTGACCTGTTTTTTAGCTTCTTGCTTAATTGGGTACTGCCTCTGTGCAGTTGGTTGAGATTTTAACTGGATTTTGTGAGGAGGCGAGTCCTCATCCCATCCCACATGATTTTTATATAGTGCAGGAGCCTGGGCTACTGCCCACTTTCTTGCAAGTGTATATTTTTTATGAATTGGAATATGATTTGAGAAGGCAGGCATAATCATTTCTTCGCCATGAGGGCACTCCCTGACAAACTCCGGTGGCCAGTCTTTTTCAGCTAGAAGGATGTCATAGCCTTTGGAGAGATTATCCCAAAACAGACCCCTTATTTTCCTAGTCTTATCTCCCTCTATACGCAATGTTATTTCATATATTTTATGAGGTTTGCTAACTCTGGTATCTGCAGTTTCCACCTGAATGTATTCATTCGTGTCCACTGTCTCCAGATGATTCATCAGGATCTTGCGAGCTATGCTCACTTCTGCTGCACTGTCTAGCACTGTCTGAGCCCACTCTCCGTTTTTCAGCTGTGTCCTCAGTATCCTCGGCATGTTTGATTACTTTAATACTGGCTACCTTCTTCTTTGGGAATTGTAACTTTTTATTTAGATGAGCAGGTTCCTTGTCTTTGGACTTGGCGTGCTCTTCCCTGTGTTCTGACCGTCCTCTTCTTTCCGATTTCTGCGAGGAAGTCTGAAAAGATCGAGAGGGACGTGTATCAATATCTTGATATGTATCAGGTTTCTTCATATTATCCCTATTTCTAAGGTTGTATCTTTTCTCAGAGGGCTTCCTCTCCGGAGACTTGTGTCCTTGGTTCGGAGATCTTTCTCTCCGCCGAGGAGACCTTCCTCTGGACTGGAATCTTTTTTCTTTGGGAGTGGATTGTTTATTTCCATCCCAGCTCTTTTTTAGAGTATTTAGATTTTTTTTAATAAATACCTTTTCAGGATTTTCAGTTAGTTGGGGTTTCACTGGTTTCCCACCCAAACTATCTCTTCCTAGTTCTTCATAGGATTTTTCTATGATTCTGGCAAGTTCAAATGGTTGGTCTGCTATATCTGTTTCTTTCAACCTTTAGCGGATCGCCACAGTTGCTGCTTTCAGTAATTTTATACCCAAAGTTAAAGCAGGTTCTGGACCATATTCACTTTGAATCTGTTTTAGTACCTCTGGTATTACCGCTATGGACGGAACACCATGTGTTTTTGTATAAATGGAAGCAAAAACTGTGCCCCAAGTGTCACAGTCTTCCACATGTGGTGCGATCCCCATTGGAAGACAGATAGTCAGTATTCTGTGTTTCTCAACAGGGGTGGTATCCGTAAATACCGCCTCTATTTGAGTGATTTTTTGTGCTAACCAGAATGGAATTTGTTCCCGTTTAATGGGTACTTTACCTAGACAGGACTGTATGTTCTGTGGTGTGATTTTATTTGTGTTCCCCTGATGAGGGGTCAGCTGTGTAATTTTAATAGCTGTTTGGACTGTTGAGGTCCGCATTACATATTGGACTAATTGTCTGTGTATTTTAATCAGTTGTTTTAGCTGTGCTAAAAGATCTGGTATCGACATTTTTTCGATGTCTGGATGTGGTGTGTATCCGGCTAGGACCGGCCACGTTGATCCTGGTCTACCTAGTAGACCGAGCCTGGTGATGTTATTATTATGTTTTAGGGCGCCTTTAACCGCATGCGTGCGGGCGGAATTCCGCTCGTACGCTGAGATTTTTAAAAGCGCACTTTACGTGACGAGCTGGGCTCGTCATCAGCGTGCGAGGAGGCTACCTCATGACGAGCCCAGCTCGTCATCAGCGTGGAAGGGGTTAAACCAGAGCAGGTGCTCTTGGTATTTTAGTGGTATTTCCACCTCCTTGAAAGGAGTGTACTCATCCGGAGGTTCCTCTATCTTGTAATAGTGGAATTCCTTTGTTACAGCGTTTGCTGCTGGAAAGTTTATCCATGAATAGAATACCTCTGTCTGCCGATATTCATGTGCCTCAATTACGAATATGACTGTACCACCTCTCGATGTCAGTCCATTTTCTATAAGTTTTAAAGTTATAGTTTTTCTTATGTTGACCGGGATGAGTTTGCAGGAGACTTGTGTCTTCCGTTAGGAGTTGAGCTGCTAGTCTAGCTGCCTCCCTTTCGTCATCACTTTCTGACATTTTTACTGACAGAAAAGTTTTGTTTGCAGATCAGGTTTCTAAGGAAACAAAGATTAGGTGCACAATATTTTGGAACAGTGTATCCTTCAACGTTGAATAAACCAAAAACCATACATAGGAGTCTCCTCCTACTAGGTTTGGCGGATTTAACCTTTGACCCACTCCAGACGTCTTTGGAGTATTTATGGGAGAAAGGGTCTGTGTGAAAAAGCACGACTGAGTTACTCTAATGCCTTGCGTTAGATTTATCGCCTTACCAAACCGTTGGGCGCCATGTAGTGTAGTTCCTATTTCCCCAATAGGCTCTGCGCATTGGAATAATATCTTCAATAGTATAGACGTAGGACAGAGGTTAACTAGGTCTTCTACTGACGATATTAGACTTAAAGTTTTGTGTGCCAGCTAGCTCAGAGTTCACTAGAAACTTTCTCGAATAGGCAAGGAGGAGTTTAACCTCCCTGGATAGACAAGAAGGGATTTAGTTTTTTGACAACCATAGAACATGACAACTTTGCTCCCCCTAATCAAGAGTATATCTCTAGAGTCGTGTGAAAACAAAAGACAACTATTTTACTCAGTCAATACGTGCATACTTAGTTTCACCAGATTGTAGAGAAAAGAAGAGACGGGCGTGTTCAATAAAAAGGTGTTATTTATTGATCAGTCTCTTTTCTCATACAAGAGAAATGAATCGCTACAATTGCAATACTTATGGTTAAGTAAAGTGCATACAGTAAAAGCAGGATTATAAAATAATACTGTAAAAGCATTGATATGGTTTCTTAGCCATATGATACTTTAAAATGGATAAAAGATATACATACATATATACATTGACTAATCGTACTCAACTGGTGCTTCTAACTACGCCTACCCCGGTGTACCTGACCTGAGCCTAATACGTGGGAGGGAGTAAGTAAGTAGCAGTTTAAGTTAAGTTTGGTTTGCCAAGAATCTGACTCAAGAATTTTCTGTAAGGGGTTAGTCAGTTCAGTACCTGGGATTTAGAAGGCAGGAGGGCTGGTATCTCTCTCTCAGGACTCGGTATCCCAGTTACCCGCGAGGGCAAGCCGGAAACGCCGGAGGCTGGATTTCTCGGCAGGAGAAAAGACAGCGTCTCTCTCAGCGCGTCAAAAGGGAGGGGCAGCGTCCGTGGGCTTCCTGCATCAGCTGGGCTCTCCGGCAAGTAGCGCTGCTCCAAGCTCATCACCACCGTGTCTTTGCTTAGGGCAGCGTCGGTATATTTATACCTGAAAGGTGCCGAGTTTGACGTAAGGATGGACATAAAACGTCAGTAAGGATGTCATAAGAACTGGTCGTTCTTACATTCTTTACAGGAGTTCTCGAACGAAATCAAAACAATAGCTGCGGGGGATTTCCCAGGTCTGCTGGTGGTTTGGTTTGTTTTGAGAACTCGGTGTGCTTTCTAGGGGGCTGGAGGAATAGTGCTTGCTTAATGTGATAGCATGCGCTATGACTTAATCTGAAAACGGGTTTCTGTGCCTTTGTATGGATACTAGTGAATTATTAACCGGACAAGGGTCAGAAATAGGAGTATCGATATAGGTCCCTATATAAACACACTACAACTCATGGCCTAAGATGTGTGTTTTTTTTTGTTCACACTATCTTTCTCACTATGTAGATGAATAAGCAACATGTGGTCAGCATGGTCGAGTGGTCTAAGGCGCTGTGTTAAGGCCGCAGTCTCTCCTGGAGGCATGGGGTCGAATCCCACTTCTGACAAAACTTTAAGTCCATTTGTCTCTGCGTTCCTTCAGAATCTCAGCAAAAAATTGGCAGTGCATATAATATCTGATTAAGTACCAAACTTCAGTTTCAACTGCAAATGAATTTGCCCAATTCTGTCTTCAAGCTCGTATAATATTCTTCTAACACTAGTGGTGTTTTAAGTGTTTTTGGGGGGTGCCTAAAAAATCCCTTTTATTGAAGAAATGGCTTACATTCAGTCTTGTGATATTTTTGGTTTCCAATAAGTAGATTTTTAATTTTATGTAACCTCATTTTCTAATGCTCCATTCAAGAGATGTTTCCACTATGAAATGAAGAGCAAGGGGAAAGAGCACAAATGATAGAGCGAGTGAGTGAGATGGGGTGTTGAGAAAGGAGAGAATGAAACAAAGACAAAGTGAGTGAACGGCAGGTAGGCATAGAAGAGGAGCCTAGAAGTGACGGTGACTTGCTTTTCCCTGCTCTTGACCTCCCACCCATCTCAAACCAATCACAAACATACCTTCTATGCAACGTTGGTATGCAGAACTTCACTCCTCAGCCAGTGAGGGTGAGTCACAAGCCAGGGGCTAGAGAGCAAAAGAATGGATGTGCTCAGACGTTCCTTGCTAGGGACAGTTGATCTGAAACAAGGCCTGCTCTCTTGTTTCCAGAAAGGATCTAGAAATTCTGCATGAATCTGCAAGGCACATTGACAGCATAAATTTGCATAAACTGCCCCATCTTCTGCCTTCCTACTTCCTGAGCAGTAGTTGTTTGTGTATAGAGAGAGAGGTCGCACGCAAGGTCATTTTGTGAGTAGGATACAGAACACTAAATAGCTGGTGAGAGGTATAAGGTATTCTAAAAGCATAAAAACAGTACACCTGTGAAATGAAATGCTTTCATATGTGATCTTCTGTGTTTATTGTCCTGTGCAAAAAGTTGCACCTTGTGTTTGAAGGTTGAAATTATTTCAAGCTTGCATGGACGCAGAAATTTCTGAGTGACTTTTATACATTTCTTAGGACTCTTCACTGTCAGGATGGCCGAGTGGTCTAAGGGGCTGTGTTTAGGCCGCAGTCTCCTGTGGAGGCGTGGGTTCGAATCCCTCTTCTGACATGACTTTTGGAGATATAATCTTCTTCATCAGGATAACATCTGATGGAAGTTGCATCTGTTCGTCTTCACCTGGGACGTTATTCCGTCCTCGTCTAGTCAAGAGAGCTTGGGTTTCTCATATATTTCTGTTGTACAAAGTCTTGCTGATAAAGTGCAATCCTTACCAAATGAGCTTAGGACCCATGTAAGAGCTCATCTAGAAGAGTCATGCTCTTGTATTCCCTGGCCAGACAGGCCATGCAAATTTGGAAGAATGCCAAGCACCTGGTAGACAGCTGAACTCCAGCACACTTACAGCAATTTCCTCAGGGCTGTGATCAGGGGCTGCTTAGATTTGCGTATTCCACCCTATGTTGTGACATTGAGATCCCTTGTTGAATTTGCTTTAGTCAGCCAAGATGTGGCTGTTGACTCGATTTCAAAGCAGCTTTGGGCCGTTCAAGTGGATGGTGAATAGCACTTTCTCTTTGTACGCTTTAAAGGTCTAAAGAGTTCTTCATAGGTACTGCTCTGTATGGATTGTTCAAAGATCTGTTGGAAATGCTTATAATGGGATAAATAAATTGAGGGCATGCCTTTTCGGTACCCCACTTGCATGGCTGTCTGGCCTGTGGAAGGTGCTGCAAATGCAAGTCAGGATGGCTGAGTGGTCTAAGGCGCTGCGTTCAGGTCGCAGTCTCTTCTGGAGGCGTGGGTTCAAATCCCACTTCTGACAATCCTGTGTTTAATCTACTTTTTTCGTGAGGGAGAAAATCAGATCATTTCCCTCACACGGGCTTATATGGTTGTCTTTTTGGAAAAGTGCAGTAAGTTTTTTTCTTGCTATAGCCACTCATGGCCTAAGATGTGTGTTTTTTTTGTTCACACTATCTTTCTCACTATGTAGATGAATAAGCAACATGTGGTCAGGATGGCCGAGTGGTCTAAGGCGCTGTGTTAAGGCCGCAGTCTCTCCTGGAGGCGTGGGTTCGAATCCCACTTCTGACAAAACTTTAAGTCCATTTTGTCTCTGCGTTCCTTCAGAATCTCAGCTAAAAATTGGCAGTGCATATAATATCTGAATAAGTACCAAACTTCAGTTTCAACTGCAAATTAATTTGCCCAATTCTGTCTTCAAGCTCGTATAATATTCTTCTAACACTAGTGGTGTTTTATGTGTTTTTTTGGGGGGGTACCTAAAAAATCCCTTTTATTGAAGAAATGGCTTACATTCAGTCTTGTGATATTTTTGGTTTCCAATAAGTAGATTTTTAATTTTATGTAACCTCATTTTCTAATGCTCCATTCAAGAGATGTTTCCAGTATGAAACGAAGAGCAAGGGGAAAGAGCACAAATGATAGAGCGAGTGAGTGAGATGGGGTGTTGAGGAAGGAGAAAATGAAACAAAGACAGAGTGAGTGAACGGCAGGTAGGCATAGAAGAGGAGACTAGAAGTGGAGTGACTTGCTTTTCCCTGCTCTTGACCTCCCACCCATCTCAAACCAATCACAAACATACCTTCTATGCAACGTTGGTATGCAGAACTTCACTCCTCAGCCAGTGAGGGTGAGTCCCAAGCCAGGGGCTAGAGAGCAAAAGAATGGATGTGCTCAGACGTTCCTTGCTAGGGACAGTTGATCTGAAACAAGGCCTGCTCTCTTGTTTCCAGCAAGGATCTAGAAATTCTGCATGAATCTGCAAGGCACATTGACAGCATAAATTTGCATAAACTGCCCCACCTTCTGCCTTCCTACTTCCTGAGCAGTAGTTGTTTGTGTATAGAGAGAGAGGTCGCAGGCAAGGTAATTTTGTGAGTAGGATACAGAACCCTAAATAGCTGGTGAGAGGTATAAGGTATTCTAAAAGCATAAAAACAGTACAACTGTGAAATGAAATGCTTTCATATGTGATCTTCTGTGTTTATTGTCCTGTGCAAAAAGTTGCACCTTGTGTTTGAAGGTTGAAATTATTTCAAGCTTGCATGGACGCAGAAATTTCTGAGGGACTTTTATACATTTCTTGGGACTCTTCACTGTCAGGATGGCCGCGCTGTGTTTAGGCCGCAGTCTCCTCTGAAGACGTGGGTTCGAATCCCACTTCTGACATGACTTTTGGAGATATAATCTTCTTCATCAGGATAACATCTGATGGAAGTTGCATGTGTTCGTCTTCACCTGGGACGTTATTCCGTCCTCGTAGAGTCAAGAGAGCTTGGGTTTCTCATATATTTCTGTTGTACAAAGTCTTGTTGATAAAGTGCAATCCTTACCAAATGAGCTTAGGACCCATGTAAGAGCTCATCTAGAAGAGTCATGCTCTTGTATTCCCTGGCCAGCCAGGCCATGCAAATTTGGAAGAATGCCAAGCACCTGGTAGACAGCTGGACTCCAGCACACTTACAGCAATTTCCTCAGGGCTGTGATCAGGGGCTGCTTAGATTTGCGTATTCCACCCTATGTTGTGACATTGAGATCCCTTGTTGAATTTGCTTTAGTCAGCCAAGATGTGGCTGTTGACTCAATTTCAAAGCAGCTTTGGGCCGTTCAAGTGGCTGGTGAATAGCACTTTCTCTTTGTACGTTTTAAAGATCTAAAGAGTTCTTCATAGGTACTGCTCTGTATGGATTGTTCAAAGATCTGTTGGAAATGCTTATAATGGGATAAGTAAATTGAGGGCATGCCTTTTCGGTACCCCACTTGCATGGCTGTCTGGCTTGTGGAAGGTACTGGAAATCCAAGTCAGGATGGCCGAGTGGTCTAAAGCGCTGCGTTCAGGTCGCAGTCTCTTCTGGAGGCGTTGGTTCAAATCCCACTTCTGACAAACCTGTGTTTTATCTTTTTTCTTGAGGGAGAAAATCAGATAATTTCCCTCACATGGGCTTATATGGTTGTCTTTTTGGAAAAGTGCAGTGAGTTTTTTTCTTGCTATAGCCACTCATGGCCTAAGATGTGGTTTTTTTTTGTTCACACTATCATTCTCACTATGTAGATGGACAAGCAACATGTGGTCAGGATGGCCGAGTGGTCTAAGGCGCTGCGTTAAGGTCGCAGTCTCTCCTGGAGGCGTGGGTTCAAATCCCACTTCTGACAAAACTTTAAGTCCATTTTGTCTCTGCGTTCCTTCAGAATCTCAGCTAAAAACTGGCAGTGCATATAATATCTGAATAAGAACCAAACTTCAGTTTCAACTGCAAATGAATTTGCCCAATTCTGTCTTCAAGCTCGTATAATATTCTTCTAGCACTAGTGGTGTTTTATGTGTTTTTTGGGGGGTGCCTAAAAAATCCCTTTTATTGAAGAAATGGCTTACATTCAGTCTTGAGATATTTTTGGTTTCCAATAAGTAGATTTTTAATTTTATGTAACCTCATTTTCTAATGCTCCATTCAAGAGATATTTCCACTATGAAATGAAGAGCAAGGAGAAAGAGCACAAATGATAGAGCGAGTGAGTGAGATGGGGTGTTGAGGAAGGAGAGAATAAAACAAAGACAGAGTGAGTGAACGGCAGGTAGGCATAGAAGAGGAGACTAGAAGTGAAGGTGACTTGCTTTTCCCTGCTCTTGACCTCCCACCCATCTCAATCCAATCACAAACACACCTTCTATGCAACATTGGTATGCAGAACTTCACTCATCAGCCAGTGAGGGTGATTCCCAAGCCAGGGGCTAGAGAGCAAAAGAATGGATGTGCTCAGACGTTCCTTGCTAGGGACAGTTGATCTGAAACAAGGCCTGCTCTCTTGTTTCCAGCAAGGATCTAGAAATTCTGCATGAATCTGCAAGGCACATTGACAGCATAAACTGCACCACCTTCTGCCTTCCTACTTCCTGAGCAGTAGTTGTTTGTGTATAGAGAGAGAGGTCGCAGGCAAGGTCATTTTGTGAGTAGGATACAGAACCCTAAATAGCTGGTGAGAGGTATAAGGTATTCTAAAAGCATAAAAACAGTACATCTGTGAAATGAAATACTTTCATATGTGATCTTCCGTGTTTATTGTCCTGTGCAAAAAGTTGCTCCTTGTGTTTGAAGGTTGAAATTATTTCAAGCTTGCATGGACGCAAAAATTTTTGAGTGACTTTTATACATTTCTTAGGACTCTTCACTGTCAGGATGGCCGAGGAGTGGTCTAAGGTGCTGTGCTTAGGCCAGTCTCCTCTGGAGGCGTGGGTTCGAATCCCACTTCTGATATGACTTATGGAGATATAATCTTCTTCATCAGGTTAACATCTGATGGAAGTTGCATCTGTTGGTCTTCACCTGGGATGTTATTCCGTCCTCGTCTAGTCAATAGAGCTTGGGTTTCTCATATTTTTCGGTTGTATAAAGTCTTGCTGACAAAGTGCAATCCTTACCAATTGAGCTTAGGACCCATGTAAGAGCTACTCTAGAATAGTCATGCTCTTGTATGCCCTGGCCAGACAGGCCATGCAAATTTGGAAGAATACGAAGCATCTGGTAGACAGCTGGACTCCAGCACACTTATTTTTTTTTTTTTTTATAGTGTAAGATGTTTATTGCACATGTCTCATAGGTAAAATACATATCTTCGCCTGCAGCCTTTCGAGGCCGGCTACATTTTGATGCAATTCACAAAATACTGTTATAACTGTACACAGCCCATCAGCCGACATCGTTGGGACCGGCGGCGGAACATTGAAAAGCATTTGTATTATCAAACAGTGCTGTATACGCTGCAAAACATGTTCGTTTTCTTACATTTTTTACTATCTTTTTTTCCCTTTTAAATTAAAATAAAACAACAGTTCAGAAACCATTAACTACAAGAAAACAACCTGAGATTAAACCTCTTCAGTTACTGTGTCACAGCATTCTCCCTCTCCATTAATCGCTGTAAATGACTCATCCCCTCGCACTATGTCGTAGTTCATCTACGGTCTCTCTGTACAGTTTACTCTGGTGTGTGCTTCAACAAGTAGTCACGTAAATACATCCAATAGTCCTTTGGGCGTGAACCTAACGGTAATTCCTCTTCGTACGTGGCCAGTGTGTCATGGCAGTACGTCAGATCTTCCAGCCAATTTCTCATTTTCGGCCCCAGCTTACTGTTCCAGTGTAAGGAAACCCTCCTTTTAGCCATTAAAAGTGCCACCACGCAGAACCTACGCCGCAACGCCTGGAGCTGTGGGACAATACCCAACAAGCAGATCTTGGCCGTACACTCAAGCGTGACCCCCAGCATGTCACCTATAGCCTTCGTCACCTGCTCCCAATATCTCGCCACTGCGCGACAATGCCATGCTAAGTGCATGAAGTCCGCATCATCCTGCCTGCATCTCACACATTTGGAGTCTTCCCTCAGCCCGTACCTATGTAGCCTTTTAGGCGTGTAATACATTTGGTGCACGTATTTATAATGGATGATCCTTAGGTTCCCATTTGCAGTTAACATACCAGTGAGTAGGCACGTGGTTGCCCAGTCCTCCTGACAATGCTTCATCCAAGACCTCGTTCCATTTGCCTCTCATCCCCTCAGTGTTTCTACCAATGTCAGTCTGCATGTTTGTGTACAATCTCGACACTAGGTGGGAGGCGGTGGGTGTGGTGAGAACTAGTTGCAGGGAGGATAGGGTCTGAGGTTCTTCCGGGAATGCAGGAAAATGTTCTTTTATCGCCCTCTGCAATCTGTAGTAATTAAATCGAAATAGTAGTGTCGGATTGCTAATGTATTCCAATTGGTCTAGGGATTGAAAGACCCCGTCTTTATACAAATCTCCCATTTTATCAATCCCAGCCCGTCGCAGTAACTCCATCCCCACCTGTTCCTGTGTAACCGAAAGCGCCGGGTGGTGTGCCAGTGGGAGCGCAGGTGCATAGAGCGGGAGGCGACTAGCCACCTTGCCCATTAGTCTCCATGCTTCCGCAGTGGTGTTTACTGGATTTATGTCTTGCTCGTGTAACCTAACTCGTTTGTGCGGCAGTATGCTGGACAGCGGAACCGGGTCTGCATCACCAGCTTCCACCGCCACATGTGTCAGGAAAGGAATCTCGTGGTACCAGTAGTGCGCGAATTGCGCTTGCGCGCATAAATAATACAGATATAGATCTGGCACTTTGAAACCCCCCTCTGCATATGGTAGTGTCATTGTTTGTAAGTCCAGTCTGGCCTGTTTCCCCGCCCATATCAGATTCAGTACCAATTTTTTGATATTTCGGAACACCTCCGCAGGGGGTTTGATTGGGATGTTATTAAACAAGTACAGGAGCTTGGGTAGGAGCACCATTTTCACAATTGCCACCCTGTCCGCTAGCGACAGAGGCAGCTTATTCCACCGTTTAATCTTCTCGTCCAACGATGAGATTACTCTCCCATAGTTGATCCGGATAACAAGTTCCGGATCCCTATGAAACCATACTCCCAAGTATCTAGTCGGCTCGTCTTGCCATTCTAGTGGATAGTCCATGGCCGTTGGGTGTGTGCCATCCGTTAATGCCAGGACGAGGGACTTAGCCCAGTTTATCTGGAGACCGGAGTGCTGGCCAAACTTTATATATTCGCGCAGTAGCGGGTTAAGGTGTTGATCCGGATTCTTTACGTATAGCACCATATCGTCCGCGTACAGGGAGATGTGTATTGGACGTGTCGGCATCTGTATGGCTGAGTAGTGGTGGTGTTGGTGAATTTTGCAAGCTAGGGGCTCCAGTACCAGAGCAAAAAGCATCGGGGAGAGTGGACATCCCTGCCTAGTGCCACGGTGTATTGCAATAGGTTCCGAGATATGTTTGTTCACCCTAATGCGTGCTGTCAAATTGGTGTAGAGCATCGTGATCCACCCCGTGAAGATTGGAGGAAATCCCATACGTATTAGGACTGCGTGCAGAAATGGCCACTCAATCGTATCAAACGCTTTGGCCGCATCTAACAGCACTGCCACTGCCTTTACCTCTGGGGCTAGATAATGCGCCAGCGCGAATAATGTGCGCGTGTTATGTGTCGTTGACCTGTCTGGTATAAAGCCTGATTGGTCGGGCCGTATTAGCAGTGGCATGAGCGGCTTCAGCCTGTCAGCTAGTAAACTAGCTATGATTTTTGTGTCTACATTTATGAGTGATAGTGGGCGGTATGATTCGCAATGTTCCTCATCCTTTCCCGGTTTTAGCAAAGCAATCAGCAAGGCCTCCCTCATAGAAGTCGGAAGCTCCTGCGCCTCATGTGCCTCCCCATATACCCTCACTAGGTGTGGGGCGAGCAGGTCCGCAAAAGTTTTATAAAATTCTATTGTGTAGCCGTCGGGCCCGGTGCCTTGCCATTTGGGAGACGTTTGATGGTGTCCACTACCTCTTCAACCGTGATAGGGCGAGCCAGGTATTCTCTATGCCCATCAGCCAACCACGCTATTTCTACATCCGCCATGTATTCTAGTAACTCCTCTTGTGATGGCGAGGGGCGTGCTTCATACAGTGCGCCGTAGTTGTCCCTGAATTCCCCTAGTATCCCTTTTATGTCATGTGTCACTTTTCCCTCTTTGGTTTTGATTGTGGTGATGTTTTGTGGCTGTCGCCCAGTGCAAATTTTCTCAGCCAGCGCTCTACCTGGTCTACCCCCTTCACCATATCTTCTAGCCGTTTTTCGTTTGGAGATATATTTAAGTTTCTCCTCTGCGAATTTTCGATGCTCTGTTAGTATGACCTGTATTTCCGCCAATAGCGCTGAATCTCTTGTTTGTGTATATCTGTGCTCCAGCGTTTGTATGGCTCTTTCTCGTGTTTTTAATTGCTGCCTTATGTCTTTTAATATTCCTGCGGTCGTGCTAATGCACACCCCCCTCAATGTAGCCTTGAAGGCTTCCCACAGCAGGCCAGAGTCGTCAGTCGTGGGGCAGTTTAATTCAAAATAGTCTAGTATTGCTTTGTGTATAGTGTCGACGTATACTGGGTCCCGCAATGCTGCCGCATTAAATCTCCATGTAAAGGGTCGGGGCACATATCGCGGTATATCTATCTCCAGCAGCACCGGGCTGTGGTCCGAGAGTGTACGTGGGAGATGTTTTATGTGGACGGCCCATGACCCCACTTCCTGTGTACCTAGCCAGTAATCTAGCCTGGACCAACTGTTATGCGCAGCATTAACGGGTGTTGCCACCAGGTCTCTAGGGTGTTGGACTCTCCATATGTCCCCCATCTGTAGGTCTTGCATAATGTTCTGGAGTGTCGCCCTCGCCTGTGTGTGCGGTTCCAGTGTGTTTGGTGATCTGTCGAGCCCCTCCTTCAGTGCTATGTTGAAGTCACCTCCCCATAAAATGTGTTCAACTTGGATATCTGCCAATGTGTTCCATAAGTTCTCAAAGAAACCCGGGTCGTCTATGTTCGGACCATATATATTCACCAGTGCTATTTTGTGTTGCCTCACTGTGCCCACCACTACTACACTCCTGCCCTCAGCGTCCCTATGTGTGTCCGAGATAGCAAAATGTACCCCCTTTCTGATTAGAATGCTTACCCCTCGAGAGTAGGAAGAGTAGTTAGAATTGGTGACCGATTCCGCCCATCTAGCTCCCAGTGTGGATGTGTTGGTGGCTGCTAAATGCGTTTCCTGTAGGAAGGCAACGTCTATACCCAGTCTGTCAAAATATGCAAACATCTGCCTAATTTTCTTCGGATTACCTAGACCTCTGACATTCCACGTGATAAATTTCAACATTGTGGTGCGCGTCACAGTAACAGTCGTTGGTTCTGCTGGTTTTCGTTAGAGCTCCCCTCCCCACACAGTCGAGTATCTGTTTTTCCCTTCTCACATGTATGCGTACCTGTCCTGGCAATGTGCAGAATTTGAAATACAGTGCATTTAGTACATAAAGAGGTTGCAATGCTTCTCAGACACAGTAAGTTAATTCGAACAACTTCCAATTCCCCCCTCCTCCCCCCTCCCACTTCAGCACCCCAACTTTGCCAAAGCCATTCCCCCGTGGTAACCAAACTAGTAGCAAAACTTGAACTGGGGCGCACCCGCTTGGGGGTGTCGCCAGGTGCACACATCTCCATCCACTTAATGGATGTGGACGGGTGCATTCATTCAATGGTATATTACGCTACCTTATTCACATCTCATTTCCCCCACCATATTCCGTTTAACAATCGAGTGCATTACCACCAAGAGCGCAAAAGGTCCCCTTGTGCTGTGGCGAGTACCGAAATCAGATGCGGTACTTGAGTTTATAACGGAGCCCGCCCCTCTGATCTCATGGCAATTCTCACCTTCTTAGTTACGCAGGAAGGGCTCTTTGCACACCGGCCGGCATGCACGTCGCCATGCTACTATGCCCTTACCATATGTTCTCGTGCACATAACCCGGCAGCCTGTTTCCTTACTTGTCCCATAGCCTGTTAGGGCTATCAGAGTACCCACGTTGCAGGACTGAAGTTTACAGCCAGTCTGTCAGCAGTTCCTGTGTACGCATCGTTCTCCGTTTCGCAATCGCCGTCTCCTCCCTCCGTGAATGCGGTTTGCATGTCGCTAAGTGCCTCATTGCCAATGCGCACAAGTTCGGTGTGGCCTGAGTTTGGAAGGTTCACCATTGTCAAGTAGTGTTTTATACATTGGTGACATACGGCCTATCCGCGTCTCAATCGTTGTCACTGACCTGGCCATCCCTGTCCTGTGCCTTGCGCCGTTTGCCCATCTTCTTGATGTACTCCTGTGCTGCTTGTACCGTTGGGAGTATTACAGGTTTTCCCGCGTTTGTAATTTTTAGCTTCGCCGGGTACAGCATTGCGTATTCCAGACCTAGTTCTCTCAGTTTCTTTTTCACTGGCGCAAACTCCTTGCGTGCCAGTTGCACCGCCATTGTATGGTCAGGGTAGAACTCCAGGGTATTGCCTTGATGTGTGATTGTACCCATTTCCCTGGCCAGTCTGAGGACTGTGTCTCTGTCTCGGTAGTTAAGTAAGCGGGCAATTATCATGCGCGGAATTGCACCTGGTTTTGGAGTAGGCGCCAGTGAGCGGTGCGCACGTTCGACGAGGAACACAGAGGATAGGTTATCAGCTCCAAATATTTCTGCTAGCAGAGTCTCGATGTAGCGTTCCATTTTGCCAGTGTTGGTTGATTCCGGCAGGCCTGATATGCGGACGTTATTTCGTCTCGATCTCGCTTCTTGGTCCTCCACCTTAGCTCTGAGGACCTCCACCGTTTTTGCCATATCTCCGCATACCTTCGTCGTGGATCTGGTGTCGTCCTCCACTCTAGAAATTCTTTGTTCCGCCTCCACAATTCGCTCATCATGGTTTTCTATTTTTGCCGCCATGCTGTCTACCCTTTGCACCACATTGTCCAGCTTGTTATTCATCTCCTGTAGGCTCTGTTGAATCGCCCGTAGAACTGTTTCCATGCCGGTTCCTTGATTGGCGTCTTGTTCTCCTTCCGCATCTGATGTGCCTGCATTGGTTTTGTTCTGTTTCCGTGCCTCAAATGGCAGCTTAGTTTGCTGCTTGTCCGGTTTCCCCATGCTGACGTTGCTCTTGATAGGGCTCAGCCGCGAGTACCCGGGACTTACTGGCGTCGTTGCTCTTGTAGTCGTGAGAGAGCGTCGCAGGGGTTTTTTCGACGACCGCTGCGTTGTAGAGTTATTCATCTGCCAGTTTGGTCATCCACATGGTCACCCAATGTATGTGAATTAGTAGATGGCAGCATAGACGCCCCCTCTCGGCCTCACAGTGCCTCACCTTATTTGCGCTTAGTATATCCGCAGCGTCGTCTGGCAGATTCGACTCTCTGGAGCGGTAGTACTATGTTTGTTTCCTGCCAGTTGCAACTCTCTCCCACAGTCAGTGCATACTCCTGCAGTCCCTGCACAGCACCCACCTCATCAGCAGTTTGCGAGGATTCGTCGCATAGTCTGCCCGTCCCGCTCGTTACCTCCCGTGTCCGGTGTGTAGGCTGTTTAGTGGGCCACTCACGGTTCCCCCCCCCCGGCAGTCCGCTGGCTTGATTTTTCATTCGGCTCCGTCACATAGGTATGGGCGCCATTTCCCTGCCAGTTTCTTCTTGCTTCCGTTTTTTGACAGCTTGCCCCTCATGCGAGCAGGAGTGATGCTCCGCCACACCAGTCCGCTTCCCTTACTCCACTTTGCCAGTTCAGCGGGAGTCACCGTGACCTCCTGTGGTCCCGCAGCAATACATCGCCACCATAAACATTATGCGTTCCACTGTCGCTGCCATTTTAGCTGCCGTGGAACGCAGCACTTTAATTTACTTTTCTGACTTCTCCCGCTACTTTGCACATTACCGCATTGGCGGCACTCAGTCCCGGTGATGTGCGGTTGAGATTGAGTCGGTTCTACACTCGATTCCTTGTGTGGTTGTAGGACTTTGTACATCCGAGCCGATCTTCGGGAGCAGCCATCTTAGCCCGCCTTTGCCTCCACGCCGATTTTCACCGTTTTGTCCTTTATCCACTTGCAGGCAGGTGTTCCGATTCCGCTATTGTAGTTGCGGCATTTTCCGACTGTTAACAGTATTTTTTCCGTCACTCTGGGGGTACTTGCAGAGGTGCAATTCCGCTGTTGTTTGCACCCGTCCGGCGGAGCTGACTATCTAGCCAACCATCCCGCAGTGCGCCCTCTAGCGCCCCCCGACTCCAGCACACTTACAGCAATTTCCTCAGAGCTGTGATCAGGGGCTGCTTAGATTTGCTTATTACGCCCTATGTTGTGACATTGAGATCCCTTGTTGAATTTGCTTTAATCAGCCAAGAGGTGTATTAAATTGAAGAGATCCAGAATTAGTAGAATATATATATTTAATTGAAGGTGATAAAGACAGAGCACAGCACGTCTGGAAAAGTCAAGGTATCCAGTAAACTGTCCAACCTGGAACTTGGAACCTGATCTGTAAGATGCAGGCACGCATCAATACATTCCAGGCTCCAGCACAGAATCACACTAATAGACATAGAAAACTATATCATAAATAGAGAATGTAACACATCTTATCCCTAAAGAAATTAAGCATTAGCTTAAAAACCTACTGGGAATCTTTTTAGGTCTAACATTACCTTTAACTCTAGAAGCAATGGATAAATCACTTTGTACAACATTTTGAGGATAATTCTTCAGATCATGCACAAACTTTCTATGGTTGTCTTCCAAATGATCACTATACTTAGCCACTCTACGGACATTCCAAATCCTTCCATCTTGAGTGACCACACTATTTTTGAATACTTTAACAACCTTGATGGGAGGAAAAAATTTAGAAATACCTTTGACAAGAACACTAGGTTTTTTTATCCTCACCCACTCTCCCACCACAAACTCAGGAACTTTAACATTCATTTTTGAATCAAAAGACACTTTCATTTTCTGTTGTTTTTCTTCAACCCGTTTGGCAACATGTTCGAGGTCAACCACAGAATTGTTTTTGTTTAGCTTTTTTATCCACCAGGGACAAATATCAGAAGAAGGTTCTCTTCCCCTAAGAAGCCTGAATAGGCTCACGCCAGTGACTGAATGAGGCGTGATGCGATACGTCCACAACCTCTTCCTCACAACTTCCAAACAATCACCACCAGAAGTAATCACACTGTTAATACAATCCTTAAGTACTCGGTTGAAACGTTCAACCTGGCCATTTTCCCTAGGTTCATATAACGATGTAGTATGATGTTTAATATTACAAGCTTTGAGAAATTCTTCAATGTCAGAAGAAATAAGCTGTGTACCATTGTCCGTGACCAATGTTTCCGGAAATCCCTCTCTAGCAAAAATCTCTTTTAAGAATACAATGATCACTTGCAATGAGACATTACCAACAAACTTCACTTCAGGCCATTTCGAGTGGTAATACACAGTAATAATGCATTTTTTATTAATGCAGAATCATTTAAGAGTGGGTGCATTGATAATTTCATCCTTAATTTGTTTAAAAGCCAAATCTTATTTGTCAGTCCAAATAAATTTAGTAGAATTTCTGGTCAACTCTCTAAGAGGTTCCATTTTGGTGGCAACATTTTGGATAAACTTACTGTAATATTCGCATAATCCTGCAAAAGACTGTAGCTTTTCCTTATTATCAGGTGCAGGTGCTTTAACAATGGCAGCCACAAGATTTTCTTTTGGTACCACACCTTCCCCAGAAAGAGTATGCCCTTAAATACTCCACTGATTTACAAAAAAATGTACACTTACTAGCCTTGAGCGTTAACCCAGATTGTTCTAACCTGGAACACACCTCTTTAAGATGATTGCGATGATCATTGTCATTCTTTGAGAAAATAAGAATATCGTCTTGCAAACACTTAACAAATAAACCCAGATCTTTAAAAATATGGTACATAGCCCTTTGAAAGACCGAAGCGGCCGAATCCAAACCAAATGGCATTCTTCTGAATTGAAATAAACCATGGGGGTGATGAAGGCTGTAAATTGTTTTGAGTCTTCAGTAAGCTCGATCTGGTGATATGGAGACCTAAGATCCAATGTTGAAAACACACACGCACCATCCAACATACACAGCATTTCATTAATGTTGGGAAGCGGGTGGCAGTCTGTGACTAAATTCTTGTTAAGAGCTCTTAAGTCCACACATAACCTAATGCTTTTATCCGGTTTAATTGCCAAAACAATGGGCGACACCAACTCTGAAGACTCCACCTCCTCAATAATATTATCCTTCACCGTGGCATCTAACATATCCCTGAGTTCATTTCTAATACTAATGGGAACCCCTCTTAGCTTTTGTTTAATGGGAATGGTATTCGGTTTAACCTTGATCCTGTGACAGAAACCATAGCTCTTTGAAAGACCGAAGCGGCCGAATCCAAACCAAATGGCATTCTTCTGAATTGAAATAAACCATGGGGGTGATGAAGGCTGTAAATTGTTTTGAGTCTTCAGTAAGCTCGATCTGGTGATATGGAGACCTAAGATCCAATGTTGAAAACACACACGCACCATCCAACATACACAGCATTTCATTAATGTTGGGAAGCGGGTGGCAGTCTGTGACTAAATTCTTGTTAAGAGCTCTTAAGTCCACACATAACCTAATGCTTTTATCCGGTTTAATTGCCAAAACAATGGGCGACACCAACTCTGAAGACTCCACCTCCTCAATAATATTATCCTTCACCGTGGCATCTAACATATCCCTGAGTTCATTTCTAATACTAATGGGAACCCCTCTTAGCTTTTGTTTAATGGGAATGGTATTCGGTTTAACCTTGATCCTGTGACAGAAACCTTTCAATTTTCCCAGTTTGTCAGAAAATACCTTTGGAAACAACTTTAAAAATTCTGTAGACATTTGTGATATACTAGATTCCTCATTAGATACAGCAAGGACTGAAATAGGATCCTTTAGCCTGGGATTTAACGTAATTCCTAATTTAGCTTGATCCCTCCATCCCAAAACATTCACACCTTTCCGAGCTACATAAAGTTTGATTACAGCAGAATTACTTTTGATGGTAATAAGAACTTCCTTAAAACCAATAAAATCGATTTTAGAACCATCAAAGTTATAGGCAATTATATCTGGTTTGCACAAGACATTAATGTCTACTAACTCCCCAAAAGATTCAATACAATATTCACGAGTAATGATAGTCCACGGGGAACAAGAGTCCACCATAAGTTCTAAAACTTTCCCCAAAAAACATACAAGACTTTTAGGAGAGGATAAACTATCAGCTTGTGAAATATCAAATGAATCCTGGATGGCTACAACAATACCAAATTCCCTAATATCTGGGTCATTCCTCCCTTCATCAGAAACATATGAAACATTTCCACCAGAACATTTAGAAGTAGGAAATGATGATCTTTTAGTATCCTGGAAAGGTTTGGCAGGAGTCTTGCACATTTTAGAAAAATGCCATGTGCCCCCACATTTATTGCATTGTTTGCTAATGGCAGGACATTGCGGAAATGAAGCAATATGATCTGGATTGCCACACCTAAAACTAAAATATTGTTTGCCCTTACCATCATTCCTATTAACATAAAAATTCTTTGTTTCTTGATGTTTTACTGTACAGACCTCGTTGCTAGTGGAAGTCGAAGTGGAAGAACTGGGAGTAGCTACCTTATCAAGAGATTTAATCCAGTTATCAGACTGCTCAAGTGCTTTTGCAGTACTGATTGCTGTTTCTAAACTAGGGTCATCCAAAATCCACAGCTGCTCTTGAACTTTCTTACTCTTTACATGCACAACAATTTGATCTCTAATCATCTCATCAGTCATGAGACCAAAGTTACAATGTAGTGACAGTGCACGTAAAGCAGTAAGAAAATCATCAAAACACTCATTATCATCTTGAACTCTAGTATAGAACTTAAACCTATTGAGTGCCACACTAGTAACAGGTTTGAATCTACCCTCAATTCTTAAAACAGCTTCATCATATACATTGGTGTCACCCCCAGACCTAACAGGTGGTAAAGTTCTAAAAACTAATTGCCCTTCCGAACCCAGACAATGTAAGAATATATTCTTTTTTTTTCTGCAGACATCCTTTACCCATCCATTGCTTTGAGGTACGTAAAAAATTCCTCTTTCCATCTTGTCCAAGGAATTTGCGGATCACCTTTTGATTGTAAAAATTTCGATGGAGGATCAAATTGCATGTTGCTATAACTAAAAATAAACTGTAGAGTGTAACAATATCAATTTAAAACTGTAGAAAGTGAATTATAAAAAATATGAAAACAATTAAAATTTTGAATTAATAAACAAAAAATACAATAATAAATAACCTTCACAAATCCTAAATATAGTTTCTTTCTAAAATGTGAAATACTTAAATATTCTTAAAATGTAAATATCTTCACTGCAATTTTCTATAGATTCCACTAGGTGGCAGAGATGTAACACAGGTAGAGAACAGTTCAGTAAAATCTTCAATGCGTGGAAAACAACCACTGAGACATTGAAGAAAAAAAAAAAGGAATCCAGCTGAAGATTGTACATATCACAGTCCAAACGTTGTGGTTCTCACCGTTCAAATTGCCAAACAGTAAGTTATTCGTGGCTTCGTTTTGTAGAAAATGAAATATAAAAAAAAAATCACATGTAGCTCATTCTTTGAATAAATCCACAGTCTGCACAAGGTATATTGAAAATAAACAACATGCAAGGAAAGAAACGCGTGTAAAGATTGTACCTTATGAACACGCCACACGTTGCCATGTGTTTCCTTCTCCGGTAACTCTCCAGCAATTGGTTACCATGGAAACAAAATGGAGACTACACGTCCTACGTGATGATGTAGACACGTAGAACGACGTGTTGGATTCACAGTCACAGCAAATGATGACGTGTAGGATGACGCTCTCAATAAGTTCGAGCTTCCTGCAGTAAAAATGCTGTTTTCACTCTAAAATCTGTAAAAATGGATCAAAATGGGCTTGAATCACGAGACTCAGACGGAAATTAAACGAAGACACATCCGTGTGAAATCCAAGGTAAGCGTTATCTTTCGAGGCTTTTCTTTCGTGGATTCGTCCAAATTTCTGCTTCTGTGCTCAAACAAACGTGGCAGAAATGTAGAAAAGGGGTCCCTCGTCGCCAATATTAAATTGAAGAGATCCAGAATTAGTAGAATATATATATTTAATTGAAGGTGATAAAGACAGAGCACAGCACGTCTGGAAAAGTCAAGGCATCCAGTAAACTGTCCAACCGGGAACTTGGAACCTGATCTGTAAGATGCAGGCACGCATCAATACATTCCAGGCTCCAGCACAGAATCACACTAATAGACATAGAAAACTATATCATAAATAGAGAATGTAACAAGGTGGCTGTTGACTCAATTTCAAAGCAGCTGTGGGCCGTTCAAGGGGGTGGTGAATAGCACTTTCTCTTTGTACGCCTTAAAGGTCTAAAGAGTTCTTCATAGGTACTGCTCTGTATGACAATGCTTTATTTGAATGATTAATAAAAATCAATACAAAAAAGAGAACAATCAGCGTAAAAAAACGTGTTTAAAATTGAATAAAATAATGTGTGTGCGGGAGGCATGTACTACATGGGACCTTCCTCCAGTTAAAAGACAAGTTGTGCCATGGTCGGACTGTCGCGCATGGTAAATAAATTTGGCGAGGTTGGCCATGTGCTTCAGCGTGTCCAGCAAATATAGTAGAAGAACTGCCTCTTTTACCGTCCGTGTTCCCAGTTGGAGAAGGATAGGCCTTAGATGGATTCAACGGACTGACAGCAAGGCAGGGCAGCATAATAGGATGTGAGACAATGTTTCACGATTGTAGTTGCAGAGACGACACTCCGTGATCGCTGGACTTACTTTAACCGAAGGATACAGGTGTTTTAAGGAAAGCATGTGCAATCTTGCTGCCAGAATCCTTTGTAGGGCTTGCTGCGTGTTCGCCCGAGAGTTTTTTGACCGCAATTACGTCATCGCGGCCCGCCATCTTGCACAGCGAGAGTTTGACAACGCGAGTACGTCATAAGGGCCCGCGATCACGCTTTCCCGAACTTGCAAAAATTGCAATTCTGCACAAGAAATCCACCGCAGGCAGCATAAACCTTCTGAAAATGATGATTTTGATCAGAATAACTCCTCAGATTGACATTTGGCTGCACTTTTTGGTGCAAGGAGTCCATTTTGGGGGGGGGGGGTGAGAGGAAGGAAGTGCCCCAGAGTCTCCAACTTCCTGTTCCTGTCCAGCAGGCTCCTCCCAGTGCTTTGTCCATGTCCTGGTCAGTTTTGATTTGGATTTGGAGCTGGAAGGATTACTTTTTGTGACTGCTGCTGGATATTGGTATTTGAGGACTTTTTGGACTTTGGAGTTTGGATCACTTTTGGATTTGAGATTTTACAAGTAAGTTGGTGTTGTTAGTTTGGGGCATTGCAGTTGCTGCAAATACAATTTTAAAACTTTTTCACAACTTAAAAAATATATTGTGGGTAGCCACAGTATCCAGTAGGGCCAGGGTTAGTCATGGGTGCATGATACAACTGTTTCTGTGAGTTTATTTTAACTGAAATCTCATTTATGTCATGGAATTTTAGCTCACTGTTATATGTGAATTTTTTTTTAAAATGTTGGGGTGCCTGTAAAGCCTCACTAGCCAGTAGGCCCAGGGGTAGTGAGTGGTGCATGGACCAAGTCTTTCTGTGGGGTGTCTTGACTTTAAACATCATTGAGGGCATGGATGGCATTGGATTGTGGTGATGATTTTTGTGTGTTTTTCGACTTTGTGGGGTGTTGTTGGGGCCTGGCAATGTGGGTGGGGGCCATTTTGAGGCCTTGTCCAGGCAGGGCCTGGCCATGTGGCTGGGGGACAAGGGGCCATTTTGAAGCCAGGCAGTGTTCTCTGAGCCCTAGGCCTGCACCCAGCCTGCCCTGCTTTCAGCCATTATGCCCAGGGGTAGTGAGTGGTGCATGGACCAATGCTTTCTGTGGGGCCTCTTGAATTTAAACATCATCGAGGGCATGGATGGCATTGGATTTTGTAGATTTTTGTCTGTTTTTCGACTTTTTGGGATGTTGTTTGGGCCTGGCGATGTGGGTGGGGGCCATTTTGAAGCCTGGTCAAGGCATGGCCTGGCCATGTGGCTGGGGGACAAGGGGCTATTTTGAAGCCAGGCAGAGTGCTCTGAGCCATAGGCCTGCACTCAGCCTGCCCTGCTTTCACCCATTATGCCCAGGGGTAGTGAGTGGTGCATGGACCAATGCTTTGTGTGGGGCCTCTTGAATTTAAACATCATAGAGGGCATGGATGGCATTGGATTGTGTTGATTTTGGTGTAGTTTCGACTTCTTGGGGTGTTTAACTGATGTTCCTCTGGCTTCCTTTGCTTTTAGGTGCACAAGAGAACCACCAGTGCCAGGAAGAAGTCCTGCAGCAGTGTGTGCAGCACAACGTCACGTGTGGCCACAGACAACTCTGCAACTCGTGCAACTGTGGCCTGCTGGTCTGACATCTGAAGAAGATGGGCCCAAAGAAAGGTGGCCGTAGCTCCTCTACAAAGAAAGTTGCCACTGCCAGTAAGAAGGAGCAGAAGAAGCAAGTGGTGCCACTTACCAAGGAGACTGGTGTGCCCACAGACACTTTTTTTGGAGAAAAAAAACCAACGCCTGCAGCAGCGGGGTCCGCCGGGGATCAAGCTGGGAGCAGCACCTCCGCTTCATTGGGCTCAGTGCCACCACACCAAGTTAGGTCCAAGTCCATGAGTGCTGCAGAGGCAGCCACTTTGGTTGTTCAATCACCATCGACCAGTGATGTTGGCTCATCGCAAGAAAGTAGCATACAATCAACGCAGGGTGTAACTCAGCTGACGAGTGTTCAACAACCACAGCCGCAACGACAACCACAAATGCAACTAGTACAAGCGCAAGTACAAGGGCAAGGAGAGGCGCAAGTACATGCGCAAGTACATGCGCAAGGAGAGGCGCAAGGAGAGGCGCATGGAGAGGCGCAACTAGAGGCGCATGGAGCGGCACAACTGCCCTCAATGCTTGTTCCTCCAGAAGTAGGGGCACATCAGGAAATCGAGATTCAAGAGGAGGTATCATCCGAGGAAGCCACTCCTCCTGAGGATGATCCATTGTCTTCCAGATCCCCAGCAAGAAAGAGGTCAAGGAGGGCTACTACAAGTTCTTCTTCAAGCACCCTTCCTTCTGATGATCTTGATCTTGATTGGAACCCACAAATGCAGTCTGAGGGGGAAGCACGCCATGAGCCGACAAAGGTAGCTAAGCTTAAAAGGTAGGTTCCCGCAAGGCTTCCACTTATGGGTGATGACGACGAACAAGAAGTGGTGTCTTCTGCTGCTGATGAACAGTCTGACGACAACCCAGTCATCACAGTCGTCACTTCAGCCCCAGCGGGCATGCAGCAGACAGACATTTTGACCCTATCCCGAATGGCTGCTGAGCGGGATGTGGGCGGCGTGGCACTGGTACCACCACCAACGCAGTTAACTACAACACCAACACGCCCTACAGCTTCCATATTTTCTCGTCAGAAGGGCCAGCAGGGACCTCCATCCAGCTCGACCTCCATTACCTCAAGTAGTGGTGCTGTAAGTGAACAACAGAGTCGAATTCAGCCACGCCCATCCTCCACTTCATCTGGCATTGAAACTGAAAGTAGCACCTCCACCACCAGCAGACATCTCCAGTCCCCAGTTTGGGACTTTTTTAGTGTTAGCCAAAAGGCGGAAAACATGGTCGTTTGTTCGATTTGTAAAATATCAGTTAGTCGGGGTAAGCTTGGCACCCACTAAGGTACCAGAGGCCAGAGAGGTCATCTCAAAAAGCACCACACTATCGAGTGGGAGGCGCACCTAAGGAAGATCCAGGAAGCCAAAAGAAAAACAAATCCAAATGTATCCATTGATATTGCATCTGATGATGACGAGGGGCTCATCATGCAGGGGGGAAGTAAAGAAGCGACAGACATTTTTTCTGGTACACCCAGTACCCCTGGCAGCAGCACTGCTGTGGTTGCGCCCACACGCTCTACCCCTGCAACATGTATAAGGCACACTAAGAGTCTGGGAGAGACACCAATGCGAAAAAGTACATCAATGAGCCTAACTGGTTTGAAGAAGTCTGCATTATCATCATCACGTAAAATGGTCCAGACCACCATTAGCAGAATGTTTTGGTCGGATGTGCCATTTGAACGCAACCACCCAACGGCATTTCTTTATAACGCAAAGATGGCTAAAATGCTAGCGCTGGAACTTATCCCTTTTTCTTTCGTGGAAGGGGTGGGTTTTCTAGAATTTGTGGCAACAGTCTGCCCTAAATGGAAGGTTCCTAGCCGGTCCTATTTTGCCAGGGTTGCTGTTCCAGCACTACATCAAGATGTGCTGGAGGTGATTGGTGCAGCTATTCAGAAGAGTGCTGTTCACACTATCCACCTGACAACAGACATGTGGACCAGTTGCCAAGCCCTTGATTACATGTGCATCACTGCACACTGGGTCTCTTTTGCAGGGGTTAAAGACAAGTTAAAAGCAGGTGTTGACACGGACACAGTTTTTCAAGTTACTCGGGAACATGCAACAGTAGCCATGTTTGCCATGGAGAAAACTCATACTGCACCTAACCTTTTGGAGGAGTTTGATAGGAAGGTCTATAAGTGGCTGCATCCAAGAAATCGCATACTTGGTTATGTTTCCACGGATAATGGCAGTAATATAGTTAAGGCCAAGCATGATGGTCACTACTTCAGAGTGCCGTGTTTGGCACACAGTATTAACATCGTGGTGCAAGATTTCTTGAAAAAAGAAAACACAGTCAGCAAGTTACTGACCACCTGCCGAAAAATCTGCACACATTTCAGCCATTCTTTTAAGGCCCGGAAGCAGCTGAGGAGCATTCAACATGAACGTAGACTGCCAGTCAAAGGACTCATCCAGGAGGTGGCAACACGTTGGAACTTTACATGCTTGAGCGTCTGTCTGAGCAGTGGGGGGTAATAAATTAGTATGTCTATAAACTGGGTTCTACTATGAAAGACATGAGGCTAGAGTTGGAGGAATGGAAGCTAGTTGCAAGCCTGACAGACATGCTTCGTCCTTTTGAGGTCTTCACGCGTGAAGTCAGCAGGGAGGACTTTGGGCAAAGCTATCCCATTGTTGCGCATGCTAGAGCACCAACTGAAGGCGGTGTCTTCAACGTTCCGAGATGATGCTGAAAAGTAAGACGCATATCATTTGGCGGAGAGGTTATTAAGCCGCCTAGTTGACAATGAAAGGCTTAAAAACATACATACAGAACAACATTACATTTGTGCCACTATTCTGGATCCACGGGACAAAAAGGCAGTGGCCAGCAAAGCATTCATTCCTTTTGATGAAGCAGATGTTTCAAAGTACAAACATTGGCTAGCTGTGTCAGCCACTCGGTTCGAAAAAGAGCGGCAGAAAATTGAAGGAGCCGGTAGAACTACAACTGAATCAGCAGGCCATCCGGCGTCAAGTTCCACTTCTAAATCTGTGGCAGAAGGGAGTCACTTTCCCTCACAGCCGTTAATGACACCAGCAACCATATCATCATCCTCACCTGCACCAGGCCCAGCCATAATATTGTCGGAAGCGGATTGGCTAACTCATCAAAGGTTTTCTCGTTCCAGTGATGCAAAGGCCACAAATGGTACGCAAAGTGGAGCAACCCTGGAGTACCTTGAGTCGATGGTGCAGGCCTATCTGGATGACCCAACAGAGGTCTTTGTTAATCAGAACCCATTGCTGTATTGGTATGGGAAAAGGCCTCTATGGCGACTGATCACCAACCTGGCTCTAAATTATTTGTCTTGCCCACTCGCAAGCGTGTCTTCTGAACGTGTTTTCAGTGCTGCTGGTGCCATTGTAACTGCAAAAAGGACCCGCCTCTCGCCCAAAAATATGGAGAGGTTAACACTGATCAAGATGCATCAGCACTTCATACCACCAGATTACAAAATACGTGAATGCACGCAGGAAGAAGAGGACACCGACTAAGGTGACGGAAGTTCTTCTCTGTTAGCTGACCTACTCCCGTCTCAATTCATAGAGTTTGAGGATGAGCTCTACTTCCCTGACACCTAGGCCTGAAAATGACTTCCTTTTTTTTCGTCCTTATTCACTTTTATTCCTGTGTGTCTTTCTTTGTTTTGCAACTTTTAACACAACAAGACTCTAATCACCTAATCACAACAATTCCATCAGCAGCACTGTCTTCATCTTATTTCCTTATTGATTTGAAGGTGCCGCAGTCTGCATTCCTGAGGTTCACAAGTTCACAAGTAGGAGAAGGAAGATCCTTCTCCTACTTGGCGGCCAAGACATGGGACTCCCTCCCCATCCACCTACGGCTGACCCAGGACCATCTCTCCTTCAAGAAACCACTCAAGACATGGCTTTTCGAGCAGTAGCGGACCCCCCCCCCTTCAGCGCCTTGAGACCCTAGCGGGTGAGTAGCGCGCTTTACAAATTCGCCTGATTGATTGATTGATTGATCATGCTCCTCTATCCTCCTCCTCCAGACTCCCCCTATACATTTCCCTCAAGGCAGATGGCTGGATTACGCAGAATAAAGAAACTTTGTCTTCGTACTCGTAGATGAGTCCCCTCAAGTGGGACTGGAATTACTTACTACATGCTTGCTGATTGCTGACAGTTACTTCTGAAATTGACAGGAGAGGCTGCCCTGTGGTCCCGCACTTTCAGAAGAAGATGCGGACAAAAAGTGGAACAGGTAATGAATAATGAGAAGAAGATGACATGCAGTGGACATCAATGGCTGTCTGGCTCTGATGAAAGCAATTGCTGTTTGTTTGTTGTGCATGAAATGAATCATATGTCTTCTGTTATTATTTAATCTTTTACACACTAAATGTAACTCAAGTCTACTCTGCTTTTTATTACCTTGTTTAATTCAAATTGTACTGCAACTGCAGGGGCCACTATGTTGCATTTTCCAATATGCCAAATGTCCTTGGACTTACTGTTTGCCAATATGCCATGATGATTGATTAAATTTTATATCTTTTTTCTTTAAGTCACTCACTGGGATGGATGGATCATCAGCGTCGGTTTAGGGAAGAACTATGGCCAATTCGTGAGTGACAAACAGGTAAACCAGTCTACAACAACTACTACAGCAGAACTACATGTCTGTCTAGTCGTGGTATGGAGTGGTCGAGGCAGTGTAGTGTTGTTATGCCAGGCAGATTACAGAGTATAGCAGTTCATGTAAAATTGGGGCTATGTGGCTTGCTGCATACAATTAGATATGCTTTGTCTGTCTGTGTCAAAGAGCCTAGGTATGCTATATCAGGTTGCTTCACTCATTGGTGCCTGCCTTGACCGTCTGCATGGCCCCGCCGCAAGCATGGGCCAAAAATCTGTAATGCTCAAGAGTTTGCGAATTTTCGCGAGATTCTCGGATTGTGAATTTGCCGCCGAAAAACAGTAAATTTCGCGAGTGGAACTGATTTTTGGCCCATGCTTGCCGCAGGGCCATGCAGACAGTCAAGGCAGGCACCACTGAGTGAAGCAACCTGGTGTAGCATACCTAGGCTCTTTGACCGAGACAGACATAGCATATCTAGGGTTTAGGGTTCAGTGCGGTTTACTAGGGTTTTTGGGTTTAATTAATAATTTGGTAGGGTTCCCGGAGTCTACGGCTCAGGGCCTGATGCAGGCTTGTTAATAATGATGTTGGCAAGGTTTTAGGGGGGTTTGGCATTTTTTTCAGAATTGGCCGAATTGTGGCCTTTTTTGGTGTTTTGCGGGCGCGTGTGTTTGGGTGAACTAGGCGTACACCTTACAGTGAAACGATTTTGTTCTGCCTTGCTGAGATTCTTGGGAATCACTGGAACAAGTGTTCTGGTAAGTTTCAAGAGGATCGAAGTAGTGGAAGTGCTGAAAACAGCACTTTTTTGTCAAGTCGTGATTTACGATTTCCCATGTTTTGGGGACAGCAGTATTGCATGTTTTTGGGGGGCTGCTTGGGGGGGTTCTCGATGTTTGGGGGTGGGTTAAGGGGTCTGGGAGCACTACTGGGAAGGTCTAATTTTGACTGCAAGTGTTTTGAAGAAAATCCATGGCGAAAAGGGGGGTTTGGGCCTAGCTACAGAGTGCGTTTTGGAGCGATTTAAACTTAGGCCTCTGGAGATTCAAGTGTGGCATTTCTGTGATAGCCTGTTTGGGGGGGTTCTACATTTTTGGGGCTGGGTCGAGGGGTCTGGGAGCACTGTTGGGAAGGTCTATTTTTGATTGCAAGTAGTTTGAAGAAAATCCATGGTGGAAAAGGGGGGTTTGGGCCTAGTTGCAGAGAGCGTTTTGGCACGGTTGAAAGTTAGGCCTAGTAGTATCGCATGTTTTTGGTGGGCTGCTTGGGGGGTTTCTAGATGTTTGGGGGTGGGTTCAGGGGTCTGGGAGCACTGCTGGGAAGGTCTAATTTTGTTTGCAAGTGGTTTGAAGAAAATCCATGGTGAAAAAGGGGTGTTTTGGGCCTACTTTCAGAGTGCGTTTCAGCACGATTTTTAAGTAGGCCTCAGCCAGGTCGCAGTACCGCATGTTTTTGGGGGGCTACTTGGGGGTGTTCTAGACTTTTGTGGGTGGGTTGAGGGGTCTGGGAGCACTGCTGGGAAGGTCTAATTTTGTTCTAAAATTGCAGTTTACACTTTACACCTAGCTTGAGGGGAAAGATCCGCAAATTTCGCCCACACTTATTTATCCTTGAAAAGGAGACACAGAGTACGCACTTTCAAAATCATGCTTGTATGTATTGTAATTCTGTCGACTCTGAAACTGAAAGTGTTATTTTGCACTACACAGCGTACCTTATATTTTTTTCTTCGTGGTGTTTTAATATGACTTCCAGTTTTTCCATCAACAATTACAGGCCGGCTTTTACCCTGGGCAATGGGAAAAAGGATGAACTCAGGCTTACCATTAGCGAGCCGCAATTCAGCATCCGCCAGGCAGGCAGTGGACAAGGTATCTTCTGGTCCCCAACATTGATCGACGGAGCATCAGATGAAATGGAGGTGTACCGCGAAAAAGAGGAATGGCTGGATGCATGCAACTTCCCAAATTCAACAGGACAACTACAACAACATACAGTTACAGTATCCATCTTCATTTCTACTTATCTTTTAAGTAATGCTATTGCTGTGAACTTCTATGAGTGTGACTCTGTGCATTTGTTTGCTCTCTGCTTCAATTCATCCCTCCAGCCATTGTATACTTTTTTCTTTGCTATTTTTTAAACTAATTTAATGTACTAAGTGGTTCTTCTCTCTGAGGGCAGATAGGCAAGTGAAATTGCGTAATTACTGCAGCCCTGTACTGTCACATTGTTTCTTCATAGTTAGTACATTGTAGAAAGTACTACTTACTTTTCAGTAACCTATCCATTTAGCAAACAACTTCATGCATGCAGTAGTGCATGCACTTCCTTTATGTCCCTTAAAAGATTTATGGATAGCTTCGTATCCAAAGATTTGTTTATCTTCATTTGTTGTTTGTCCATGCTGTGCTTTTTTTTCCTCTCTCCACAAAACTTTCCCCACAAACCCCATTGCCATCCAAGTTTCAAACCCTAACCCTCTTCTCCCGTGCTGTGTGGTTTTCATTGAGGTGTGAGTAAATTACAACAATAATTCCACACACTTGCTGGGGAGGATAAGGTGCAAGCAACCTCCTCAAATCAATTTTAAGGCAGCTAGATGAATCCTAGGATATTGTAATTCTAGTTAAAAAAACGAGTATTTTAAAATAAATCCTGAATTTCATGCCCACCATCGATTGGATCCATAATCAACATCATCCTCCTACATGTCAAGAAGACTTGTTACGCTGCTGTGTCACTGTTCTTGTTGTAGACATAATCATCCATGCAATTCTTTTATCCCCATACTTATCTTCAGCATTGCTTAGACTACTGTTGCTTCTAATACTCCTCTCAGGCCACTCAATGTCTCATTTTTTAACTTTCTTTTTCATATGCTGCTACTAGTGTGGTACCACTCCTACTAACACCACAACAACGGAATTTCGGTCCGGGGTGGCGTAATCGCCATTTGCCATGCAGCCAGCGCTATGCCTAGCTCTATTCTCAAACACGAATCACAGGTAAGATAAGCATGTTGGGGAGGTAGAATTATGGGCTAGGACTCGGAGGAGAGACTGACAGTAGTACTAGTAAAGTACTAGTAAGCCAATTGAATTCACTAACTCTGTTAGTGGCACTTTTGAACATTTTTGGACGTTTTAGATAATTCATGCTGGTAAGTTTGAGGAAACCAAACGTGGCGTAATCCCCCCCACCATCCCACAAAATAACATCAACGCGTACACTATGTTGAAGTATGTAAAATAAATAATTATATTTACCCTAACAAAAATAAACTAGTCCCACCCCTCCCTAACCCAAACAATTGTCCATTTCAAATAGTCCTCTGAAAAGTCCCAAATAATCCCCAACTCCCGATTCCCACCCCACCAACAGTCTTTAAAAAAGGGGCAAGGGACACAGTCACTTCCGGCGGTGTCTGGACAGGCGGTCCCGCCGCTCCTTGCGGAGGTCCCGGAGCGGTTGCTCAAGATTGTCCACCTTGCGCTCCAGGTAGTCAAATTTGAGGAGTAGTCGGCGCAGGCGTGCCATCCAGGCTCTGGGGGGGCCAGCTGCTGGTGTTGTTGCAGCTGAGCGGCGGCGGAAGGCTGTCCGAGCACGGCGCCGTGCTGGAGGCTGCTGGCTGGTGGACACGGGGGCACTGGAGGAGGTTGTTGACGCTCCCTCCTACAGTTCCCAAGCCCACAGCCGGCGATATTCCACACAAATGGCCTCCAGCTTCCGGGCCCTGGCCCAAACAGCCATCTCCTGTCTGGTGAGCTTTTTTGGAGCATCTATGTGAAGAAAGAAAGAAAAATAATGTAACCAATACTCTTTAACAATAACACAAAATAATTCAACAGAAAGTTGTCTCACAGTAACACTAGCAATTTGCAAGCACAGTATAACATTTTGGCATGTATCTTTCCGCCGTCTTTGTAGGCCTGTAACAGTGGGAGTTTCAAGAATTCTACTACCAGGCAGCACTATGGACTCAATACATAGTCAGAGAGTCAGAGAGTACACCAGTATTCTTCTTTTTTTCTCTAGTTTTGCGAAAGAAATTACTTGTACGTGAACTTGTGGTAGCCGGCATAATGCCAGCTCAGTCAGCTTGCACCCAAGAAAAAGAGACACACGCCATGATGATGCAAACTTGCATGCATTACTTTAAGCAGTACATGCAGGTGGCGATAGGGAAGCTCTTACCTTTGTATAGGGGTGGCACTGGCCATACTCGGTTACATCAAGGGCTACAGCTCAATGTAATTTATATTTCGCACTGCCCCCCCTGGGCCTTCAGTACTACAAAAGGAAAATGAAGATTATTCATTTCTGATCATGTATCCAGCCGATCACATGATCTCTTTGCTTATATGATGGATGACTTTAGGTGCTTTGTCCACCCATGATTAACACAGCAGAAAGAAAATTATGAACATAGGGAGTGAGTGTGGTAACCATAATTGCCGGAGGAAGGGACTTGACTTGATATAATTGTCAACTATACAATACATACACAATATATGCTGTGCTTGCAAAGTAAACTACTGTACTGTTACTTAGGCAAGAGTGAGTTTCTGAACAATCACAACTTGTAGTATATGGATTTCCTCTGCTTTGCTACTCTGGCACGGACATGCTGTTCGAACAAAGTAACACTCTTCATGCACTGAGCGTCTGCTCTACATACACAAACTAGATTGGGATACCAAACAGACTAGTGGGCGCTCAACCATATAATATCCGGGATAACAGTATATTCGTTACTGTCAAGTGGTGCCTCTAGAGGTAAGATGCATATCCAACATCAACAACTCTCAACAAAGTGAAAGCTACAGAATTCTACAGTAACCTCTGAGCACTCTTATCAAAAAACAGTCTGTAAATAAAGGAAAATGTTCCAGGCAAGAGTCACTTGTCTCAAATCACCAACTTGTGATAGAAATGTCCATAAATCAAAATAGATGATTATTTATTGTCGTTTATTTTCTGCCTTCAATATTCAGAATGATGATACAACCATCAAATACTGGTACAACAGCCAACACGTGTTTCGTCGTGTACAATATAACACACTGACTTCTTCAGGGCTGAAACCAAATAAACATTACCCACAATTATTACACGAATAACGTTTGGCCTAATTTAAAAGGAAAGGGAGTACCTACCACCTTCCTATAATATAACAGCCCGCATAATGTGTAGTTTTAAGGAAAAGAAATAAAAAGTCAAGACACTCCATTTACAGTATTCACCAAAGTTTTGTGAATCAAGTAAAAGTCCCATACCAAGAGTAAAGAAAAGACAATTAGTGATCATAGTAAACCTATATTGATATTCACCTATCTATTCGCGGTTTCTTAAACTCTTGGATTCATATTTAAGTCAAATACATTGTATTTCTGTGAAGAGAAACCTTATTTCAGCATTCATTTTTTGAATAACTACGTATGCAATTAAAACATTGATATATTAAATCAATAAGGTCCTCCTTAGTGTACAAACAATAAGCTGGACCACTAGAATTTTACCTCTGTTTTTTTAACTTTAACAGGGATCTGTAACATATCTCTTCTGATTCTCCCAGTATTAAGAACACCATAAATCGGAAATGAAACTAAATATCACTTATAATAGTCTCTCATAACCAGAGTATATCATTCATGTTATCCCTCACGTGTACACTTACCCAGTAAAAGGTAAGTGCAAGATTTAGAATAATGCCCTCATCTTTAGTTTATTTTCGTCTACCCATCATAACTGCCACAATAAGCAGTAAAAGTTACTCACTTAAAATCGTAGTATTAGTCTGTCTAATTTGCACAAGTGAGATAGACATGACTCACCATTATAACGTACATCACTTAGGTATGGGAATATGATATCTTATATCGCTCGTATTATTTGTCGTTCCTATTAAAAATAAAGTTGTGCATTTAACAATCTTGCTACACACAGTCTAAGCTGAGAACCAATTTATATTTCAAAAACTCTCACCTAATGGCGATTATGTTATCGCACGTCTTTCCTTCTCCTAAGTTAGTCTCAGTTTTCCCTTACGTGTATCTCCTCCTGATCAAATAGAAAAGTAGTATTAAATCCCATTTATCTACCGTAGTTTTAGCAAAATGCGAATATCCACTAGATTATGTAGGAGAGGTACCTCGTAACGGCCAGCAACTATCCTCGCTGTCCCCACTCGGCGTCCGATATCAGCCCCATCTTGTAGACCGGCTGAATTACTGGAACACACGAGGATGATACTTGATATGACGCTTATTGTACTGAAAAATAATGTTTTCATGTTTGATCGGAAATGGTATAGGCAATGCCTTGGGACCGCGATGGGTTCCAGATTCGCTCCGTCCTTAGCGAACCTCTTTATGGGGTGGTTCGAGGCGGAGTGGATCTGGGGACGTCGCGGTCAAAAATGGATTGAATATATACATTATTGGGGTCGCTACATAGACGACTGTCTCATGATCTGGACCGGTACCATAAATGACATGATGTGCTTCTTTGACTATCTTAATGATAATGATGTTAATTTGCAGTTTACTACACAGTATGATAAGGATAACTTTTTTAGACGTAGAACTGTACACCAAAGATGATAAATCATGTTCGAAGATGTATAGGAAAGAAACTAGTTGTAATTCGATCTTGCACGCGACTAGCTGCCACCCAAGCTCTCAGATTAGATCTATCCCTTATGGGGAGATTGTAAGAGCCAGGAGGAATTGCTCAGAGGATGAGGAATTTGAAAATAACATCGAAGACATGACCAGTAGATTCAGAGCTAGAGGCTATGACAAGGAAGTGATAGATAAAGCGAGGAGACGAGCATCTAAACTTAGGCGTTCCCAAACTCTGACACATAGAGCACATACTGATAAGGATGAACAGAAAGTACGCCTAGTGACTTGTTACAATACTGAGTCTTATAGACTTTATTCTATTATTAATCGTCACTGGCATTTACTTAAGGCTGACAAGGACTTGTCACCCTTTATTGGAGAGAGACCATCCATAACTTTTAGGAAAGGAAAAACTTTGGCAAATGACTTAAGCCCTAGTTACCCAGTTAGGACCAGTACATTTTGGCCCAGGAATATACTAACAGGATTTCATAAATGTGGACGTTGTAATTGCTGCAGATGGGCCAGAAAGAAAGTACAGAGTTTCAGTTATAATGGATCTGAATCTTACAAGATTGACACTTATATCAACTGTGAGACCACTTTTGTAATATACGTGATAGCTTGTACATGTGGACAGATCTATGTGGGCAGCACTATACGTAGGCTCAGAGATAGAATTATGGAACACATCAGAGCTTGGAAAAATGGAGACACAAGGTATCCCATTGCTGCCCATTATGTCCAAAACAGTGAAGATCCAGATGGACATCAATTCAGCTACCATGGGATTGAACATGTGATGTCTGACCTAAGGGGAGGTAACAGGTTACTGAAACTCAGACGCAAGGAGGTAATATGGATTATGAAGCTTAAAGCGGTTGAACTGGGTTTTAACATCGATAATGAGTATCAATTCTTTTTAGGTACTGAGTAAGAATTTAGGGATGTAGTGCTTTACTGTAGATCAGATATGTAGCGCCTCCCGATATATTTCTTTCCCCAATTTGGCTGTATATTTTTTAATATTGATGATTATGGAACTATTATAGCTATGGAGTAAATGTACGCATGGGCCTTGAATTTGTTCATAATTATTGTACTGCTGAAACAATTTAATTCAACTTATTTTGCTCTTGAATGTGACTGTTAAGACATGTTTCCAGATATTAATAATCATTATTTGTTTTAATTAATTGAAATGTAGGATGCGCAATTTTGGCCATATTTTCATCTCTTCCTTCTTTCTATTTAATTTAATAATTTCTTATATTTATTTTTACTACTTACTTTCTCACCCATTCCCGGATCTGCGACTAACATTGGTACTCTCTATTATAACATTCTTCTACACTTTACCTTACTCGTATTTACTTAGATATTCTAATATCATGGCCAAACAGATACTGCACATGAGCATTACTCTTACTCACTCTTGACAACGTATAGATCCAGCTAATGCAAGTAGTTCAAATAGAATTAGATTTACAAAAACGAATATCCAAATACTTATTTATTGAGGATTAGAACAAACCCATGATTTCTATTCGTATCAATACTTAATACATAAAAATAAACATGCTCCAAGATGGCGCTTACACTTTGGGAATATATAAGGACACTACAAGATGGCGCTGATATCGGACGCCGAGTGGGGACAGCGAGGATAGTTGCTGGCCGTTACGAGGTACCTCTCCTACATAATCTAGTGGATATTCGTATTTTGCTAAAACTACGGTAGATAAAAGGGATTTAATACTACTTTTCTATTTGATCAGGAGGAGATACACGTAAGGGAGAACTGAGACTAACTTAGGAGAAGGAAAGACGTGCGATAACATAATCGCCATTAGGTGAGAGTTTTTGAAATATAAATTGGTTCACAGCTTAGACTGTGTGTAGCAAGATTGTTAAATGCACAACTTTATTTTTAATAGGAACGATAAATAATACGAGAGATATAAGATATCATATTCCCATACCTAAGTGATGTACGTTATAATGGTGAGTCATGTCTATCTCACTTGTGCAAATTAGACAGACTAATACTACGATTTTAAGTGAGTAACTTTTACTGCTTATTGTTGCAGTTATGATGGGAAGACGAAAATAAACTAAAGATGAGGCCATTATTCTAAATCTTGCTCTTACTTTTTACTGGGTAAGTGTACACTTGAGGGATAACATGAATTATATACTCTGGTTATGAGAGACTGTTATAAGTGATATTTAGTTTCATTTCAGATTTATGGTGTTCTAAATACTGGGAGAATCAGAAGAGATATGTTACAGATCCCTGTTAAAGTTAAAAAACAGAGGTAAAATTCTAGTGGTCCAGCTTATTGTTTGTACACTAAGGAGGACCTTATTGATTTAATACATCAATGTTTTAATTGCATACGTAGTTATTCAAAAAATGAATGCTGAAATAAGGTTTCTCTTCACAGAAATACAATTTATTTGACTTAAATATGAATCCAAGGGCCCGATGTAGGTAATTCTTATTTACCACTTCTTAAATACCGAATTTTACCGATTCGGTATTTAAGAAGTGGTAAATATGAAGGGGGAGATGTAGGTATTTCAGAATCTGTAAATACCGAATCGTTAAGATTCGGTATTTACCGATTCTGTAAATACCGAATCGGTATTGCCCATTGATTCCTATGGGCTTTGAAGCCCATAGGAATCAATGGGAAATACTGATTCTGTAATTACAGAATCGGTAAAATTACCGAATTTGCAAGGGTGACAGGGTGTCACTTTGACACCCTGTTGCACCCCTGTTCCTGGCTTGTGTGCCATGTGACACAAAGACATGCCCTTAGGGCATGTCTGTGTGCCACATGGCACAGGTGTACATGCACAGATGCGTATGTACACTGGAATTCGTTATTTACCATGGAATAGTATTCCATGGTAAATAACGAATTCTAAAGGCCCTGTAGCACTGTTTAAAGTGCTACCTACATAAGAAAATACAGATTCGGTAATTTTACCGACCGGTAATTTTACTGAATCTGTAAAATTACCGATTCGGTTAAATTACCGAATCTGTATGTTTTTCAAAGCCCTACATACCAATGTCCAAATACTGGTCGGAAACGGCCGAAAATCGGTATTTTCGTCCGTTTCCGACCGGTATTTAGACACCTACATCTGGCCCCAAGAGTTTAAGAAACCGCGAATAGATAGGTGAATATCAATATAGGTTTACTATGATCACTAATTTTCTTTTCTTTACTCTTGGTATGGGACTTTTACTTGATTCACAAAACTTTGGTGAATACTGTAAATGGAGTGGCTTGACTTTTTCTTTCTTTTCCTTAAAACTACACATTATGCGGGCTGTTATATTATAGGAAGGTGGTAGGTACTCCCTTTCCTTTTAAATTAGGCCAAACGTTATTCGTGTAATAATTGTGGGTAATGTTTATTTGGTTTCAGCCCTGAAGAAGTCAGTGTGTTATATTGTACACGATGAAACACGCGTTGGCTGTTGTACCAGTATTTGATGGTTGTATCATCATTCTGAATATTGAAGCAAGAAAATAAACGACAAGAAATATTCATCTATTTTGATTTATGGACATTTCTATCACAAGTTGGTGATTTGAGACAAGTGACTCTTGCCTGGAACATTTTCCTTTCTTTACAGACTGTTTTTTGATAAGAGTGCTCAGAGGTTACTGTAGTGCTCTACATACACCTCTGCTATGTATGAGGAAGAAGATACCATCCAGGCTTCCAAAGTAAACGTCTATCATTCTTCTTAATGTCTCAACTGTAACAACTTTACTTTTTCTCAACAACCAAATAACACCCTTTTCATTTTATGTGGTAAACCACCGTCTTGATTTGCATTTGAGTTTCACCCAAATTATATATTGCAATGCACACCACACCTGAATTTTCTGAATCACCCACACAGGCAGTCATTTTTTCCTTCTCCTCCAACCATCCTTGCTTCAAACAGCCATACATCTGATTCCTTCCTATCAGCCACCTCTGCCTGCATTCAAAAACACGTATCATTCTTTACAGTCATAAATGTTACGACTCGCTCGTCCTTCCATTGACCCTAAGTTCTTTCCCTTTTCGTTCATCACATCCCTCAAGTTCATCTGATATGTCTTGGTTTCACAATAAAAGTTCCCAGCTGATTTGAAGTCAAATAGAGGGGGCTATTGCTTACTCGAGAACTACCGCCGCTAATGCTATTGCTTAGTCAAGGGTGACTGTCTTCTCTGTGACTGGCTAAAATGTAGTTCTAAATCAGTAACTGTTCTTAACAGTACAGTGTACTTGTAGTAGTGTACTGTCTACTGTACAGTACATCATACACTCCTTTGTGAGCCTACTCTAAAATGTCAATAAGGAGTATAATAATAACTTACCACCATCCGCCGCTGCTGAGCCATCCGCCTCAGCTCCTTCTGGTGGCACTTGTGGCGGCGCCGCATTCGCCCCTGGAGTGGACCCCTCCGCGCTGCTGGCCCCAGCACTGGTGGTGGGAACTAGTGCCGCATCCGATGTTGTGACGCCTAGAAAATACAAGTCATATTTTTAGATGCCATACACCACCCTCTATTTCGTCTCGTAATGGAAGAGAAAATGTTAAACAATTTTTAATTATTGGGACTGAAAAGAAGTCACAGTTTTGGGGAGGGTGTTAACTTATATGCTTAGCCATAACATGCAAGTCTTTTTGGCACAACTGATGAATGCTTGCTCTTTAACGTGTAACATTTTTATAATTACAGACAGAACCAACTACTCCTCATCACCACCAGGAGGACTTGAAGTTCCAACAAGGTGAGGGCTCCCGAGTCCCGCACAGTTACTTCTGACTGAGGTATGTGGAAAGTTGAACTGCACCTATCATCAACAATGTCCTATTTCTCTTGTCCATACTTCTGTATGTGCACAATAGTCCCTGAAACACTAGCGGTATAGTATGTGCTACTATCAAATCAAAAAGCCAAGTACTAAGCTGATTCTTGGTGGACATTGACATTTTGTTGTTGGAAATTGTCAAAGCACTAACTTTAAGAAGACTGGAATAGACAGTAAGGGCAACCCAGAGGACTGCACTGAGTGCCTCTAGAGCTATTGCTGGATCAGAGTTTTGTTTAACACCGTTTGCGAGACTGGGCAAGATTAGCTACCTACACAGACCGACTCATAATAATAGTAAATAGTAGTAGCACAGAGAGTGATGGTAGAGAGGCAGGATAAGAATGTAGAAACAGTCCACAAGAAGATCAAAGACTATTTTGTAAAAAATAGAATTAGGAAACAGTTTGGAATGAATAGGAGCTGTAAAAGTTAGGGAAGTATAATTATACTAACAACAGAACAACTTACTGGGGCCAGCAGAAGAGCATGCAGAGGACCGTTCCTGCCCACTCTGTTCCGCCGGAGTCTGGGGTGTTGCTGTCTTCTTGCCCCTGGCAGGTGCTGATGATCATGAAATAAACACAAACATGGATGATTGTTTTTTTGAAATATTTGATTTCTTTGACCACAATCTAAAATTATCTGGGGGAAACAAAAAAGCAACAATTGCACTACATGTATTGACCTATCTGATCTGGTCAACTAGGAGGGTACTAGTACAGTATTGGTGGATTCGCAAACCGTCTACTTGGAAAGTTATGTAAATCACTAACTAAACCAACAACAAAAAGGTCTACTACAACTGCCAGCACTCAGCAGCACGCGACATGACAGACACAGTCCGTCATCGTGTTTGCAGACCACTAAAAAATGTCCTACTACTAATAACAAGTCATAATATACTCAACCTATCAATCCACCACTATCTCTTCTTCTTAGTGGCAGCAGGAGTACAAAGGAAGGACTAGACTTGAGTCTATAGTCTCTCTAGCATTACGCAGTTCTGTAAAGTACTACACTCATACATATTCAGGCCAAATGAGCACATAGTTGCAAACAAGTAAGCATAGTAGCAACGCCACTGAGGAGGCGAGCACCTGCAATCGCAGAAGCTATATAAACATTATGGTACCTGCAATGTAATCGAATAGGCAGCATTCTTGCTCTTCGGGAAAAACATATATTAGCAATATAACACAGAGCAGAAGAAAAAAAAGTAGTTATTAAATAGCTACTCACTAAGGCCAGGGATCTCCATGCCTAGCAGGTGGAGCAGGTCCTGCTCCCGGTCGAGGACGTCGGCCCACCGGTACGTCGCTTGGTCATACGTGCGCCGGACCCCCAACTACCTCCACATGGCCCGGCACACCTTATTCCACCGCTGGCGACGCTCCCAGAGGCCATACCCTTGACCAGGCCTGCCCCCTGCTGCCACGGTCTTAGGGAGGTGGCGCGGAACAAAAAATTATAAGAGCGGCCACCTCCACCGCGGTGATAATCTCACTGGCCACTACATCCTCCCCCCTCAATCGCCCCCATGGGAACTGGGTACGGGGTGCTGGACCCTTCCCCTTTGACTTGCCGGCTCCCTTTGCCATGGTCCCGGGCGAAAGAAGAAAAGAATAGGGGGAAAAAAAAAGAGAGAGTTAAACAAAAAAAGTAGTTATTAAAGTAACAAAAAGTTTAAAAAAACACAAAATATAGATGTAGAAAAAGAGAGGGATAGATAATGAGTAAGAAAGATCAAAAATATAGCAATGAATGAAAAACAAGATGGCCGCGCCCATTGAGGACCGCGTGGGTAAGTTTGTGTGATATTTCCCCCGCGAGCACGCAAAAACGCACGCAAACACGTAATCGCGCCCACGTGAAACGGAAATATGCAACGCAAACAAGATGACCACGCCCATGTACGACCGCATAGGTAACTTCGCAGTCAATGGGCTGCAAGCGTCCTGCGAACACACAAAAAGCCTCGCAAACACGCAAAAAGCCCTGCAAACACGCGAATTTGCTTTTGCGCGAATTCGTGTACTGCGAATTCGGGCATTTCGCCCATACTTAGCTGTGTTTAGGCCGCAGTCTCCTCTGGAGGTGTGGGTTCGAATCCCACTTCTGACATGACTTTTGGAGATATAATCTCCTTTATCAGGTTAACATCTGATGGAAGTTGCATCTGTTGGTCTACATCTGGGATGTTATTCCGTCCTCGTCTAGTGAAGAGAGCTAGGGTTTCTCACATATTTTGGTTGTACAAAGACTTGCTGACAAAGTGCAATCCTTACCAAATGAGCTTAGGAACCATGTAAGAGCTCATCTAGAAGAGTCATGCTCTTGTATGCCCTGGCCAGACAGGCCATGCATATTTGGAAGAATGCCAAGCACCTGGTAGACAGCTGGACTCCAGCACACTTACAGCAATTTCCTCAGGGCTGTGATCAGGGGCTGCTTAGATTTGCGTATTCCACCCAATGTTGTGACATTGAGATCCCTTGTTGAATTTGCTTCTGCCAGCCAAGAGGTGGCTGTTGACTCAATTTCAAAGCAGCTTTGGGCCGTTCAAGTGGCTGGTGAATAGCACTCTCTTTGTATGCCTTAAAGGTCTAAAGAGTTCTTCATAGGTACTGCTCTGTATGGATTGTTCAAAGGTCTGTTGGAAGTGCTTATAATGGGATAAATAAATTGAGGGCATGCCTTTTCGCTACCCCACTTGCATGGCTGTCTGGTCTGTGGAAGGTGCTCCAAATGCACGTCAGGATGGCCGAGTGGTCTAAGGTGCTGCATTCAGGTTGTAGTCTCTTCTGGAGGCGTGGGTTCAAATTCTACTTCTGACAATCCTGTGTTTACTCTTCTTTTTTCTTAAGAGAGAAAAATCAGATTATTTCCCTCACATGGGCTTATATGGTTGTCTTCTTGGAAAAGTGCAGTGAATTTTTTTCTTGATCTAGCCACTCATGGCCTAAGATGTGTGCTTTTTTTTGGTTCACACTATCTTCCTCACTCTGTAGATGAACAAGCAACATGTGGGCAGGATGGCCGAGTGGTCTAAGGTGCTGCGTTAAGGCTGTAGTCTATCCTGGAGGCGTGGGTTTGAATCCCACTTCTGACATGACTTTTGGAGATAGAATCTCCTTCATCAGGTTAACATCTGATGGAAGTTGCATCTGTTCGTCTTCACCTGGGATGTTATTCCGTCCTGGTCTAGTCAAGAGAGCATGGGTTTCTCATATATTTTGGTTGTATAAAGTCTTGCTGACAAAGTGCAATCCTTATCAAATGAGCTAAGACCCATGTAAGAGGTCATCTAGAAGAGTCATGCTCTTGTATTCCCTGGCCAGACAGGCCATGCAAATTTGGAAGAATGCAAAGCATCTTGTAGACAGCTGGACTCCAGCACACTTACAGCAATTTCCTCAGGGCTGTGATCAGGGGCTGCTTAGATTTGCGTATTCCACCCTATGTTGTGACATTGAGATCCCTTGTTGAATTTGCTTTAGTCAGCCAAGAGGTGGCTGTTGACTCAATTTCAAAGCAGCTTTGGGCCGTTCAAGTAGCTGGTGAATAGCACTTTCTCTTTGTACGCTTTAAAGGTCTAAAGAGTTCTTCATAGGTACTGCTCAGTATGAATTGTTCAAAGATCCGTTGGAAGTGCTTATAATGGGATAAATAAATTGAGGGCATGCCTTTTCGGTACCCCACTTGCATGGCTGTCTGGCCTGTGAAAGGTGATGCAAAGCAAGTCAGGATGGCCGAGTGGTCGGAGGTGCTGCGTGCAGGTTGCAGTCTCTTCTGGAGGTGTGGGTTCAAATCCCACTTCTGACAATCCTGTGTTTAATCTACTTTTTTTTGAGGGAGAAAAATCTGATCATTTCCCTCACATGGTCTTAAATGGTTGTCTTTTTGGAAAAGTGGAGTGTGTTTTTTTCTTGCTATAGCCACTCATGGCCTAAGATGTGTGCTTTTTTTTGGTGCACACTATCTTTCTCACTCTGTAGATGAACAAGCAACATGTGGGCAGGATGGCCAAGTGGTCTAAGGCGCTGCGTCCTGGAAGCGTGGGTTCAAATCCCACTTCAGACAAAACTTTGAGTCCATTTTGTTTCTGCATTCTTTTAGAATCTCAGATAAAAATCGGCAGTGCATATAATATCTGAATAAGTACCAAACTTCAGTTTCAACTGCAAATGAATTTGCCCAATTCTGTCTTCAACCTAGTATAATATTCTTCTAGCACTCGTGGTGTTTTATGTGTTTTTTGGGGATTGCTTAAAGATTCCCTTTTATTAAAGAAATGGGTTACATTCAGTCTTGTGATATTTATGGTTTCCAATAAGTAGATTTTTAATTTTATGTAACCTCATTTTCTAATGCCCCATTCAAGAGATGTTTCCACTATGAAATGCAGAGCAAGGGGAAAGAGCACAAGTGATAGAGCGAGTGAGTGAGATGGGGTGTTGAGGAAAGAGAGAATGAAACAATGACAGAGTGAGTGAACTGCAGATAGGCATAGAACAGGAAACTAGAAGTGAAGGTGACATGCTTTTCCCTGCTCTTGACCTCCCTCCCACCCATCCACACTGATCACAAACATACCTTCTCTGCAACATTGGTATGCAGAACTTCACGCCTCAGCCAGTGAGGGTGAGACCCAGGCCAGGGGCTAGAGAGCAAAAGACTGGATGTGCTCAGACGTTCCCTGCTAGGGACAGTTTATCTGAAACAAGGCCTGCTCTCTTGTATCCAGCAAAGATCTGGAAATCCTGCATGAATCTGCAGGGCACATTGACAACATAAATTTGCATAAACTGACCCACCTTCTGCCTTCCTACTTCCTGTGCAGTAGTTGTTTGTGTAGAGAGAGAGGTCGCAGGCAAGGTAAGTTTGTGAGTAGGATACAGAACCCTAAATAGCTGGTGAAAGGTATGAGGTACTCTAAAAGCATAAAACAGTACACCTGTGAAATGAAATGCTTTCATGTGTGATCTTCTGTGTTTATTGTCCTGTGCAAAAAGTTGCACCTTGTGTTTGAAGGTTTAAATTTTTTCAAGCTTGCATGGACGCAGACATTTCTGCATGACTTTTATACATTTCTTAAGACTCTTCACTTCACTGCGTTCTTTTAGAATCTAAGCTAAAAAATAATTGGCAGTGCTTTGGCCTAGCTGGCAACGATGGCGGTCGTGTAGAGCCGGAGCTCCGACCAGCCACCGGCTATCCTGTTGAATTATCCTGGCCCTGAGCAATTTCTGTGGGCGCATCTTCCGTGTGAGGAGTGGTGGACCCTGTGGGCATGCTTCGGTCCTGTGGCTGTGGTGTTGTGGACCCCCAGAGGCGGGCGTGACCCCCGAGAGGCGGAGAGGCCTGCGGGGCCGCTGGACGCTGAAGCCGGGACCTAAATTTCTCCTGGGACTGGCTGGACCCGCTGAGGCCGGCAGCTGTTGTGAGGCCGCGGGGCAGGCACTGGTGGGCGATTGCTCGCTCCTTGCCTGTGGAGCCGAGCGCGCCCGGGACCCTTACCAGAGTGGCGGCGGGGCGTGCTGGGCGCCGCGGCCGGAGAGTGGAGGTGCCCAGACGGGGCCCCTTTCTGCAGCGGCCCGGAGCCGCGGCCGCCATTTTGTGGCGAGGATTTGGTCCCGTCGCGGCCGAGCGTGGAGACGGGGCCCAGGACGTTTCCTCCGGCGCCCCCCCCCCTAGATTGAGACTTGGCTGTCTGGTCGTGCTGGTGGTGGCTGCTGGCGGGCCTGGAGGCGACCCCCTGCCTGTGCTGAGCCCGGGCTCGGGGAGTGGTACTGGGTTGCGCCCCCACCCCCGTCCTACATCTCACTGTTCGTGGCCTGGTGTTGCTCCCTGGTGGTGTGGCTCGGGGGTCGAGTCGGGTCCCGGCGGGAGACTGCGGCGCCGCACGCGCGGGACCTGGGTGGAGGGCTGCCTGTTCTGCCATTGGGGTTGATATCCTTGGATCCCCAGTCCGGGGGTCACGGCGACGTGGCTGGGGGCTCATCCTACGGCCCTGGTGCGGCGGCGACCTAGTGCATCGTCCTGTGACTCCTCTCCTGCCTTTCCATCCTGAGGAGCCCTGTCCGGCTGGCCTATAGGCGGTGGAGGTAGGTCGGTCGGCCTACCTGGGGCCCTGCTGGTCCGTTAGCCTCGGGCACTGACAGTCTCTGGAGCGACCCTGGCCGAGCGCCATGACGTGCGACCGTACAGGAGGTGGCGATTCTAAGCAGGGGACATTAGACAAATTTACCGAAGCGAGCACAGCGGCTCGTGCCACGGGCTCACAACCTCAAGCTCCGGACAAAGCAGCCTTGCTGGCCGCGATTACGCAGTCCAGAAACACGCTGGACGCTAAAATCAGGGCAGTGGGTGCTGATGTCACGCTGCTCCACCAGGACTTGCGGAACGCAGTGGAGAGGATCACCGGTGCGGAGTTCCGCATCTCCGAGGTGGAAGATGACGTGTCTGCATTGAAGAAGAAGGTGGCAGCGATGAAGAAAGTTCAGAAGGGCCTAGCCATGCGGGGGGAGGATGCTGAAGGACAGGTACGGCAGAACAACCTACGCTTCGTGGGGTTTCCGGAGGGATGCGAGGGGGACAATGTGGAACGCTTCCTGGCCCAGTGGTTGGAAGGCTGGCTCCCCGCGGACGCCCTTTCCCGCTGTTTCGTAGTGGAGCGGGCCCACCGGGCCCTTATGCAGAAGCCCTCTGTTGGTTCGCGTCCGAGGCCGCTAATAGCCAAATTCTTGAACTATTCGGACCGGGATGTCCTTCTGAGGCAGGCGAGAGTGAAGGCTCCTCTCATGTTTGGCAACGCCACCATCCTCATCTTTCCGGATTATACGAAGATGGTTCAGCAGCAGAGACAATCATTCCTGGCTGCCAAGGCCCGTATCCGGGGCCTCAAGCTTCAATACGCTTTGCTCTACCCAGCGCGGCTGCGAGTTATATACAAGTCCCGCACGCTGTTCTTCGACTCCCCGGAGGAGGTGTTCCAATGGACAGATGAGACGGTGAAAATCAGAGTTAATGGTCCCCCGAGCGGCGAATCCGATTCTTCCTCGAGTGCAGTGGTCCGTGAGGGTCTGCGGAGTCAGCGGCGGCACCGCAGGCGATCGAGATCCGGACGCAACTCCTGTGCGGGATTGACGTCTCCGCAGCCTGGCCAGGAGCAGGAGCAGGAGCAGCCACATGTGGTGAAATGAAGGCTAAAACTTTTCCCTAGAACTGTGTGTTTCTATTCATGATGCTCAGGTGCAATGTATTGGGCTGGATACGTGCCCCATAGGAGTGGGAGGCAAGGTGTGAAGATTCCTTGTTATGGGGTGTTCTCAGGAGATCCATTGTAGGGGGTGGTACTTGGTCCCCCGTTGGGGACTAGACCGCGATCCGTCCGCGACAGGTGCTTCCATGTTTGGGAGGTGCGGGGTGGGGAGAATTGGGGGGTGTTGGGGTTTCGGCTTGGGTTGGGGGTTTTGAGTGCGCATCCATTGCTGCTGTTTTTGCTCCTTGATCACTGTTGGTCAGGCCATCGAGCTGTATGCTGCCCCTACAATACAACTTTCACATGTCTGCTGTTACACAGGGAGGGCAGGTAGATCCAGGCACATTACGTATTCTGAGCTGGAATGTGCGGGGGGTGTTGGACAAGGTGAAGCGGGGGGCGGTCCTTCGATTTGCTAAGAGAACTGGGGCAGACGCTCCGTTATTACAAGACTCATCTACTTGGTACTAAAGTGCTATGCCTACAACGCTTTGGGTTTACACATGCCTATCATGCTCGGTTTACGAGGGGCTCTAGGGGGGTTGCAATCCTTATAAATCGTAGGGTATCCTTTATACATGAGAAAAGTTGGTCGGATCCTCAGGGCAGGTACATCTTTGTTCAGGGTAGGGTTTGGGGGGATAGGGTGACCCTCGGGAGCGTATACGCCCCGCCACCGCTGCAATGGCCCCTGGTGAAGAAGGTGATGTCTCTCTGCAGTGCAATGCCGGACACCCTCGCAGTAGTTGGGGGGGACTGGAATGATGTGATGGATGCAAGTGTAGATAGGTGGCGGAAGGGAGCGACTGATGTGGGTGGTGGGGTGGAGTGGCCAACTACCAAACTGCATGCCCTCACCACGGGACTTGACTGGACAGACGCTTGGCTCTACAAGCACGGCGCACGCCGAGAATACACCTACCTCTCCGCCGTGCACGGCTCGTTCTCCAGGCTGGACTATATATTTGTACCCAGGCAAATGGCCCGAAGGATAGTCTCAGCTGACATCTTGCCAAGGGCTCTGTCTGATCATTCGCCGGTTGCCCTCACTTTTAGCATAGGCCCGGCCAGGCAGCCATTCCGGTGGCGCATGTCGGGATGGCACCTGCTACAGACTGACTACAGGGAACGCATGGCTAGAGAAATTGACTCTTACTTAACTACTAACGAATACTCTGTCGATTCCCCAACGGTCCTTTGGGAGGCCCTCAAGCCTACCCTGCAGGGAGTGGATATCTCCTGGTGTGCGGCAGCTCGTGCGGAGCGGCGGCGGGATCTGGTGCGGCGTGAGGCTGAGTTGGAAGTTTTGGAGCGTAGGAGCAGGGAGGAGAGTGGTAAATTGATTGGGCCGCAATTGGTCTTGGCTCAGCAGCAGTATGCCGCGGTCTGGCTACACGTAGTCGGGTGTACCAATGGGGAGACAAGTCCAGTAAGATGCTGCACCGCTCGTGTCAGGGCGCTCTCCATGCCCAGCCCCTGCCCCAGTTGTTGGACTCGGCGGGTTTGCCTCTCTTGGAGCCCCCTGCCATCGCAGAGAGCTTTGCAACATATTACGAGGGGCTGTATGCGCCTCAGGAATGCTTGACGGCTGAGATCATCCAGCGGTTCATAGATGATCTCCCCCCGCGGTCAGTCCCTGACGAGGTGCGGGAACTTTTAGATAAGCCTCTCACGGATGAGGAGTTGGGTACGGCCTTGGGTGAGCTAAATCCGGGTAAGGCGCCGGGCCCCAATGGGTTCCCGTGCGAGTTCTTCAAGAGATTCCATGTCGAGTTAGGTCCCCGTATGCGCCTGGTGATTGAGGAGGCACGGGAAGGTGGAGTGCTCCCCCCGACTGGAGACACGCCAAAGTGGTAGTCTTCCTGAAGCCCGCGTCCTACCGCCCGATATCGTTACTCAACACGGAGGCCAAGATCCTGGCTAAAGCCCTCGCCAATAGGCTTAAGCCCTACATGGCAGACCTGGTTCATCCAGACCAGGCGGGCTTCATGCCCCGGAGGGCGACCCGGCATATTATCCGGCACGCCCAGGAGGCGATCTCTGCCTGGAAGAGGCTGGGAGAGCCGGCTGCATTATTTCTGGCAGATATGGATCGTGCCTTTGACTCCTTGAGCTGGACGTAGTTGTTTGCCCAGCTGCGGCGCCTTAACCTGGGCCCACGTTTTCTAGCTTACATACAGCTGCTCTACACTGACCTCACAGCTTCTGTGCGAGTGGGGGGTGCGATTTCCCGGGTCCTTTCCGGTCCGTCGGGGTACGCGGCAGGGGTGTCCTTTCTCCCCTTACCTGTTCGCGCTTGCTATGGAGCCCTTGGCTGCATGGGTGCGCATGGATGCCCAGCTCAAGGGCTTTCGGTGGGCCCCGGGCCTCACCGATAAAATAGCGCTCTACGCAGACAATATGCTGTTTTTTCTCATGGACCTGGAGCGATCCGGGCCGTGGCTGTTGCGCATCTTACAGATTTTCGGTGAATTCTCTGACCTTTATGTGAACCCAGGTAAATCCACCTTGTGGGTTCTGGGTGGACGGCGGACGTCCGGAGATTGGGCGGCGGACTTGCAGCTGGCGACTGGGGGGTTGAAATACCTAGGGGTATACTTGTCGGAAGACGCGGGCATCTCCCGAGATCGCAACCTCACCCCGGTTTGGGATCGCACACGCGAGGACATGAAGGCTTGGTCTCGTATGCCACTGTCCATATACGGGAGGTCAGCTATATTCAAAATGGTGGCGCTCCCACGGCTAGGGTACCACCTGCAGAATCATCCATACCCGATTCCGCCTCGCTGGTTTCAGCAGGTCAATTCCACACTGGGCGGGTTCCTCTGGGAGGGGGGTGCTGTCCAGGTGGCATTGCGGACGTGCTTCCTCTCGACATACACTGGTGGCCTCGCCACGTCTGATGTACTCTCTTACTATCAAGCAGCGCACCTCTTGGTCCTGAATGATTGGTGGTATGGGGACCGGGGCGATCCAGCCTACGCGGTGGAGCGCCAGTTGATGGGTTCGCAGTCCGTCCATATGCTGCTGTATTCGGCGACGCTTTGGCGGGGTCTTCCATCTGCCACACAAGTAGTCTTTTCTGTCTGGCGGCAGGCGCTGCGCAGAATGGGCTGGTGGAATGTACTTACTCAGGAGACCCCCCTCTGGCGCAATCGCCGCCTGCCCCACTTAGAGGCCCTACGGGGCTTTGGGGGGTGGGATGCAATAGGCATCTCCTCCTTGGGAGACGTATTGTCGGGTTGCACCCTGAAGTCCTTTCAAAACCTACGAGACAAATTTGAGATGCCACGTTCCCAGTTTTTTCGCTACCTTCAGTTCAGGCACGCACTGACACCGTATCTGACTGACATTGACCAGCTTCCTGAATTCAGCCCGCTCGAGGCCAAGCTGTTCATGGGGGAATTGCCAGACAAAGAACTTTCCCGTATCTACCAGACTCTGGTTCGACACTGTTCCCCTGACTTACAGAGACTCCGGGCTGCGGGAGTCCAGGATGTGGGGGAGCTGGAGGAGGAAGACTGAGTAGAGACCCTGGCGAGTCCTAGGGGGGTGGCAATCTCCACACGCCTGAGACTAATACAATTTAAATACCTGCACCGTACTTATTTCACCAGGGAGCGCTTGTGGAGGGCAGGCATGATAGGTTCCCCTGACTGTTTACGATGTGAGTCGGAGGTGGGCACACTGCTACATATCACCTGGGGGTGCACGGCACTGCATAGGTTCTGGACCGGAGTTTTCAGGTGCTTATCGGAGGTGCTAGCCTGGGAGCTTCCTAGGGACCCGAAATTGGCCTTGTACATGTAATGGAGGGGATTGGGGGTAATCGGTACAAAGACACCTATTGTTGCTGGGACTGACATTGGCAAAACAGGACACTGCTATAGCCTGGAAGGCGCCCCGGGCTCCGCCCCTGGCCGCCTGGAAGAACGGTATGGATTTTTGCATGGGGTTGGAGCAGCCCATATTTCTGGCCAGAGGGTGTCCCTGTAAGCACTTCAGGATCTGGAAGAGGTGGGCAGATTACCGGGGTCTGGACTTGGATCCTCCACCTGAGAGCGATGCCCTCCCGACAATTTAACAGATGGGGGTTGCTGAGGGGGCTCGGGTGGTGCTCGGATGGGATTGGCTTGTGATCATAGCATATACTGACTATCTTTGTTCTCTAGTAGACGGCAGCAGCGCACTTGGGGGGGGGTGGGGGGGGATGTTCGTATTTTATGAAAACGTCTGACGATGTCATTATTGTTTGAATACTGTGTGCACCAGACTCCGGGGTTTCGGAGCTATGCATTCTTTGTATGTGCAGACAAATAAAATGTGTTTAAAAAAACAATTGGCAGTGCATATAATATCTGAATAAGTACCAAACTTCAGTTTCAACTGCAAATGAATTTGCCCAATTCTGTCTTCAAGCTCGTATAATATTCTTTTAGCACTCGTGGTGTTTTATGTGTTTTTTGGGGGTTGCTTAAAGAATCCCTTTTAATAAAGAAATGGGTTACATTCAGTCTTGTGATATTTTTGGTTTCCGATAAGTAGATTTTTAATTTTATGTAACCTAATTTTCTAATGCTCCATTCAAGAGATGTTTCCACTATGAAATGCAGAGCAAGGGGAAAGAGCACAAATGATAGAGCGAGTGAGTGAGATGGGGTGTTGAGGAAGGAGAGAATGAAACAAAGACAGAGTGAGGGAACGGCAGGTAGGCATAAAAGAGGAGACTAGAGGTGAAGGCGACATGCTTTTCCCTGCTCTTGACCTCCCACCCATCCCAAACCGATCACAAACATACCTTCTATGCAACGTTGGTATGCAGAACTTCACTCCTCAGCCAGTGAGGGTGAGTCCCAGGCCAGGGGGTAGAGAGCAAAAGAATGGATGTGCTCAGACGTTCATGCTAGGGACAGTTGATCTGAAACTAGGCCTGCTGTCTTGTATCCAGCAAGGATCTAGAAATCCTGCATGAATCTGCAAGGCACCTCGACAGCGTAAATTTGCATAAACTGCCCCACCTTCTGCCTTCCTACTTCCTGAGCAGTAGTTGTTTGTGTAGAGAGAGAGTCTCGTGAGTGAGTGAGGGAGGATTTGTAGAGCGCAACTTACCCCATAGGCATCAAGGCACATAAGATGGTACAGCTGTATGAGATAAGAAGAGGTGCGGCAGCTACAAGTAGGCTTCAGAGAAGAGCCAGGTCTTTAATGCTTTGCAGAAGAGCGAGTGGGATGTTTGATCCTTGAGCTCAGCTGGAAGCATGTTCCACAGTTTCGGTGCGAGGGAGAAGAAGGCCCTCCCTCCCCATCTGGCTTTAGCGACTCGGGAACAGAGAGAAGATTCTTACTGGCCGAGCGGAGGACCCTACCAGGGGCATAGAGGGACACAAGGGACCTAATATCTTCGGCTCCAAACCCATGCAAAGCACAGTGAGTGAGGCACAGGACTTTAAAATTAATCCTGGCCTGCATTGGAAGCCAATGCAGATCTCTCCTGATTGAGGATCCAGAGGAGCGCCTAGGGGCATCAACCACAAACCTGGCTGCCGCATTCTGCACTATTTGGAGGCGTTGAACCAGCCTTTTGTTTATGCCTAAATGTAGTGCATTGCAATAGTCCAATCTTGAGGAAATAAAAGCCACCGTGACCTGTTTTCGGGCTTCAAACGAAAGATAATGTGCAATCTTTTTCATGATTCTTAGGGCACCACAGCAGATTGAGACCGTTCTGCTGACTTTCTTGTCAAAAGAGAGCGTTGTGTCCAGAATAACACCCAAGTTGCGGGCAGATTGGGAGTGCAAGGGGCAGGCTCCAAGAGCAGAGGGCCACCAGTACATAGACCAGATCTCCTGTTTGGCTCCGAAGACAAGAACTTCGGTTTTGTCCCTGTTTAATTTCAGGAAGTTCTTGATCATCCAGCCTGCAACTGCTTCCATGCAGTTTCTGAAATTAAGGGCCGTGATATTCACTGATTGGGAAAGGGAGACCATAATCTGGGTGTTGGCGGCATATGATAGTACTTCCAGCCCGAAGGATCTTACAAGTCTGGCGAGTGGGGCCACATATATGTTAAAAAGTGTGGGGCTCAGGGATGAGCCCTGAGGAACCCCACACTGCACAGGCTTGACAGGGGAGAGGAAGTCACCCAGCGTGACCATCTGTTTTCGCTGATCAAGAAAAGATGTCAGGAGGCTTAGCGCTGGTCCATTCACTCCCATCTCACTGAGGCGGGCAGCCAGAATGGAGGGGGACAGGGTGTCAAATGCGGCTGTAAGGTCGAGTAGGACCAGAAGAGTAGTCTGGCCACTGTCGACCTTAGCATGGATGTTATTGACAACCACTGTAAGGGCAGATTCAGTGCTATGTGCCCTCCGGAAGCAATGCTGAGAGGGGTCCAGCAGGCTAGATTTATCCAGGAAGGCACTGAGATGATGATTAAGATGGGCCTCGAGCATCTTAGCGGGGGCAGGAAGCAGGGAAATGGGGCGAAAATTCTTCAGGATCCCAGGATCTAGGGTGGCCTTCTTTAGGAGGGGCTTGGCTATCGCCATTTTCCACGATGTGGGAAAAACACCTTCGGAGATTGCCAAGTTCATCACCTCCAGGAGAGGAGGCAACACTACCTCCCTACACTCTTTGAGAATTCTCAGAGGGTAAGGGTCTAAAGGGGATCCGGATTTAAGCTTATCCAAAAGCCGACTCAGTAGTTCTAGTGTCAGGGGGGGGAATTTAGAGAGGGTGCTGCAGAATTCAAGGGCCTGTCTTTCCTGTGGAGCTGACACAGGGAGGGATGAGCTCTCTTAATCTAGGTTGAGGACTTCAAGGGCTGTGTAAATGTCCATTATCTTAGTGTGAAAAAAAATGGAAATCTGATCGCACAGTTCTTGGGTAGGCACTGTGGAATCTGGTGACTGAAGAAGAGACAGGGAATCTACAAATTTAAACAGTTCCCTCGGTGAACTAAGAGAAGCAGTCAGCTTTCCAAAGTACGCTTTCTTTTCTGTCAGCACCGCGGTTTTGTACCCCTTGAGCAGGCATTTGTGTTTTTCTTTCTCCCTTGGGTCGAGGTGCAACCTCCAGAGTCTCTCTTGTTTCCTGCAGCCCTGCCTTAGTAGTCTGAGGGAATCAGTTTACCAGGGAGCCGAAGGACGTTTCCTGGCAGAATAGTGATGCTTAAGCGGGGCAAAAATCAACGGCGCTTGTAATGGTATTAGAGAGGTCAAGGGCAGCCGTGTCGGTATCCCTCATGGAGAGGTGCCTAAGGCTAGACATCCAGGGTGCCAGTGTCTCATTATTCAAATCCCTGAAATTCCTTTTCAGTACCCACTTGCTGGAATCTAGTATGGGCGCAGCAAGGTGAGGAGATGTAAATTCGAAAGGAACGGCCATATGGTCTGACCAGGACAAAGGGAGGGGGAGCCTATTTCTAGCCTGGAATCGTTGGTGAAGACCCCGTCCAGGGTGTGTCCAGCTGAATGAGTGGGGTTTCTAACTCCTTGTACCAATCCACAGGAGGCCAGGGAATCTGACAGGAGAGCGGTATCACAGCAATTTGAATTTTCCAGATGGAAATTGAAATCTCCGAGAATCATAGGGTTCCAAAACTTTCAGTAGTTCATGGCTGAAAATAGACCTAGGACCAGGGGACCTGTAGACCAAAATGCCGGTGAAAGACACAGTATGGGAAGGGTTAAGCACAAAGTACATCGCCTGGAAACGGTCCAGAGGGGAGGGGAGGGGCTCGGTCCGGCATCTTATAGAGGTTTTATACAGTATGCCCAACCCTCCCCCCATGCGACCCACTCTGTCCATTCTTGACAGGGCATATCCCTCGGGGATAGCATTTAACAGCTCAGGCCCGGAAAAGTCGGAGGCTCAAGTTTCAGTGATGATAACCCATGAGGGATTTCTATCAGAGATAAAATCTCTGAACGCAATGTTGTTCTTGACTAATGAGCGTGCATTAATGTGAAACCCAGTTTCCTTGCCCGGTAGGAAAGGATCTTGCTTCTTGGGCAAGGACAGTTTATGTGAGAGGTCAGAGGTGGCAGAATTCTCATTACAGCGGCACTTAAAAGCTTCGAGGAAGTTCTCGGGTGAGGACGTATAATGACAAGGCTGCCAGGGGGGTTTAAGAGCTTGTAGTGCGCATAAGGAGTAGAGAGGACCTACTGAGACATGAAAATGTATATCATCAGCCTCTCTGGCCCCTAGCGCTTCCTCAGCGTGACGGGCGGGACTCTGGCACGACTCCAGCGCTGGTACGGCGCATCCGCTGTTCGCGCCGATGCGCGGAGGCATGCCTGTCTCCTTAAGTACTGGCGACTAGACCGCTAAGGGTGATGCCTCCCACCAAAGATGGCCGCTGCCGAGTTCGACCGCCCGGGTCCGTGGGTCTCAGCACTACTTTTAAGAACTAACTTGCTGCCCCTGAGAGAAGTAACGGGCATTTGGGAAAATACTCCTAGAGAGGAGAGAATCTGTGAACTTTGTTGTTCCCAAATACAAGATCTTAATCATGTGTTATTTGTGTGCCCAGAACTTCTAAGGGCAAGGCGAATGTTTTTGAGACCCTTATTTATTAAATGTAATATTCGTTCTGCTCAGGAGGCACGATCTTTTGTGTTGTCCCCTCCAAATGAAATGACTTGTTATAGAATATTTCAATGTTTTAAAACATTCCTGGATATTTATTAGAATTGTATTTGTTACAAAGTATGTCTTTTTTATTGCATTGGTGTATTTTTGTGGACCTCCGTTGGAGTTCCGTAACAAATAAACTAATTGAATCTTGTCTCAGCACCTGACTCGGCTGAGCACCACCCGAAAGCGGGGAACAGAAGTTAAAACTGCAGAGCTTTCAACAAAGTGCAAGGTGAGTTTTAGAGTGAAGTTTAAGAGCGCCGAATTAAAAACAGTGGCACCGCTGAGAAGTCACACACACAAAGTAGCAAGACGCACAACACACCTCCCGGCTTTCCGCCTCAGGAGGGAAACAAACAGCAAGAGAGGTCGCAGGCAAGGTAATTTTGTGAGTAGGATACAAAACCCTAAATAGCTGGTGAGAGGTATGAGGTATTCTAAAAGCATAAAAACAGTACACCTATGAAATGAAATACTTTCATATGTTATCTTCTGTGTTTATTGTCCTGTGCAAAAAGTTGCACCTTGTGTTTGAAGGTTTCAATTATTTCAAGCGAAGATGGCGTCCTGAGCGGACTCTAGGTCGTGAGTCTCCTCGGCCCAGATCCTCGTTGTGACCCCTTAAGCAGCATTAAACCCCCGGGCTGGAGAGATTTGTACCTGACTGTGCAAGGGCAGTTGGTGCCCGTCCTTTT